>NC_134485.1:77355521-77698573 GCF_040206685.1 Ascaphus truei
AGCCGAAAGGCATTACCAGATATTCGTAGTGTCCACTACGCGTGTTGAAGGCCGTCTTCCATTCATCCCCCTTCCTGATGCGCACCAGGTTATAGGCACCATGTAGATCCAACTTGGAAAAAATCTTGGCCCCCTGTAATTTATCGAACAGTTCGGTAATAAGGGGAAAGGTGTAACGATTTTTAATAGTGATGTGGTTTAAACCCTTGTAGTCGATGCAAGGCCTCAACGACCCGTCCTTTTTCTTGATGAAGAAAAACCCAGCCCCTGCTGGGGAATTGGAGTGACGAATAAAGCCTTTCTTGAGATTCTCCTGGATATATTCATCCACAGCGTGAGATTCTGGTAACGACAAGGGGTAGGTCTTGGACTTGGGTAGGGAGTAACCTGGAACTAGATCGATCGGACAATCGTAAGTCCTGTGTGGCGGCAAGAGGTCTGACTGTACCTTATTGAAAACATCCCGGAATTGATGGTAAACGGAAGGTAGAATAACTTCGGGAACAGAGGTATTGGCCAGCAGTTGATGAGTCTCGCCTGACCTCGGCCTCCAGGAAATGGGAGCAGAGGAAGTCCAGTCAATGAGAGGATTATTAAGCTGTAGCCAAGGAAGACCAAGGGTGATGGGTATCCCAGGAGCGTGAATGGCATCGAGAACTAAGATCTCCTTGTGCAGATGTGAGGACAGAAGCAAGGGAGCCGTCTCTAAGGAGATGTGGGCCGGGGTAAGAGGACGTCCATCGATACCGACGAGTGCGATGGGAACCTTCTTTCTCAGGAGTGGTATGCGGTTTAACATGGCGAGTTCAAGATCCACGAAGTTTAATCCAGCTCCTGAGTCAATGAAAGCGGCGGTAGAAGTCTTGAACTTATCGCCTGAAAGGGAGACTGGAAATGTAATTTTCTTAGGGAGTTCACCTTCAGAAAGGGGACGTGGAGACATTACACCCAGAGAGAGCCCCTCTGTACTCACTGGGTGTTCCTGTTTCCGGACGCAGTGGACACTCCCGAACCAGATGTTCCATGGATCCGCAGTAGAAACACAATCCCCCGGCGTGGCGGAACTGCCGTATCGGTGTGCGAATGCATTGTACCTCCAATTGCATTGGCTCTGGCAACTCCAGTGCAGGACGAAGAGGTATGGTAGCACTTGGAGGAGCAGGAGTGTTGCTGGGAGTACTGGAGAACGGAACTTGAAAGTAATGGACGCGAGTGCGCTGACGCTCTGAGCGGCGTACCTGGATACGTTGATCCACTCGGACAGCCAAATCAATGAGGACCTCCAATTGATCCGGCCTGGATTGGCGAGAGAGTTCATCCTTGATGGGATCTGCCAGGCCTTGCCAGAACATGGAGACGAGAGCCTCTTGTCCCCAGTTAGTCTCGGCTGCTAGAGTCCAGAATTCCACAGCGTACTGCGTCACCATTCGCCGTCCCTGAGTGATCTGGAGGAGAGAAACAGATGCCATCTCCCGACGAGCGGGAGAATCGAATACTTGTTGAAACTCGGCTTTAAATGCCGGGTAATCTTGGGTAAGGTCAGAACGTCGCTCCCAAACCAGGGAAGCCCAAGCCAGGGTGCTGCCAGTGAGGAGGTTATAAATGTAGGCTACCTTCTTGCGATCAGTATTGTAGAGATGGGGGGCCATTTCAAACTGCACCTCACACTGGTTTAGGAATCCCCTACAATCTTGCGGCTCACCTGCATAAGGCTTGGGGAGAGGAATCCTTACATCTGAGCTGCTAACTGCGCTTGGCGAGTGGGGGCTTACATCTGGCGGGGTCGCGGTCGGTACCCTGTCTGAGAGTACTGCGACCTGGCATGTAAGTGCCACAATTTGATCCACCATGGCCTGGTTTTGCTGAAGCAGATTGGAGAGAAACTGTTGAAGTTCGGTCTGGTCTGCGTCTTGTGGGCTCGACATAATGTTACGCCGGTGCTGCCCGCAGACCAGACCCGTCCCCTGAGCTGAAGGGGGAAGTGGTAATACACGCACCCGCAGCAAAGGGAGCGTGTCCGGAGTGTGGTATGAAGCGTTGCCAGGCCAGGTGTAGTAAGGTAGACAATACTTGCCGGTACCGGTTGTAGAGATAGAGTGAATGATGTCTTGCCGAAGTCAGGGAGTGGAGAGTGGAGATAGGTCGTAGTCCAAGCCGTGTTCAAGGGGTTACCAGAGTGAGCGTTGTCCAAGGAGTGCCGAGATCGAGAGCCAGAGGGGGTAGTCGTACAAGCCGCGTCAGAACCTGTGAAAACACTGAGAGAATCCAGGAGTACTTCCATACACAGACTATGTCGAGCAAAGACTGAGAGCAGAGAGGAGCTAGATAAAGCAGGAAGGTCCAATTAGGAACGGAGGCGGGACAGGAAGAGCTACAGGGAGATACTGCAGATTGGTGCAGGCATAACAGGCCAGGTGAGTCTTGTTAGTAACCTGAGTATGCCCGTGCAGTGTGCGGGGGCGGAGCCTGAGGTCCGGGGGACGGGAATAAGAGTGTGCAGACAGAGCATGCTCCGTAACTCGTGTACGCGTGTGAACCGAGCCAGTGGATGGTGCAGGTGTGCGTGCAGGAGGGCGTGGGCGCGCCCGGCGCTGAGCAGAGGAATCGCCGAGGGGAGTGATCCCGCGATGGCGGCAGGGGCGATGAGCCGTGGAGGCCGGTAAGGCAGGATTGTTTTGTGTGTCCAGGGGCTCCCTGCAGGGAGGGAGTGCTCTTTGTGGGGAGCGAGGAGAACGCCGATTCCTGACACACACTCACATTCTCCCAAATTATTAATCGCAATTTTAAAGCATTCATTGCGATTAATCATTTGGGAGAATGTGAGTGTGTCCTTCCCCCCTTTGAAATCCATATGTTTGTGCATTAAATTGTATTATGCTACTGTATGTTCTCCTCTTGTATTTCTTAAGAGAGAGTCACACGTGATTAGACCACTTCCCTGCAGAGATCATGTGAGTGAATTGTTCACTTAATCACCATCACACCACTTCTAATTGGGTATATCTTGGTTTAAGTTTTAGTGTGGTTAGCACTCTATTGCGCTTTAATTTTTCACATTAATAGGTGCAGACTGGGCATGAATAAACAGATAGGAAAAAGAAGCTCCGTAACTGGAAGGAAACGTGCATTGGGCACGTCTATTATGACATCAGATGCCACTATGGGTCTGTTTTTACAATTATAGGTGCTCCTTAACCACAGTTACTTTAGGGATTTAGATTGTTACATTTAGCCTTGCACTTACACTATTATTGTTCTAATAGTCCAGATGTATTAGTATCTACGTGGTTTATCCCCTCTAGCGGAGTAGCAACTTCGGCAGGCTTTATCTCTAACTACAATAATGATATATATATATATATATACAGGTCATTTTCTAATCATAGGCAACATGCTATATATTTATAGTGGCAAGTGATGACTGGCTTATATTGCCTGTATCCAGGTTGTTAACATCTAGCTGTATATCAGTTTAGTGTAGTGCCTTTAGCTCATTAAGCTAACATCAATCCCTACTGTATTTATAGTCTCCCTTCTCTGACCTTATTTGGTCATTTTTCAGGGAGTTATTTGACCTGTTTATCTACAGCAATTTTGCTAACATTAGTATCGGGCTACATTCACTGTGTGATTAGGACATTAATCTACTCTATTGTCCAATCATCCTGTTCTTACACTGGTATTCTTTAAACCAGATACAGTAAGTTACTTTAGTGGGTGCAATACCTATACGCTGTATTTTATTTACGATTTTTCTCATACAGTAATATATGATTTATGTAACTCACATTTATTAATAAAGTTATTTAATATTATTTATTATTATTTGGAGGTGTGCTACAAAGTGAATTTCTTTTCAGTTAACACCTTAATGTAGAAAACAAGAGAGTGCACAGCATGCACATCCATTGGGCAGTGTAGCCCAGCCTCCTCCCTGGTCTTGGGTATAACTGTGAATGAGTCATTCACAGTACTAGCTCCTCACCCCTTGATGAAGTGTGAAGCATCACACGAAACGCGCGTCGGGGTGTGACGTCACTTGTGGGCGTCTGAGAGCGGGAGCACTCGTGGAGTGGAGCAGCATCTGTTGGGAGTTATTCTTGGTCGGGGCACACACACGTACGCTAGGAGCACGGTTGTATCATCTTTGTTTGCTTATTGCATATGTATTTACAATCGTGGGTATTTATGGAGATTTTTGACTGGAATTATAATTACATGTACCTCCCTAAGGCGTACCATAATATATACATACAGATGCATTTGATATTTCATGAACTGATGACCTTATACCCAGTTACCTAGGCTCCCTATAGTGTAAGTGTTTTCCCTGACCTACCCACAGAGCGTGCACGGCTTTGGTAGTAACACTAGGGATACCATGAGTTATATGTATTAAACTTATTACCATTGATCTGATATTCCTTACTTTATTGGTTGCAACCCCCCTCCCACCCGCTCCCCTACAGGGGTATTTTAACATCACCATTTTTTCTATTTTAATTCACTTGCTTTTCGGCGTTATAAATGATGTATTAAAGTTTTTTATTTTTTGGATTTTAATAGTGGATGCCATTGTTATACCTTAGGCCACTAGACATTTTCTGTGGATACATGGTCCTTTAGGGATTATGGTTATTTGTCTTAGACAATTGTCTATCTGTGGATATTATATCCTCTAGCTATTATTTCATTTCACCTGGGACCTTGAGTCCATACTGAGGATATTTATATCTTATAGTTATGCTACTTGTTTTTGCCGTGATTGCAACAAGTAGGGGACTTCAGTGACCTCTGTCACTTTCTTTCATCATCAGTTAACACCTTAGCATTTTCTTTTTTGTCTATGTCTGTACCCCAGTTCACGTATGCACCCCCCAATTACACCCATTTAAACACCTTGGTCTAATTAGCTGGTAGTTTAAGTTGATCATTAGTCTCTCTTTCTATTTTTCCATAATTATTTAAAGAGTGTACTTTGTTTATGATAAGAAGCAACTTATATGACCAGAAGAAAATAAAACATTTCTCCCCCAGCCCGGAAACAAGTTATAGTTTTACATTGACGCTGATTAAATCTTTCAAAGGAAGCCAAGTATCAGATAAGTTTAAGAAAAATATTTGTTTTGCCTATGGGGGAGAAGCCCTTTAAATAATTTACACATTACTCCGTTTAACAAAAACACACAAGGACATTAGTAATAATATATTTTGTTACCTTGCTTGAGCTAGTGAAAAAAAATTGAGAGGGAAAAAAATAAAAAATATCTAGATGTGTGTTCCGTTCCAGTCGGCTTTAAAGGAATTTCTCAGGCGATCATCATAAAGGTATAGCCACCATGTTTTATGGCTACTTGTGAGCAAGGAAAGACATTTCATCTGCAGTGTTTGCTTTGGCTATAACCTCTAATGGATATTCTAGCACCTGCATTTCACACTTACAGTAGGACAATATGATAGATGGAATTGACCTTGTTTCTCTGTCCAAACCAGTTTAGCTCTTGAAAACTACGGAGATGATACTCCTGAAATTATATTAGGGACTCCCCGAATCAGAAGACGCCTGTTTGTATACAGTAATCTTTAGTGTTTTTATCCTAGTTTGTCAGCATTGTTCTTGTTCACTGCTTGTTTAATAATACAATGCATCCTTTTTGTACCCACCTTCAAGAGTGCCCTAGTTTGGAGTTTCTGTAGGTCTTGTCTTGTGGGACCTACCATTTCTTCTTGTTTGTTATTAGTGTTTACCTTAACTCCAGGGAGCACTGCCTGGTATTATACAAGTTTATAGAGTGGATACCAGTGGTAGTAGTGCTTTTTCAGCCCTATTTCTTGCATACAGTAGTCTCAATCAGAAACATTACCACATAGGAAATATTTGTTCTAGTGACCACGCCAATTAAGTTAACAAAATAGAGGATTGCTCCTTATCCTACTGACGTTTCATGGATATGTGTAGCATTTAAATGATTACCGGACAATAGTTTCAGTCAGTAAATAAAATACAGTTGAAGTCTTTATTTCTTGATGAATTCTCCTTATTTTAGCAGGTTTTTTATAATGACACGCATACTCATGTTAGGGTTGTGTCTATTTATCTCTAGCATGTTTACTGCATATGTTTTAATATCTTCCATCCGGCGCAGTTGTGTTGGTGTTTGGTAAATGTATGCTAAAATGGCACAAGAACAGTAGTGTAGCATTGGCAGAAAAGCTGCATTAGCTTTGGGCACATTTACTTATCATTATATGTAGGCTTTGATTTACTTGTAATAAATAATACAACGTGGGTTGTGTGTATACACAATGTTATTTATTTTTTGGTTTATTTTCACAAATAATAATAATATCAATGTTTCTCTGCTTCAAAAGCACTGCCAAAAAAATTGTACAAGTGTTACCAAAGAAAATATCTTAATATAGTCTACAAGACTTTCTTTTCTTTGATCAGGTGCCACTTTTCATGCATGTTTTGCAGCTGAGATCTGATAAGTAGAACCATGAAGAAGTATTGTAAAGTATCTTCATTTCGGTAGCAGGGACTACCAAGAAAGATCTTATCTCCCATCACCAGTGGATACGCGTCTCATGAAGACATGCCTCTCATGCTTCTCTTTCATTGTTCAGCTAGTTTTGTTTTTTATACTGTAAGAAAAGGAAACAATATGATTTCAAAGTATAAATCGGGGGAAAACCATGCTATATGGAAACAAACAGGATTACTTCAACAAGCAGAACCAGAATGTTGACCGAAATGTCAACAAAGTCCTATGCATTTTTAGTAGTGGTCAAAATATGCACCTAGAGAACCTGTATTTCTTTTTTTTTTACCTAAGAAATATTCAAGTTTTAACAATATTGAAATGTCGGCTTAATGCAGCATGTTCAAGCAGCATTCCATGTTAAAAACAAATCCCTGGGTGGGAAACAAGGGGTCTACCAAGTTGAAATACGTTCGTTTCAGCTCCAGGGACCCCATGCTTCCTGAGATACTTACCTCTGTAGAGAGGTTTCATTCACCAGCATCGCGCGGGTCAAAAAGGAAGCCACAATACATGATATTGCGGCTTCCTATTGGTTCTCATGCCGTGGGAGATTTAAGCCTAAAAGTCGTTAACCCATGCCAGAGGCGCCACCGGCAGCACCCACTAACGTACGTATCTCAGGAAGCAGGGGGTCCCCAGAGCTTACATGAATGTGGATCAGCTCTGGAGTCCACCTGCTTCCTACCTATAGAGGAGGGAAGATAAAAAAAATCTAGGTGGTACAACACCTTTAAATAGAATGCAGAAATATAACCAAATGTTAATTGTAATGGATTAATGCACCATTAAAGGGATGTGTATTGGTTACATCTTTCTATGAAAGCATTATATGCTTTGAGAAAGACCCCTGTGGGCGTCGCACCCCAACAGTATGAAGTTTACAAATGCTATGAACAGGGGTCTCCTCATCTCCAACCTCCCTACCCTCTCTGCCACTTGTTGCTGTCTGTCTGGCTCCCAAGCCATCTATATTTTTGCCCACCCCTGGCTATGAATATTGGGTGAGCTTACTAATACTGTAGATTGTAGCTCATGTTTTGTAATGTAATTTGAAGATATAAATATGCTTTATTAATCTAGTATCCTTATTGAGATTTTCTGCCTATTACCGTTGGTATGACGCTAAACTTACTTTGTTCATTACCCAGTCAGCATCCTCTATGGCCCTTTTAATGATCTGCTGTATCCTCTGTGGATCATCCTCATCCGCATGAACCCGGAAGCTCTAATGGGAAATTCATAAGATAATAGTAAAACTAGATTGAATCCCTGACTGAGACACCATCAAGTTCAACGTAAATCTATGTCCATGTAACATAAAAGAAGCAAAATTGAAATCACGGTCCAAGGGGGCAGATTTTTTGGCGAATTTAATTCTTTATTTTATATAGAATGGAAGCAGGTAGTGTCCATAGTGGAACCTCGTTAATTCCAGCTCCACTGACCCCCGCTTCCAGAGATACTTACCTGCAAATTAGGTGCGGGTAGCTCCTCTCCACAACATGTCCGCGGTTGAGAGCTATCAGCCTCTACAGGCCCATAGGAAGCCATGACATCCTCAGTGTGTCTTTCTAGTGGCCCATGTGACGCGGGAGCTTCAAACTTGAAAGCCCTGCTTCCTGAGCCTGAGAAGCTACCTGCACCTACTTTGGAGGTATCTACGGAAGTAGGGGGTCCTACCACATTTTCTACCACCTGCTTCAATTCTATAAAAAAATTGCTGTCTGAGATTGTTCCTTTAATACCCTAATTTCCACTGGGTCTCTTCAATTGTGGTTAAATGAAACAAACAATGGATTGATGCTAATTATAGCAAAGAGCTTGTAGGAGTGAAACGGGTGTCGGGTTTTAGTGATATCATATGCGATCACGAGCTCGACCTCTGGGAGCCAGTATGGAGCCATGAACATCTACAGTACATACTCTCTAAAACACAGGGGTCCACAAGATTTTTCAGGGGGGGTGCGGCAGTTACAGAGTCCCCGCGCTCGTCCCCAAGGAATTTAAATTAAATACCGGGGGATCACGTGAGGCCTCTGCAACTATCCTTACCTAGTCTTCGGCGAGGCAGCGGGGTCACGTGATGTCACGTTGCCATGGCATTTGACGCCGGAGATAAGGTAAGGGAGGGAAGCAGGCAGGGGGGCGCAGCGGGGAAAGATTGCGCACCTCTGCTCTAATACACCCAGCCCATATAAGAAATTTTAGATAGAGTGTTACCATTTACTGGCAACATACTAAAGAGATTTACTCTTTACTCCTTTGTCACATTGAAAATACTAGAAGGGAAATATATTTCCATTAGGATCAGTGTGTAAATATAAATAATATATATATATATAGCCGGATTATGACTTATTATGTATATGGTAAATCTACCCAGCCTAGAAATATTTCAAAGGTTGAAACATGTCTGTGAGTAGTTTGTACTTGCTTTGCTAGTCCCATGCTGTGTTTAAAAGCTGTGTGAACGGCGATGCATCTGCTTGAATGGGCTCCATGTGTTTGGATATTCCAGGCAAAAGGTGACACATTGTGTGCTCATTTGCATGTCATTTCCCAGAATCCCTTGCTGCAGTGGGAGCACTGTATGCGAGGTGATAATGGTTGAAAGGCAGGGTTGCAGACCTGTCTAAGACATGTGACTGTGCTCACAAGTGATATTCTTTATTGGCTATATGCTAACGGTGGAGGCTTTTTGTTGCCTTTTTCACCCACCATAACTTAAAATGTGTATATATATTATATATATATATATATATATATATATATATATATATATATATATATATATATATATATATATATATATATATATATATATATATATATATATATATATATATATATATATATACATGTAGAGGTATCAGTACCGTGTTAGCCGAGCTTCAATAATCAAAAAATAAATAGATGATACCGTTCTGTGGCTAACGAAATTCATTTCGTTAGCCACAGAACGGTATCATCTATTTATTTTTTGATTATATATATATATACACACACACACACACACACACACACACACACACACACACACACACACACACTGTATATATATATATATATATATATATATAGATATATATATATCTATATAGATATATATATATATATATATATACATACTTTTGAGCATACTTACCAAGGAGAAATGTACTGTATACCATTTTGGAGCACAGCAGGGATATATATATATATGTGTATATATATATATGAAGTGGATGTGTACAGTAGGTTAACTTTTGCAATGCAAAGCAAGATTTACAAAACATCATAACACATACCTGTTGTACTGAGTGTTTGTAATACTGTTGGAGGTTTTTGCTAGGAAGTTGTTTGCAGCAACGAAGAAGGTATCGATAAAGTTGCAAAGGTTTATGCACCAGCTCCGCACCTGGTAATGGCACCATTTTGCATTAGATTTCACTGCAAAGCACAGAAATAAAAAAGTGATTTACTGCACTAAGACACATGCTGAAAACAAAAGTGAATGACATTTTGCTTCAAGGACAATGATGAGAAAACCTATGCAGGTATCTGCAAAATATCCTCTTTACTCTTATCGACAATTCCAAACTTAAACAGGCAACATACTGCTTTTGATATTATGGAATACCAGAGCTCACCAAGCTCAGCCACAAAACCCAGAGGGAAACACAAATATGGAAGTGCACAATAGTAAATTAACGGACGGTGTATAGTCTTAGTAATTAAAGACGCACCGAAAAGAAAAAAGTATCACGATAACAACTGTTGTTATCTGTACTTATTATATAAACATAAGAGATTAAAAGTTCCACATACAATACATGGTGGATGCACAGAACATATATTTCTCAGATCATAAACAATATCATAAAGATAAATGCATAAAAACATGATTCATTTGTTCCAAGACCTTGAGGCTTTAGGGCAACAAATACAGTATCTAAGCAATTTATCTTAATGATACTAAAAGTACTCAGTGTCTATGTCGTGATGTGCTTGGTGCTAGGCATACAGTTATTAAAAGAATAATGCATCGCTATACCTAAGAGATTTACTATCTAATTTGTAGACACTTTTATTCACTAAGGGTGAAAATGGTCTGATGACATCTAAAACACGATTCTCTGCTAAAGAGACAGCATCATTATACAGTACAAACAACCAGTAAAGACAAACTATAAGCACACGTTTCCCTCATACAAAGAAGCTGTTTGAATCTTTATAAATGGCTATTGGGTGGGTGCATGCGCAGTGTCAGATAAGGTAGTCACACATTAATTAAGCTCAGCTCAGGAGGGTTGCACGTGTGCCTCTAACTAGCATCCAGACGGGTCACACAAAACCAGTTTACCGAACCAGCAAACCCAAAGCAGAAGCCATCCAAAGACAAAAATAAATAAATATTCTTCCTCACAAGAGATCTCACAATTTTTAAGCAATGATAAAAAAAACACTTGTGAGCATTGTAGACGGACGTTCACAGAGGTACACAATTTGGAGACGTTTATAATGTGAAATTATAATAGGCTTTATTGTGCCTTTTCCTTTTCATCAGGAAATTATCCAAACACGGGGGGGGGGAACAAAGCTTCCATTCACTTGGGAGAATTTCTAGTGAAATCCTTGCAATTAGTTCACATCTCCATTAGTTAAGCTTCTCCCAGCCCAAACACATAAAAAAAATATCAGCATCCATGTTTAGAAGTCTTATTTGGTATCTTGCAATCAGCTCTGCTGTGTGGCTGGCAGAGGTCAAGACTGGTCAGCTCCAGAGATCTGGGTTTCTTTTTTTCAGTCTCTCCTGGGACTCAAGAACCTCTGCTCTGTCTCTCCAAAGGTCAGCTCTCAGTCAGAGCTAAGGAGGAGTCACTTCCTGTCTCAAAGGCAGGCTTTTTGTAAACAATCTAATCAGGCAGGTGGTGTTTAG
Organism: Ascaphus truei; assembly: GCF_040206685.1. Taxonomy (NCBI): domain Eukaryota; kingdom Metazoa; phylum Chordata; class Amphibia; order Anura; family Ascaphidae; genus Ascaphus; species Ascaphus truei. Next base: position 77,366,985 of record NC_134485.1, read on the forward strand.
TAATTAACTACCACACTGCTAGATTAAAGGCACATTACTGAACAGGGATAAGTCCCCTGTTACAAGCATGTTCATCATGTCTGAGGCAGGTTCACAAACCTGCCTTTCCCTGTAATCGCACAGCATACCATGCTTCCATTGCATCAAAGGATTCTGGGTAATGACATGCAAACGAGTGCTCAGAGTGTCGCTTTTTGCTTCTTAACTGGTTTAAAAAGTGAAATCCCCACATAAATCAGCCAGTGTGCATTTCTTAGCGGCTTCTGAATGAGGAAGTTTGTTGATCAAGTGTTTTATTTATTGAAAAGGTAGAAGGTAGAGCCCAGCAAAGCAATGTAAGGGCTGGAGGCAAAAAGTAAAATAAACTATTTATTAGCATAATAGCCACAAAAATCAGACACACGATTAAAAAAAACACTTTCCAACAAGCGCTGTTTAAATAGTGGTTAGCAAATTGGTAACGCCCCGCTGGTAATTAATTATGTTAATACAGTACCACAAGTTAAAGGGATGGAAGCCTATAGGTTAAATCAGACTATTCAAATTTCTAAACAGAGATTGGTGACTAATATAATTTAAAACTGCTTAGTGTAAAGACAACAGTGTCAAATATACGGACAATCAGCACAGGCAAACAAAGTACAGTATCAAAACAATCAAAGCATCAGATATACTGTACAACAGAGCAACTAAACTAATGATTTTATTTACCCTTATTCCACACTGTCCTTATCAGAGAACCAATAAAGTTACCCAAATTTTAATTGACGCTCGATATACAATTGCATGGTTTTGGCAACAAAAAAAAACACTCTCCCCCCACCTATCAACAAGTACATAATAGAAGATTACTTTCAAATGATTCTGTAGGCAGGTTTTAAAAGAACAAACAATCTATAAAGAAATAAATATTTAACTATGCGTGGGAGTGTACATTTTGTTTGCGACTTTTTTTTTATAAAAGAGCAATAAGGAACCACAGCAGAAGAAAAATACCTCCACATACTTATGCAATCATTTGTTTGCTCTTATTCAAGTGATGAGATATATTGCATGCTTTCAGTTTCTTTTCTTTAATTTTTGGGGTCCCCCATTCCTCTGGTTACTTTTATGGATACCAAGTAACTGTATTTTTAACCTCAGCAAACGTACTCATATGCAATGGCAAACAGATAAAGAGGATTTTTTAAAAAAAGGCTATTTTTGGCCTTCCGTTGATACAAAGTTTTTTGTAGCCTATGCAATCTATGCATTGGGATTCAATAAACTCAAAAGCAGCTGATCACACCGTAATAGATCATAAACTGCCATTTAAAGGATCAATTAATGTGCTTTAAAAATCCTTATCTTTTAACATAGGCTTGAAGCGGGGTGTCTCCGGAACTGAATCCCATTAATGTTGATCTCACAGCTTCCTGTTGGCCTGCAGAGCGCGGGAACTTTGAAACTCCGCCATTACGTGAACCCTACTAACACAGTGGAGCAGTTACTAGCACCCCCTTCGCAGGTATCTCCGGAACCAGGTCATTCCCGCAGCTGAAATGAATGGGGTACAGATCCAAAGAAGCCCTGCATCAATGCTATGTAATTGGATTGCAGCTTTAAGGCAATGCTAGTTTTTACTTCAAAGATAATCAACTTTGGGACTTAGCATCATAGCATCGTTATCGCATTATATAGCTCTGATTTTACCTCACTTGCATCTGGTGCTGACTGGCTAAGGCTGGAACTTAGAAGCAGTTGGATAAATTAATATGTAAATTATTTTTTTGCCTAAAAATGAAAAAGAAAACAGAAAAAAATAAATACATTGTCACGAGACACCAGAACTCTTTCACAGGATCCAGCACCAGACCGGACACACAGATCAAATAAATGTGTGTTTATTTTGTCCAGAGCCAACAGACCCAGCACAAAGTCAAACACAGCTATACTCACAACTCTACGCACTACAGAGGGAATCACGATTGCTCAGGTGTCCAGCTCCACTGAAAATGGCCACTTCTGTAGCAAACCCGCAGCGCTGGATGCAAGTTGGAACGAAGAACGTTCTAATCTCCCGTCCGGCGTAGACACGCAGCCTTGACTTTGGGTGTCTCTAGTACGTCCTCAGAGCCCACCGCATAGTCTATCTGCACGCCAGCCCAAGAGGGTTCTGCGGAACTCAAATCAGCCCCTGCTTTTCTAGGTTCCCGGTCTCTATAGGAAAACAAGGAGCCCGAAACAGCGACCAATCCCAGTGCAGATGCTGGAAGAGCAGCCAATCACAGCGCGAGGGCTCGTATGTGTGGGCCAATCCGGGCTGGGGGTGTGACAGGGAAGCCAAGGCAAGGAGGGCGGAAATTACGAACCGACCAAAGAGAGCAGTGCCTAACTCTCCCTGCTTTCAGTGCCAGCTCGCTATCTCCAGAGGAGATAGGCACTTTTCTGTCTGGGCAGATAATGGCTCCGCTTTTCAGACCTTCTCCAAGATAGGACTGCCCATCCCCACCCTCCATTGTCTCTGCTCCCCCTGTGGAATGAGCCCAACCCATTTTCTTGGGTGTTTAAACAAGGTAGTCAGGTTAACAGCCAAGCATGCCCAGGAACCAAGGAAATGCACTTAACACACAAAATACATACAAAAAAAGTCTCCCTAAAACATTACTGGGTTTAACTTCCAACATCCCGGCTACATGAGCCAGAGACAGATGGATATATTAGGTGATCCTGTACACCCATCAGATGGATAGGGGTCAGAGACCGGGATTAACCTTTAATATGCTGGCCTTGGGGCCCTTACCGTCACAACCATATCTACAGTTTAAACAGTATATACCTACATAATTTATATATATGTACAGTGGTCGACAAATCACCAAAAAATCTACTCGCCGAACACAAAAATCTACTCGTCACCTAGTACCAAACGTGTGCTGCTTGGGCCAATAGGAGCTCGCCCGGGGCGTGCAAATGTATAGGTTTGTCAAACACTGTGTACTGTATATATATATATATATATATATATATATATATTAAAGTGACAGAAAATATAGACAGCGCCCTTAACACACTACACCTAAATTGCTGCAGCCCTGATAGATGTGGCAAGAATTTGCACCAGGCAAATATGCCCAATAAACAGTGGTGTGAAAATAACTAAATGTATTCTGGCAGGAAAAACTAAAAGTGACTATTTGATAAAAACACAAAAGCAAAAAAGAAGTGTGCATAACATATAAAAATAAAAAAAGGCAATAAAAAAGATATATTGCCAATTAATGTAGGTAAAAATGACACTAAGTGTCACTGGGACTTAACTAAAAAATGCAAATATAAAAATGGGTTCATGTGATAAGCAATGAAAAATTCAATACACGATTAGCCCATAAATGCAGTGAATATTAGAAATACTTAAGTCCACATGTGTCCATGATAAGTTGATTTGCAAAAGGTCCAGGCTGCTTCTTCTTGGGCTCACCGAACTCCCACAGTACCTATTAGAGAAAAAGAGAAAAGAAGCGCCCGATCCTTGTATAAAATCAGATAAACAAAATTTTAATATCTCATGGACAAGACAAATGCACACTTACAATTTGTCTGATAAAATAAAGCATGTTATGGGACCTGCCCATGCACCAACTGAGGACTCCTCGGTCTCTTCTTTGTGTGTGTGTCAGTATTGGCTCCAAAAAGGATGTTACTGTCAGCTGCTGTCTCCAGGGGAGTAATCCTTAGTGTTTGTGAGCACTCAATCTCCACATGCAGCCGCCATTTAGCCTTTCTTCTCACACTTGAAACCGGAAAAAATCTTCAGGCAAGTCCTTGCGTGAGGTGCTGGGAGCTGCCCTGTCACTGTAGGCTCACTGCCAGATATCCCTACGCGTTTCTTCCGACTCTCACGATGTACCACTATTTTCACTAATACACTTTGTGAAGTTTTCTACAATTGAGTGCTGTCTCTTGCTTTATCAGACCTCGGAACGCTAACGTATGTCTATATATATATATATATATATATCTTTAGATGACATCTTCAGTTGCCCCATGCGTTATGTCACACCAAAACGTGATTTCGTGAGGGGAACACACAGGAAAAACAAGGTGAAGCACTGCAAATAAAGAAGATCAAAGAGAAAGTAACAAAGTGACCTGGTGACTCGAGATCATACTTCTAATCTTTTTGCCCATGTTATAACGCATTCCTTTTCCACCACAGAATATTTCTTGTCACGGGAGACTAGTACTTTTAATACCTTTTACCACAGAGATCACTATCACCAGACAGGACACAATAAATGAATAAACAGAGTTTATTCTGGCAAGCCAGCAAACACACAAAATACAATATCACAGTGAAACACTCGCCACCTGGGAGGTCTGGGGAGAGGAGTCTCTAGCGTCAACTAGGTGCAGGAGCCTGCTTCAGGTAGGCTTATCCTGTCCACTTCCCGTCCCATTGTTCGCAGTGCTTCTCTCACGAAGCACTTTTGAATCTCCCGCCAACCGTGTCTCCGTCAGACTACAACTTGCTCCCCTGGTCATGCTTCTCCGGCGCTTCTCCGCTGAGATCAGTGCTTGTTTATGCTCTTTTACATAAAGCACTTTTTAAAAGTCTGCCAGCATGTCTCCAATCACCTCCAGAGATTGTCTGATTCTCTGCCTGCGCCGAACTCCTTACATAGTCCCTGCTGGCTATAATTTACATGGAGCAGGAGTCGACGACCAATCACAGAATGAGGTCTCGCCCGGCTACACCAATGGGGTAAGGGGGCTGGATTAAGTGCTCAGGACCACTCATGGACAGAGCAGCTGGGAGGCGGCAGATTTGAAACTGCCTATGGGCAGTGCGCCTACGTGGCTCAGCCCTGCAACGGCTTCCATTGGCCAACCCCAAATTTCCCGCTGGGAGGGTGCCTCCAGGTCTGTGGGAAACAAAGGAAACAAAGGAGAGAGAGAGAGAGAGAGAGAGAGAGAGAGAGAGAGAGAGAGAGAGAGAGAGAGAGAGAGAGAGAGAGAGAGAGAGAGAGAGAGAAAAAGAGACAGAGGGGGGAGAGAGAAAAAGAGACAGAGGGCGGAGAGAGCAAAAGAGACAGAGGAGAGAGAAGGAGAGAGGAGAGGGAGAGAGAAAGAGAGAAAGAGAGAAAGAGAGAGGGGAGAGAAAGAGAGAGGGGAGACGGGGGAGACCAGAGAGGGAGGGGAGACCAGAGAGGGAGAGGAGACCAGAGAGGGGAGACAGGGGAGACCAGAGAGGGGGGAGACAGGGGAGACCAGAGAGGGGGGAGACAGGGGAGACCAGAGAGGGGGGAGACAGGGGAGACCACAGAGAGGGGAGACCAGAGAGAGGGGAGACGGGGGAGACCAGAGAGAGGGAAGACGGGGGAGACCAGAGAGAGGGAAGACGGGGGAGACCAGAGAGAGGGAAGACGGGGGAGACCAGAGAGAGGGGAGACGGGGGAGACCAGAGAGAGGGGAGACGGGGGAGACCAGAGAGAGGGGAGACGGGGGAGACCAGGAGAGGGCAGACCAGAGAGACGGGAGACGGGGGAGACCAGAGAGAAGGGAGACGGGGGAGACCAGAGAGAGGGGAGACCAGAGAGAGAGGAGACGGGGAGACCAGAGAGAGGGGAGATGGGGGAGACCAGAGAGGGGGGAGACCAGAGAGAGGGGAGACAGGGGAGACCAGAGAGAGGGGAGACGGGGTGACTGACTGACCAGGGCAGGGGTGACTGACTGACCGGGGTAGGGGTGACTGACTGATTGGGGCGGGGGGTGACTGATTGGGGGGGGGTACCTCTGGTGTCACACACATACTCCCATACACACATACACATTCTCCCATATATATATATATATATATATATATATACACACAAACACACACACACACATATATATATGCCCTTACAGCACCACCGACAGATGACTACATCTAAATTTACTTTGTCGGTTTTGTAGTTGCCATAATTTGTCTTATGGATGCAGGGTCATCTCTTCTCCTTGCAAAATATATATATATATATATATATATATATATATATATACACACACACACACTCCCATATATACACAGACACACACACACACACACATTCTCCCATGCACACACACACACACTCACTCTCTCTCTACACACCTTTTGGAAAGGCCGCGACCAGCACCACCACGTTCCCCTTCCCCCCCCCCCCATCTCCTCCTGAGGGGACATCCCCGCTCCTATCTCCCGCCGCGCTCTCTGACGCGGGACCGGGGGGAAGCGGGGGGGGGGAAGCAGGGACATGAGGGGGCATCCCCGCTCCCATCGCCCGAAGCGCTCTCTGGCACGGGACCGGGGGGAAGCGGGGGGGGAAGCAGGGACATGAGGGGGCATCCCCGCTCCCATCACCCGCCGCGCTCTCTGACGCGGGACCGGGGGGTAAGCGGGGGAAGCATGGACATGAGGGGGCATCCCCGCTACCATCTCTATAACTGCGGGCAGCAGGAGCGCCGGGGAGGGGAGGGAGGTGGGGGAAGGCACAGATAATACTTACTGTGTCCTCCATGGGAAAAGAATGGCTGCTCGTTGGGGGCGGGCTCATATAGAGCCTGGCCGCGCGCCCACATAGCCTGGGAGCGCGCGCCAATCAGCTGTCAGGTAGGTGGAGTTTTTTTTTTTTTTTAGCCAGCGCGAGCAGGGAAATTTCAGCGCGAGCAGGGAAAATTTAAAAAAACAAACACGTGTGTTGCTTGGGCCAATATTTATTCACCCGGAGGTTAAATCCTCTCGCCCCGGGCGTGTAAATGTATATGATTGTCGAACACTGTGATATATATATATATATATATATATTAGCTGATATACCCGGGATTAAATTTCTCGGCTCCCCCTCTCTCTCTCCGCTCCCCCCCTCTCTCTCTCTCTCCCCCCATTCCCCTCTCTCACCCCCTTCCCCTCCCACAGCAATCCGCCCCCCCCCCTGCAAAGCTTCACAGCTGGGGTCCCCCCCCCCCGTTCAGAGCTCCGGCCACCCCCCCTTCACATCTGTGATTTCCCACCCCCCCTTCACAGGTATGTTCCCTCCCCCCCCCTTCACCGCTCCGTTCTCCCCCCCCCCCCCTTTCACAGCTCCGGTTCCCACCCCCCTTCACAGCTCCGGTTCCCCCTCCCCCCCCCCCGCATTCATCACGGTTCTGCAAATATACTCCCCAACAGCAGACGCATCTGAAGAGGAAGTGGAAGAGTTCTATGGCGAACTTCAGGATGCCCTAAGCCAAACACCTAGTTGGGACCACCTCATAAGGACATTATCTACATTATTGGTGATTTCAACTCCAAAGTGGGAACTATGGCAGAACCCAAAATCACTGGAAGATTCAGTTTAGGAGTCGGAATGAGGCAAGAGACCTACTGGTTCAATTCTGTCAAGAACATCGGCTAACGATCACCAACACTTTGTTCGAACAACCCAAATAGCAGCTGTACACCTGGGCATCACCAAGTGGAGAACACAGAAACTAAATTGACTACACCCAGTGTCAGAAGAAGTGGCAGAGCTCGATCTTGGCTGTGAAGACATACCCTGCTGCTGATTGCAGATCAGATCACCAACACACAGTCAAACTCAGATTCTGCAATAAACGGCAGCCATAAAGAAATTCAACACAGACAAGATCAGCCCCAGCTATGCAGTCGCAGTAAAGAACAGATTCGACCTCCTCGCTACAGAAGAAAGGCACCCAGACGAGATGTGGGGAGAAGTGAAAGCATGCGTTATCGAAACAGACTTAGAACATGTCCCGTAGAAGAAACCATCGAAATCAGTCCAGTGGATTTCCAATTCGACCATCAGCATCGCAGAAGAGAGAAGGAAGGCCAAGGCTACTGGGAACAGAGTAGATTTCAGAAGGCTGAATTTTAAAGAGAGGCTAGAAAGGACAAAGAAAACTACTGGAATGAACAGTGCCAGAAGATGGAGGAAGCGAGCAGGAAAGGCCATATGCGAGAACTCTACACCCACGTGAAGAGGGCGCGGTCAACAGTCAAGACTCGGAAGGCAACAATTCGTGGGAGCAATGGCCAGGAATTGCATGACCAGCAAGCAATACGCGATCGGTGGAGAGAATACACAGAGAGGTTATACGATAGTGAACATCAGAACCATCCGACGGAGGAGATTGAGATACTGGAACCAGATATTCTGGAGGAACAAAGGCACAGATGGAGAATAAAATGACGAGCGGTAATTACAATTGGTACACCACAATACGGTGGGGGGAGGGGGGGGTGGGGATTAAGATGGTAAAAGATTAATCATATAATTGCTTACACGGCCTTGTGCAAACACCCTCTCAAGTTGGTATCTTTGTAGTGGATGGTGCCCCTACTGCAATGATGTGCAGGGGGGGGGGGATTTAGGAGATATATCAATAAGTACTCACACGGCCCAGTGTGAGTAGAGGTGTAGGGCAGTTGTCTTTCAGGTAAACACCTGCGACCCCCGGTCAGGGATCTTTCAGGGGTGCTGCACACACTCCTGTTTGCAGGCAGGGAGTTCAATACGGGTCTTTCTTTTACTCTTCCTGTTCTGGGTTCCTTCCCCTCCCCGTTTCGGTCAGGGGTATGGGTGAGGCAAAAATGATTTAAAGGGATCAGTGATGTTCTTAAAAAACATAAAAGTTTATTAAACATAAAATTGAATCCACAAAAGTTGCACTCACATAATATAGAAAATATCCTGGTGCGCTTCCGTGGCTGTTGATAGCAGTGGTCGCGGCCGCTCTCTACTCCGCGTCCGGAGTCGGAATAGGTGGCTGTTCCTGGCGCGGCTGTGACTGCAAACTGACTCCTTCAGCAACGGAAGCCCCAAAGTTCCAAACTTGGTCAGTGAATTAGAGATGTGAGTAAACACTGATGGGCGTAATGTAGCGCGGGCACGGGAACTTCAGTGTCGGGGAGATTTCACTGGCGCTTCAAATGATTCCGCGCGGGTGTTCCTTCGACGCTGGCGTCCTCCACCAGATCCCGAAAGTGAAGCAGTCTTGCGCGTCTTTAAATCCGTCACTTTGACACCGACTTCAAACGGCTTCACCGCTCTCCAGCTCCACACCTTCCTTCCGAATATGACGTCCGCCGTCGGAGGGGGTGCTCCGTAATGTGTTGCCAAGACCATAAACTCTACGCGTTTCGCTCACAGGGGATTCATCAGCGGAAGTGTGAGGACCGTAGCATTGATTGAATACCAGGACGTATTTAGGAACATCAGAGAACTCTGGGGAGAACTGAGGCAGCTCCTAGGATTCCTTTTCGAAAAGAAGAAAAGGAATCCTAGGAGCTGCCTCAGTTCTCCCCAGAGTTCTCTGATGTTCCTAAATACGTCCTGGTATTCAATCAATGCTACGGTCCTCACACTTCCGCTGATGAATCCCCTGTGAGCGAAACGCGTAGAGTTTATGGTCTTGGCAACACATTACGGAGCACCCCCTCCGACGGCGGACGTCATATTCGGAAGGAAGGTGTGGAGCTGGAGAGCGGTGAAGCCGTTTGAAGTCGGTGTCAAAGTGACGGATTTAAAGACGCGCAAGACTGCTTCACTTTCGGGATCTGGTGGAGGACGCCAGCGTCGAAGGAACACCCGCGCGGAATCATTTGAAGCGCCAGTGAAATCTCCCCGACACTGAAGTTCCCGTGCCCGCGCTACATTACGCCCATCAGTGTTTACTCACATCTCTAATTCACTGACCAAGTTTGGAACTTTGGGGCTTCCGTTGCTGAAGGAGTCAGTTTGCAGTCACAGCCGCGCCAGGAACAGCCACCTATTCCGACTCCGGACGCGGAGTAGAGAGCGGCCGCGACCACTGCTATCAACAGCCACGGAAGCGCACCAGGATATTTTCTATATTATGTGAGTGCAACTTTTGTGGATTCAATTTTATGTTTAATAAACTTTTATGTTTTTTAAGAACATCACTGATCCCTTTAAATCATTTTTGCCTCACCCATACCCCTGACCGAAACGGGGAGGGGAAGGAACCCAGAACAGGAAGAGTAAAAGAAAGACCCGTATTGAACTCCCTGCCTGCAAACAGGAGTGTGTGCAGCACCCCTGAAAGATCCCTGACCGGGGGTCGCAGGTGTTTACCTGAAAGACAACTGCCCTACACCTCTACTCACACTGGGCCGTGTGAGTACTTATTGATATATCTCCTAAATCCCCCCCCCCCTGCACATCATTGCAGTAGGGGCACCATCCACTACAAAGATACCAACTTGAGAGGGTGTTTGCACAAGGCCGTGTAAGCAATTATATGATTAATCTTTTACCATCTTAATCCCCACCCCCCCTCCCCCCACCGTATTGTGGTGTACCAATTGTAATTACCGCTCGTCATTTTATTCTCCATCTGTGCCTTTACTCATCCCTCGCTCCCCCTACTCTGTTTTTGTCTCTACGTTTCCGAAGGGCTTTGGATCATCCCTTTACTAGGGGTAGTAGCAGAAGGGATAACAAGAAATAACACACATCGATAGAAATTAACCACAATCACTGGTTACATCACCACTCTGTAACTCTGATACTGAAGGTAAGCGCCTGGTTCTTCCACACTATTCTGGAGGAACAAGTCATCTGGGCAATGAAGCAATTAGACAACCGAAAAGTTCCAGGAATCGACGGCATACCAGCAAAATTGCTCAAGCCCATACCAGCAGCAGTATTAACAGCATTATGTAAACGCATATGGAGCACGTGTGAGTGGCCGAAAGGATGGAAAAGAGCAGTATTCATCCCAATTCCGAAGAAGGGTGACACGAAGGATTGCTCGAATTACCGCACCATGGCCTTGACACCGCACGCAAGCAAAATCCTTCTGAAGATTATCCAACAACGCTTGAGTACAACCGTCGATGGGGAAATGCCAGCTTCAGGAAACTCATGATCACATTGCCAACCTTCGATGGATTATAGAAAAAAACAGGGCGTATTAGAAAGATCTCTACATGTGTTTCATCAATTATTCGAAGGCGTTCGATGTAATTGAGCACAACAAGCTCTGGACCTGTCTTAAGGAAATGGGCACACCACCACACCTGACCAAACTCATAAGATCACTCTATCAAGATCAAGAAGCTACAGTCCGAATGCCATACGGAGACACAGATTGGTTCAAGATCGGAAAGGGCACACGCCAAGGATGCATCCTATCACCAACAGCTTTCAGCATGTATGCAGAAGCTGTCATGCGGTGAGCAGGCCTGGATGAGCCCAAGATTGGCGTGAAAATAGGCAGCAGAAACATCAACAACCTCCGATATGCAGATGATACCACCCTGCTAGCTGAAAACAACAAGGATCTCGAACATCTGATCATGGAAGTCAAAGAAGAAAAGTGAGAAGGTTGGACTGTGCCTGAAAATTAAGAAGACAAAGATCTTAACAACAGCAAACATTGTTGATCTTGATATTAACGTTCGCAATGAAGAAATTGAAGTGGTTAAAGATTTAATCTTTCTTGGCTCCAAAATTGATTGCGATGGCGACTGCACCCCTGAGATCAAGAGACGGCTGACACTTGGAAGAAATGCGATGGTCAGTATGAACAACATCTGGAAGAGTAAAAACATCCCCCTGGCAAACAAATGCAGATTGGTCAGTGCAATCGTTTTAACAATAGCAACATATGGCTGCGAAACCTGCACCCTGAGAAAGGCAGACAGGCGAAAGATCGATGCATTTGAACTGTGGTGCTGGAGACGTCTGCTACGCATTCCGTGGACAGCCAGAATAACGAACCAATCAGTTCTGGAACGGACCAACCCAAAAATCTCACTGGAGGCCAAGATCACAAAGCAAAAGCTCTCCTACTTTGGTCACATCATGCGAAGCAAGTCGCTTTAGAAGGACGTCATGCTTGGAATGATCGGTGGCAAAAGAGGAAGAGGCCACCCAAGAACTCGCTGGCAAGATACCATCAAGAAAGGTCCTGGACTGAACATAGCAGAATTGAAAGAAGCCGTGAGATCGGAAGACATGGAGAACACTGATCTATTAAGTGGCCGAGAGTCGTACTCGACTGAACGGATAAGATAATGCATATCATTACCCAGGATCCCTGCCTGCAGTGGAAGCATTGTATGCCAAGAGATAGTGTGGAAAAAAGGAGTGTGTCTGAGACTTGGTATTTTTATTTGCTATACTTTTACAAAACAATGAACAATTCCTGCGCTCCTACTGTACCAATTGGGCTAAAATATACTAGTGACATTTTTACATTTAGAACCCAAGTCTGTGTAACAAAGTAGTCTTTTGGTTGCATCTTTTCATCAATACATCATTCAACCTCGTCAAGGTAAAAACTCTGTTTAGCAGGTACCTACACTAAATATATGTAATTTCGTATTGTCCTATGGACTCAAAACTTTGTGAAGTATGTGAAAGTGCCCTGGAGGGGTTAAATAAATGAAGCATAAGCTTATTTGTGTTTTAGTGCAGTTAAAAGCTGGCCAAAGCTGTAACAACGTTCCCTTTTTATAAAAAAGGTAAATGGTGGGTACACAGATTGTATTAATATTTCACACTTTTCCATACATGTAAGGTCAATCTTTTTACCCGCTGCATACTTCACAAAGGGGCATACTTCAGAAAGTGAGGAGCGCAGGTAATATGTATAGTTTTTGTTTTCTGTACTTTAACAACACATAAATTGTGCATTATACAATAGCTTCAATGAGACAAACTTCTGACATTTGAGGAAAACTATATGTTTGTGTGTGGCTAGATACAGATTTTAACGCTTGCAACAACACTGAAAGTGGATGATCTAATGGCTGAGGCTCTGTACATGTAAATGATGCGAACTAACAATCTGTACAGCAGCTAGCGTGCGCCCACAGCCCACCTCTGTGACGTCACTAACCACATGCGCATCGCGCGCCCACACAGGCAGCATTTCATCTTCCGTACCCTCCTTCGACACGTGACTGCCTGTTCATTCCATTTCCTGGTCGCGTGCTGTGAGCCCTGTCTACAACCTGGCAGCTCCTTTCAATGTCAGAGGGGTGTGCAAAGTCATGCAACCCGGTCTAACATAGAAGGGGCTATGTATCACTGCGACGTTAATACAGACCTTTGCCACAGACGCAGATAGTCGCTATAACACGGGGGGCTGTGAGGGGGGGTTTCGTGGTGTCTCTTGCTGTGCTGCTTGTGGGGTTTTGCCGTAGAGTCTAGTGCGTGCACGTCTTAAAGAGACAAAGCAATGGGGCGTCTCTCCTGAACGCCAAATGCACGTGTGTAAATGTGTCTAACTTTCTGCTCTGACATCCTGTTATAATAAGTAAGCGATGGACGTGTGGGGTGATCATATATCATCTCCCCTGTTTACATAGTGCATGCACAAAGTAAGTGTACAGCTAAATAACATTTATTCTAGTATTAATACATCATGTATTCCATATTACTATGTGACATTTTATAACGCTTCATATAACTGCATTGATTCATTCAGTTAAAATAAATATGATAATCTGAGCAAATGCTTATAATTATAAAGCAAACTACCTTTGTTAATTTTTTTTTATTAGATCCTTTGATGATCAAATGAACACCAAAGAATTCATGTTAAAAGCCACCTGTGGGATAACTTGTTTTTTAAGCCAAAGGCTGCGTCCCCCGTGCTGCTGACCGCGCTCATGCTTGAGAGTGGTGACATCACCAACTCTCCAAGCATGAGCGCAGGGTGTCCGGCAACTTTTTCTATGGGGGGGCGTGGCCTAAAGGTGACTGGCGCTGATTGGCTGAGGAGGTCATGTGACCCCTCAGCGTGCCTCAAGCTCAATTGAATCTGTCTCGGCCAGCGCCCGCAAGTGTACGGGCGCGTGCCACGTGAGCGTGACCAGACAGATTTTAATTGATTGTGCTGACCGCGCCAATCACGCTCAGCGGCAGCATGGACGCAGCCAAAGAAAAATATTTTCTCTTTAAAAATAAGTGTAGCCAGGTCCCCTACCTCCTTGTCCTCGGCGAGTGGGGGAGGCACCGAGTGCCGTCAAAGTGGCGGCGGACTCTGCATAGGCTGCGCAGGAACTCGGTTATGTGGAGGCTGCTCCGGAAAGGCTGCAGGGCAAGCGGGTCGCCGGAGTTCCGCTGCAGGGCACCACCATCTTGGATATGCCGCGCATGCGCAATTGACAACTCGTGCATGTGCATTATGGCCGCAAGCGGGGGCCATGTTAGGAGCAGGCCCCGTACATGTCCCAGCAGGCCATGGGGCTGCTAGACCACATGGGGAATCACAGCCAATAGGGCTCCCAGAATCTCCTGCGAGGAGATAGCTACATATAGCACGCTTGCGAGACCACGCCTGTCGGGAGCAGGACAGCAAGGGGTGAGGTAAGGTCCAGGGAGATGTGCTCCGCTGGACTAGGCCAGATACCCACTTAGGTCCCAGGTAGACCCTCATCACTGTTAGCTTGTGTGCTGTAGGGAAAGCCCCAAGACAGGGACGCTCCCCTCAGCACATCGGTGACGGACGCACACGGTGTGGGACCATACCCAAGCCTATACTAAGAGATTCTTAAAGGTGAGACCCTTCAGCGGGAGTTCACCCCATGCAGAGATAGACCCATTTGTTGGACAGACCGGATCGACTGACATCAGGGATCAGATGGATTCTTGGGTTATTGGCGGTACCCGGGTACTGGAGTGCCTGCGAAGGTACAGATGCAGCCACGAGTATCACAACTTTTGCCTTAGAACATCTGGGGCAATCTCACAGTAATACTGCAACATCTCTGTGAGATTTTTGCACACAGACTAATGGCCAAACTGAAGGGGACTGCAAGAACCCCTGCTGTGTTAATCCGTTGGGCCATTAGTCTGGCTGCAGAAATCTCACCGAAATGTTGCCGTACTACTGGGAGTTTGCCCCAGATTTTCCAAGGCAAGTGTGCGGATACTTGTGTCTGTGTATCAAACGAACATAATCACCCCAGGCTCCCAGCGGCAGAGAATCAGGCCTGTGAATCACTCAGGTAAGGCAGTACAGGTAGTCTCCCTAGACACGGGAAAGGAGGCTACATAAGCTAAACAAAAAATGTATCCTACAATTCTTATGAGACTAGTTTGCACCAATGTATTCCCCTGTATATCGTTTGTGGGTGCTAATATGAGGAGTTTGGAACGTTAATACTTACACTGCACTCTCAATCTTCAATCTTTGGCGGTCCTGGATAAAATTGTATTTTAATGTTAAAGTGCTGAGTTGAGAAAAAAAAAGTACGTGTTTGTGTATGATATAATGTGCATAATAATATATTTATATAAATAGAAAGAAGTGCGTTAAAAATGCTATGTGACACTATCAACACACTTTTCAGCCACCTACTGGCAACACTTGATTTGCGTAACTTATGCTGTGGTGTCCAATTATTTTTAACCGAATAATAATAATAAAACGAAGCATTTGTATTTTATAGCAACAGTTAACAGTACTAAATCTCATGGTACTGTAATCCTGCCATGGGTGCACATCAGATCAAGTAACTAGAAAAAGGAACTTGTAAATGGAATATAAAGTTTCAGGCACGAGCTTGATAAAGGTCTTGGAATCAAAAGTCGATCCTGTTCTAATAAACACATCTTTTATTAAGACCACTGGAGTGCCCAATACTACTACTTCTCCTTGTCTAACTTTAATTGCACATAAGAGAGTTGACAAGTGTTCTCTTACAGGAGCTGCGTATTCTTGTGTGTGAAAATTTCATGGCAAGTACCATTTGCTTAATTTGCTTAATTTTTTTTTTTAACCATGTAAAAAAAAAGATGGGTGAAGACTATGCAGAGCAAAGGTCCAGATTAATTAAAGGGTTCTAAATTTTATGGGTTTATTTTATATTTGCCGAAGCTGCTAACCAGGCAGTTTTCCTATTGACTTTAATGGAGAATTTTGGCCGAAAACTTCCTGATCCCCGCTTCGTTGGATATAGAACAGTGGTTCCCAACACCAGTACCCAAGAACCCCAACAGGTAAGGATATCCCTGCTTCAGCACAGGCGGCTCAGTACTTTTCACTGAACCACCTGTGCTGAAGCATTTATATCCTTAAAACTGACCTGTTTAGGGGGGGAGGGTTGAGGATGAGTTATGAGCCACTGATATAGAGCAAGCCCCTTAAAGCAGCAACACGTGTGAAATCTTATATGTTATTTATTTACAATCAATCAGTTCTGTGGTATTGGATAAAACATACTGTATCTTTTTATTATTTTTATTATTCAACACTTAATACCATTTTTAATGAGTTTTAAAGCATCCTTGGATTTCTATAGCAAGTTTTAGCCCACCTCCCAAGCAATGCAAGATCTTTGCAACATGGTTGTAATAATTTGTTGCCAATATCCCCAGCAGTTTGAGCTGTAAATTGTTACCTTAGTAATATAAAGGATACATTGTAGCAGCTGAGTTTTACACTGACTGAAGCAGCCATTATGTTAGTCACACAATCAGGATTTTAACAAATTTATAACAGGAGCACCAAACGATTGCGAGCTTAGGTAATAATGTAGAATTATACATTGTCACATGCTTTACATAGACAAATAATGAACAATGAAGAAAAACAAGCAGGAATGTAGTATTTGGTGTTTTCATTAAATTTAAAAAATATATATATATATATTTTACACACACACACCTGAAGATGGAGCCACACACTTATTTTATGCTTTTCTCTATAAACTGCAATATAAGTAGCCAGCTTGAAGTAAATGTTAGTGTGTGGAGAGAGGACTGTTTGTCCTGCTTGTTTTTGGTTCTTTCTGCTAATGTAGTTTTCCTTTTATTATTACACATGCACGCGACACTTACTTTTGTGTTGCAGGGAAATCAGAGGTGATGATGGTGGGGGGGAGGGGGGGAAAGAGATTATGATGGTGGGGTGGTGGTCATAAAACATAACATTTAATAGGTATACTAAAACATGGTGAAAAAAGACCAGCGCAAACTCCCATATACAATAGACAAACAAAAGTGGTTGGTAAAAAAAAGTGTTCTAACTACACATAATAAATGAAGACATAGAATCAAATTATAAACATAGTGTTAGGGCCTTATGCAGAGAGCATAGAATTTTAAAATTGGCGAATTTCATAAAAAGTAGCTTTTTTGGAGAGTTTTATTCTCCATATGCAGAAAAGTGCGAATTCTGCTATGTTTAACATGGATGCGTGTGGCGAGTTTAAATTGGCGAGATGCGCGCTTCAGAAACGTGTAAAAAGAAATTCGCGCCTTTTTTTCCCCTTTACTATAGGCGGCGAGCGCCATCTTGCCATCTTTTCCTGGCGCGGCAAAAATGCGAGAATCGCGGCATTTTTTGGCGCGAACAGCCGCTTTATGCCGTTCGCACCTCTCTGCATTCGGAGAGTTAAAAATGGCGAGATGGAGGTTCTCGCCAGCCGCGAGGCGAGTTTTAGCAATTGAAAAAACAAAATGGCGCGTTTTTCGGAACTCGCCATTTTCTGCTGGTTTCTGCGCGAAATTGTACAAAAAATGGCAAATTTCGAAATAACGATGCTCTCTGCATAAGGCCCTTAGTTAGATAACCATCAAGAGTTCTCATAGTATCAAACTATAGTATATTCAGGGGAGCGCAAACATTTGGAGTTGCGCCCCCTTGCCTGCTCCCCCTCGCTTTCGTGCCCCTTTCACCTTGTTTGGCGACGTCAAATGACACCGCGGGGTCACGTGGTGTGATGTCACATTAATCAAAAAGATAAAGAAGAGCTCCCTATATGCCGCACAAGAGAACACCTATACCTGTGTTAAAACTTACTATTTATTAATCAACAATTAAAATGTGTTTATTGCAGCAATAATGTGAACCAAAGTAATTAAAATTATTGAATTAAAAACGGAGAGGTTAACTGTGTACCCAATAGAAACTGACAGTGTAGGTCAAAACCACTATTATCAATTAGAGTGTCCCACAACTATATAATTATACTAGAGGTGGTAGTGATTTTGCTACAATTTAATGTCGTTTGAAAGCTACTCCTAGATGGTAGTGAAGGGTGTAACCTGAATTGATGTGTACGCTCGAATTGCCAAGTGGATACAGTAGTAGACCAGGTATACATACACATTTGTGCCAGACCGTCAGGTTCAAAATTTAGTGAGCCTGTGGGTCTGTCATGGTGAGCAATAGCAGTTGTCGCAAGATCACAAAGTATGTGTCTTGTACTATGAACCATGAACCATGCAAAGATTGAGGAGTAGTCAGAGTGTTGTGCTTCCTAATGAAGTCTCCGAAACACTCTGAAAGGAATTAGGCAACAGACCTCCCCGATATAGCCAGCGTACTAGGTGGTAACGCTTAGCTTGCCCTACATATGTTTCACCTGTAGTGGCTTCATCGGGTGATGTGATGTCACATTACCCCGTTGCCACGGAGACGGCCATGTGACGTCACTCCGCATGTCACCGCGGCGTCATTTGCCACAGCCTTGCCATGGCAACGCATCTTACCAGCTCTGCAGAATCCCGGTAAGTGAGTTGCAGAGGCCTCGCACAATCCCCCGGCATTTAATTTAAATGCCTCTGGGAAGAGCGTGGGGCCTCTGCAACCACCTGCGCCTCACCTTAACAAATCCAGCGCCCCCCACTTTACGCACCGCTGCTATATCTCACTGGATTAGTGGAATCCTGCAGAATAACTTAATTGCACTAGTATCAGCAGTGAGATGGCATAAAGTCCTGCAAATGCTACAGTTTTAAGTCTATTCCGGTAGGAAAAGCACCCACTCCCGGTTTCAAATGTACATATGTTCACTGTAGTGCTAGGGGTGTCTGTTCCGGTAGGGAAGGCACCCACTCCCAGTTCAAGGCGTTCACACCTCGTGTCCCACTCTGCCTTAGCAGCTCAAGCTGAGGTCATCTCAGTTTAGAAAACAGCTGAGGAGGAGGAGCTCAAAGATGACGTCACCGCATAGACTGGAGCCACAGTAGTTTAACAGTCGCACGTAGCTCAAATTGAAATAGGTTCAATGAGAAAGTTCAAATGAACAAGTTGAGATGGGGACTCAGTGAGACCAGTAGAAAATAGCACAAGTATAATCTAACGCATTTTGTTGCAGGTGTTATTTCATCTGGGAAACATGTATCACTGTTATTAGGTATAAACAGTAATTAAAAGTAAGGTAGTGGGTTGTAATGGTAAATGGAGCTGACATAAATCTCAGTATAACTCAGAGAAATAGGTGTAAATTACACCGATGCGCCAAATAAGATACCTTATTAGGAATGTTAGCTTCAAATAAACTAGCAGATAATTATGAAGAGACTGAGGCTAGAAGCACCTCAATTCACTGCTTGCACTGGTGTCTGGCAGCGAGTAGAAGATATTAGCCAGTGATTACTGCCCACAGTGTAACAAGTAGATTAGGGAGCCTCTACACTCAGCGCCTATCACTAGGATTATCCATTTATTTACCCAGGTCCTTTTAGTGCAGCATTCTAGTTGATAATCAACCTCTTCCTCTTTTTCCTTTCAAATTGAAGATCACATAGCAGGCCCATTGATGGGGCTGGATTATAAATAGGCCAATGGGCTTGGATTGATTTATTTTTTATAGAAATTTTATTCTTCTATCAACGGAGGATCAAGGACATCGGGTCATGTTGAGGATCCCCATCACAAGGCCATGGATGGATCTGGATTACAAATAGGTCAACGGCTTCAAATGTTTTTTTATGGAAATTTTAATATTTCCATTTTTTTGTGGCTATTGGGCATTTGGATTTATTTTTATTGTTTTTTTATGATAGAGCATCGGCCCATTTTTTGGATTGGTTACGGGGCTACATGTCCTGAAGATTAAGACGGTCTTCTTCCAGGACTGAGAAGTGTTAATCTTTTATTATAGGTGGCCTGTAAGGGAGTGAAGACTGCGCTGGTGTCAGATTTCCTATGGGGTGTGTAAAACTCCTGGTTGAGCAAGGGTAAAAGGTAGGAAGTTGCCAGAGACAGTGAGAAACTGTTGTTCCTGTCACAGTAGCTTATGACAAGATATAATGAACACCAAATATCTGGGTTGAACTGAACGAGGCTTAGACATAATAAAATATATTTATTCCTTAAATAAGGTGAACACAGCAATATAGTACAATTAACAGACAAGAAGGTAACACTTACTTAGGGTTGGGGGATGGAGAAGTATCAGCTAGCAATTCTCCAGCAATCCGGTGACATTCAAGATGGTATCAGAAGAAGAACAAAAAAACTGTAGGGTTGAAACAGTTTATATACCTGTGTAACCCTATTCTTAACATTGAATACAGACTATTGGTGAACAATTATCTGTATCCAATCCCTAACATGGAGACACAGATTAACCCATGCCCCCCAGCTAATTAGCCCATGTGTACTGGGACTCTATGGGTTGCCCCATAATTAAATCGGGGGCGACGACCAATCTACCAAATGAAGTATCTGCATTGTTTGTAGGTGTAGACATAACACTTACAAACCACTCCAGTTTGATGATTCTCCGCCCTCAGGTAACAATTAGAGTGGCAGAGTCTCTTAGTACTCTGATTAGTACTTAGGCTCAATCATCCAGCTGCCCTTCCTGACCTATTTAGCATAGCAAATGGAGTCTGCATTTTTCAGAGCAGATCCAAAATACCATACATATACTCTTTAATATCTACACATATTAATAAGTTCCATTCTGGTGGGCTCAGTGGGTCGAAATTTGCCAGTTTTTAATGCCTACAGGGACTCCACATATTGGCCAAATATCAACTCTCTGTGACCTCCAGAACTGGAGATACAGAAATACACTTTAAAACATTAAAATACAGGATTATAATGAAACATGGGAACAGGGGAACATACAGTTTCCTGACATGACAAGGTGTAAGCCACATTCCTGGACCGCAGTCCAGTTAACCCCTTGTCTCCCTGGTGAGGTCAGGGGGTGGCCATATGGGGTGCAACCCCTTTAATACCGGGCCAACCCCCCTCTCCCTCTACAGTTCCCCAGAGAGAGGGGAAGTTAAATTCTCTCAACCAGGAGGCTCCCTGGTTGTTCTGGGCCCTAGGACTGCAGGAAGCAGGCCTGCGGGGTCCAGCTGGGACTCCAACCCAGGATAAAGATTACTACGAGCTAGACACAGCATGCTCCCTAGAACCGGCGTTCCTTACTTGCTGAAGGAGCTACATGGAGACCCTGTGAAGGAATCCCTGCAACATACAGTACCAGATAAGAACTAAAAACTATACTGCTGTACCTAAAGACTGTTTGTTTGCATGTGATAGTGCATGTTTTGGGCTGACAACCAGCTTAGCTGGTGACCCATTAGTTAGGGCTGAAGTAGTGAGTTTGTTTCCCTAAAAGGAATAGGTTTTTATTTTATGATTTTATTTTTTGTTAAAGGTACAGTGTGCCTATTGTTTAGTTGTCTTGTGGATAATAAACCACTGTAATTAAGTTTTACCCTCTGTCTAAGCGCCTTACTGACCACGCCTGCAGGCAGCTCTATCACACTGCCATTGGGGACAAGGCCGCTACCTAGGCTCTCATTGAGAGGGCCTAGAAGGCCACACACACACAATGGGTTAATGTTTAAAATGACGTGTAATGTTTTTATAATGTTGTCTTAATGGTAATTTCTGTATTTGTTTTTTACTTTATTTATGTATTGAGCGTTTACTGGCTGTGTTAGGACGAAAAGGGCTAAAAGCTATTACTATAGTGGGGGTAGGAGGGGTGGTTGTTAGGGGTAATGTCCTTTGGAGGGTGGAGAGAGGTAGAGGTTAACCCCTTGTTTGCTTTAGTGGCTAGTAAGACTTACAAGTCAATTTGGATAGTAGCACAGGGTGTTTGTACTGTATTTGTTTTACATAAATGTGTGGCCAATTCTCTTTCCCTGGCAACACACCTAAGGTATTGAAAGATCAAATGTTATTGATGCATTTTGTTATATGGGTAGGTTCGAGCTCACCTAATTCTGTTTTTCTAATTGTTTTGTTTTTTTTGTTTGTTTTTTGTCCCTCCTTTCAGATTCTGACCCTCTTGTCAGTAAAGGAGAAGGGATGGGGGAGAGAGGAAAATTGAGAGGGGAAAGAGTAGGAGAAGGGAGGAGAGAGAGAGAGAATGAGGAGGAGAGAGAGAGAAGGAGGGGGAAGAGTGAGAGAAAGAAGGGGGATGAGTAAGATAGAGAATTGGGGAACTGTAAGAGAGAAAGGGGGGTATGTAGGGGAGAAGCAGGTGAGATGAAGAGTATGTAGGAGAGAAGCTGTAGAGGAGGCTAGCATGTTAGGAAGAAGCAGAGTTAGGGGAGAAGCTGGCGAGGAGGGGAGCATGTGAGGAGAAGCTTGTGGGAAGAGGCTGGTTGTCCGGGTCTTCCTTGATATCCTGCTCGCAGCCACTTCTGTTTCCTTTTCTGTCCACCGTGTGTGCTGCAGTTTCTATCTGCTCTGGGTTTTCCTCTGTCTGTCTCCTCTTGGGTGCTTCTGTCTTCTGTCCCTGTCTGCCTTTATAGTTTCCTGTTTCTCTTTGCCTTTGCTTTGTGATCCTGACTCCTTTTGCTTCTGCCCTGACCTGATCTGACCCGTTCCGTGTTTGTTCTGATTTTCATATTAAAGGCCTACTAACTGGCTTGCCCCGGTCTGTTTCCTACTCCCCGGCCCAGTCTTGCTCCCCGGTCCCAGTCCAGCTCCCATGTCCCAGTCCAGCTCCCCTGTCCCACTCCAGCTCCCCTGCCCCTGTCTAGCTCCCCTGTCCTGTTCCTGCCTTCCTGCCCTGGACCCCTGCCTGCGACCCTGACTACAATTACTGCCACTTGCCCTGGACCCCTGCCTGTGACCTCGAGGATTCTTGCCTGCCCCTGCTTTTCCAGCCATCGAGGTCCTACCTGCTCCTGGAGTCTCCCCCGTGATACTGTTGAGGAGGGAAGCATGTGGGGGAGAAGCTGGAGAAAAGAGCTATCCTGAAATATTCTGTTAATTGTACTAGGAAACTGGAAACAAGGATTTAAAAAAAAAAAATTGCCATGTTTAAGATGTGTTGGGTGGGAAAAAAAGAGTTTCTACACCTCCTTTTTTTTTTTTTTTTTTTTTTTAGGACTCTAGCACTGCCATTATCAGAGCTTAGTGAAATCTCGGCTTTTGAACTCTGGTGGAACCCAGATATTGATCAGATTAACCGTTCCTCTAAAGTTTACGAACTTTGCCTAACCAATAAACCGTAAATCTGTAATCTGTATACTGGTATTTTTATATGATCTGACTTATGGGTACAGATAGGGTCTGCAAAAATACTCGACATAATGGTGAAAGGTGTGATGCGCTCGATACACACTTGCACGCTCAACACACACAACCCTCTATGCTGTTTCCTCCTCTCCCTGTCCCCACCCCTAAGCTCCTGATACCTCCTCCTGATTGGCTGCTGCTGGGTAATGCAGCCAATCAGGATGGAGGAAGCAGTCCAGTCCCCTAGCAACAGCCCTGCTCTCTCCCTGCTTGGGTAAATCCCATGGCTCCCCAAGTCAGTCAGGTCACTATGTCCAGAGAGGTAATACTGGACACATACATGTCCAGTATTAATACTAATTCTTTACTGGACAGAGTGTCCAAATACAGGACAGGCCGGTTCAATACTGAACACCTGGCAACCCTAGGTACAGATGCGCAAAACCTTACTGCTCAGGGAAATTTTGTGAAGTTGCAATCAATCTTCAGCAACTAGTTATGCACTGTAACTGCCTGACCCAATCCAGCACCCCATGCTTCAATTGGGTTAATGTAGAGACTGTCATGACACCAGCCGCAGTATTTAGTATAGACTCATTCGCTGTACATCTTTTCTCGGTCATACAGATGGAGCAGGGTTTATTGCACCCACTGGTGTGGGATATTGTGGGCTATCTTACATTATCAATGCCATTAACTCCTGTGGAAAGTCTGTCATATTCTGCTTTATTGAGCAATATTCTGCATTATCAGTGGATATAATAATCTTTGCTACATCTCTACATTTTCCTTCTGACTTTCTATTAGCTATGTAGAGCTTTGAAAGCTACAACATTTATTTTTCGTTTCATATAAAATTCAATTTTGAGTCTAGTTCTAAGGAATTGGGCAGGTCATATATCACATGAAAAAATCATCAGGCAAAAAAAAAGCAATACCTCAAAGGAACGAAGAAAATATTTCAACAGATAGCAGCAAATTAGCTTAACCACGACCATTTGCATATTTTCAGCGGAAAACCAGACACTCTACTCAAATTGTATCTTTAATGAATCTCACTTTCACATGCTGATAGAAGGCTGATTAGGCTCCTGCCACTGACACAAACATAAAATTCAATGCATTTATTACAGACCATTTCACATGCTTTGGGATTCTGACTTTTCCTTGCTAATGTTGACAGGATAAAAAAAAAAAAAAACTAAACTGACAATTGTGGGGTATGGATGGGAGCTTCCATTTAGATTAATTTCATGAAATGATGCCATATAACCTCTGTCAAAAGACTACATTTAACAGTAATCCGGGTGTTCTCTCTCTCGTAGCGCAATCTATAATTATAAAAAAGAAAAAAAGATCTAGCGTATAATCACATATCTGTCTTTTTTCAGCACAGCAGCAATGCTATTTTATCTTCTCGGTGATTAAAGCTAAAATACGTTGCTGAGTGAATTTTTAATTAACCTCTACACTGCTAGGTGAGTACGCAACACATTCCTCTACAATGCGTTGCTTGGGTCTTCAGCTGCCAATTCGGAAGCAAAGCGCCAAGAGCGTGAAACGCGTATGGGGTAGTCCCCCATGCCACCCTCCGTGATGCCACCCCTATTTCAATAAATCGGTTTCAACTCATTTGCCTTGTGCGTAGCCCCCGCTTTTTGCCTGCTGTGCTCCGTTTTTCCTACCCTGGATTCTTCCAATTCAGAAGCAAGTTTTACACCCGTGGGAAGAACTGATAATTACTACAGTACCATATCATGCAAGTCAAAATTTAAAAGAAAAGCGTGAATGTTGCACCTCTTCACTATATCTTTATTCTTTCTGATGATTTTGGTTGTCCTGTTTCATCAGGGTTGCGTCCTTCCCTCTACCTGTCACTGTCAGTTCCAGAGCAGACCCATTTCCTGCTGCCAACCAAGGATCCATCCTGTTTATGTTATTTTATAGTTAGGGAAAGTGTCCCACCCAGTTAGCGTCCGTAGCCATGGTACTACAGAAATTTACAGGAGCACAAAGAGGCTGCCTATAGGGTTTTTTCAAGTAGTAGCCCTGGGACCTAGTTGGATTGGCCCTGCTAAGAAGCCCACTGTTACCTCAGAAACAGAGTGCCTAAGATTGGCACGCAGGACCCAGCCCCGGGATAATGATCCCACAGTCCAGCAGGAAAGTAAGGGTAACTCAAGATGTGGCCCAATTGATACAAAGAGTTACAGACGCTACGCAGAAGATAGCATCTTAAGATGATAGTAACAGCAACCACCTTTAATACCTCCCTAGAGCATTAAGAGTGGGTGCTTCTTAGGGAAGATATAAATAGTACAAACACTGTGAAGATACAAGAAGTATGTCTATTGTGGATAATATCAATGTGTGAGGAGCGTTGTGGACGGCTGTCAATAAAGCTCTTGTTTGTACTATAAAAGTTCCTGGCACCCTTCATTATTCCATTTGTTGATCTATGCCCAGCCTGCGCGGATCCAGCACCCTGACAAGGTATGAGAGACTGAGCAAAAGCCATGTACGTCGTCAACTGATGTGAGCTCTTTAAGAACCAGCAACCAGGGTTACACATGTTTCCTTTTACTTTTACTCATGTTTCTCTTTGCGTGGGCCCTGTGCAGAGACCTGCAGTGTGCAATATATGTGAAACACAGGGAATGCAAAGAAAGAAATTTATTTCACAAACAGTAGCAACATTTCAAGCATTTTGGTATGTTCATTTAAGCAGGAAGTAACACACCAAAAAGCACATCTACCTGTGCAACAAAAACTGTTTTTCTTGTGTCTGCGCCAAGTGGTATTTTAGTGCCTTCCGAATTTCCATAATTTCCCTGCACACGCATCAAATGAAAAAAAAAAGTGTTAATTAAGTTTCTTATAGTCAAACGAAATCTGTTACTAAACATGTATAAATAAATCTACAAGGACTAAATGTGAAATTATTGGTGCTTGTAGAAAAGGGACCAAAAATCAGTCTTAGGCCGTGGATATACTGTAGTAGGCGCGTGCGACAGAGCGCGTGGTGTCGCGCGCGCCTGCCCCACAGGTGATCCGTGGCCTTTGGGATGGGGAGAGGGAGACGTGACTGGGAGGTGTTTAGGAGGCGTGCCCGTGACGTCACGTGAGCGGTTCACCTCATTGGTTGAGCTGCTCACGTGACCCAGCCGTCGCGTGACAAAATCAAATTTTTTGTTGGCTGAAAACGCGCATGCGCAGTCGCGCTTCATCGCGATATCTATGGCCTGCCTCATAGAGGTACGGCCTTTTGTTGGCATGCGGAGTATGGATGCGGCCTTATGAGAAAGAAAACTGGTAAGTATTTAAGATATAAATTCTCTACACTCTCTGTATAATGTTTGTGTATGACACTCGCATAAAGACGCCTCAAAGCACTTAGTGTATTACCTCAATAATAACAAAAGTACAGTATCATGGTTCTTGTCATCTCCAAGCCATCTGTAGATATTTTTAACAAAATATATAACTTATTACACATATTCTTTAAAAACCTGCGAATGCAAGAGACGTTATAGGCCGCGTCCGTGGATAGTGCTTGCGGGCGGAGGCGCACTTAGGCACTGAGCCCCTACAGCCACAATTAGAGCGGCTTTAGTAGGGACTCGCCTATGCTTCCGCAAGCGCGCGGAAGCATAGGTCTTAGGAAAATTTTACATTTTCCCGCTTGCTGGAGCGCAGGGCCGGTCACGTGAGCGGTTCGCCCAATGAGGGCGAACAACCTCCGTGATGTCACTGGCCCGCCCGCCGACACGCACCCGCTTTCCCTCAGCCTCAGCACGCCTCCGCCCGCCAGCAACAACTATGGCCGAGGCCATAGTCAGAGTCCATTACTTCACGGTAAAAAAGGCTATTTTCAACGTGACTAGATCCAAACCATGGTTACCTTATGAGGGGCATCAAATCCAGATCTATAATGATCTGGCGGCAACAACTTTACTGAAAAGAAAACAGCTAAGGGAGGTTACCAAAAGCATGTGAGACAATCAGATCAAATACAAATGGGAATTTCCATTTAAGCTAATAATATGGCACAACAGAATCACGCTTAGGGTAAAAAAAATAAAACGCGTCGCGGATGGTGAGCTTCCAGATACACCGGGAATCGGAGGGTGAAGACATCTAAAGGTAAAATAAATATTAAATGTACTGCTGCGGCCGAGTTTATTCGAGCATTTGCCCGTTCTCGGCCGCAGCAGTTACCTGGCGCGCGCCGGAGGGTGCCGGGCGCGCGCCGGGCGCGCGCCGAAGCAGCAGAGGAGAGGCCCGCCGATCGCGGCTTCCCCCTCTCCTCTCCGGGTCCGCCGGGTCCCCCGGAACCCCCTGCCGCCGTCCCCCACATCGCGGGACACCAGGGCTCCCTCGGGGAGCCCTGGACGCGCGTGCAGGGGGCGCAGGCACCCGATGACGCGTGACCGCATCAGTGACGCGCGGCACGCCGAGGGGATGCCACTTGCAAGCCGGGAAATCTCCCGGCTTGCGGAACTGGCCACACTTCAATAAAGTGTGTCGCCAGTGTATGTAATTTTTGTTTTTCAGGTTTTTTTTATTGTATTTTTACATTTTCATTTTTTTGCTTGACTGCCAATGTATTTATCTGTTCCCCTTTAGAGTGTGGATAAATACAGTGACAGGCAATGCATTTTTTGGCAAATGTTTTTAATTAATTGTTATGTTTTGTATTTCTGTTTATTGTTTTGATTTAATTGTTACGTATTTGTGGGGCTTGTTTTTATTAAATGTGTGGATTGTTTAGGCCAGGCCTTTCCAACGCCAGTCCTCGAGGGCTGCAAACAGGCCAGGTTTTCAGGATATCCCTACTTCAGCACAGCTGGCTTAATTAGTGGCTCAGTCATATCCTGAAAACCTGGTCTGTTTGCGGCCGTCGAGGACTGGAGTTGGACAGGCCTGGTTTGGCGTTTGATTTCTTTAATTGATGTGTTGTTTAGGCTTTTGATTTCTTTTATTCTTCTGGTGTTTTAGGCTTTTTATTTCTTTTATTCTTCTGGTGTCTAGGGGTTTGATTAATTTTATTCTTCTGGTGTTTAGACTTTTTATTTCTTTTATTCTTCCGGTCTTTAGGTGCTTGATTTATTTTATTGTTCTGGTTTTTAGGTGCTTGGGTATTTCTTTTTGGTGCTGTTGTTTTTTTTAGGTTGCCCATTGACTGCCATATTGGTTTATCATGCCCATATTATATAGGCATGATGTGCCAATCAATGGGTAGAGGTGGGTATAGTTGCCCTGAGGTGGGTGGTTAGGCTGCCTGGGTGGGTAGCGGGGGAGAGGGGTTAACCCCTTAATTACTATAGCGGTTCCTAATCGCTAAGGTGATTAAGGGGTTCGGGCCATTAGATTGTATTTTTTATTGTTGTGTTCCTGCCAACGGAGGACAAGGATAGGGAGGAAGATGAGTGTGGCATTCATCCTGGCAGGGGTAAGTAGAAGTTTTATTTACTTTATGCTGGCTGGATAATGTTTTATTTTGAATGGGCAAATGCAACATTATACAAATCTGGATAATAGTAATTTTGCCCATCATTGAACTGTAATACTAGGGTTGTTGGGGGTAGAGGGGATGCCCATTCATTCCCATTGGGGTTATTTTTCCTCTCATTGAGGGCATAGGTAACCACACTTGCAATGAATGGGTTTATTGCTTAGTATTTTGTTTGTATTGTGTTTTAATGTTTATTGTGGGTAGTGGGGGTGGGTGAAGTAGTGGATGGGATTAACCCCTGCATTACCTTAGTGGTAGTAACCGCTAAGGTAATGAAGGGGTTAAGTCCTCCCACAACACCCCCCCCCCGCGCTAGGCCTAAACAGCAGATACCACATGGGCCAGATATCACCTTCAACCCACCCCTGCTACCCACAATAAATCTGGTGGTTACCCCTTTCATTGCCTTAGCAGTTAGCCGCTATGGTAATGAAGCTGCCTGTAAATGTATTTTTATTGCATCGGATGGAAGCCTTGGGTCTCCGGAGCTGATATTAATAGGTAGCAACTCCGGAGACTCCCTGCAGCAATCCGATGCAGGAAAAATGCATTTTTTTTTCTAAGTCCTGCTGTCAGATCCCATCTCGCCACCCTAGGGCTGACGAGATAAATCTTTGATAATCTCATCGGAGCTACTAGATTAACCGAAATTTATCAAAATGGCGCTATTTCGGGGTTTTTTGCAACTCCCGCTCAATGTGTTTGAGCAGGAGCGCGAAATCACGAAAAAATGCCTTCCCCGCACGATTAACCAAACTCATCGAGGGTTTTTGAATAGCTACCTAGCAAAATTTTGCGGTAGCTGCTCAAAATCCTTGATGAGTTGGTTATCAAACCTACTTGAATAGGCCACATTGACATTGTTCAAAATGTTTATCCTAGTATCAAGTTAGCAACTAAAATTACTCTTTTTGTGCTTCATAATAGTACTCATTCCAGTGGTTCTCAACTCATTAGTGGGGTGGGTTCTCCTTTGAAATACACAAAAGATCAATAATAAAAGTCGTCAGGCTGCGAAATATCTGTAATAATGTAGATTTAATAGATTAATACACAGAATTACATTCGTTTTGTAGCAGAGATATTTTATTCCAATACCCGGTTAGGTGCTTTCTAAGAACTGGACAGGACAATGGATAACTGTTTTATGTTGACTTGCAAGATGCTTGTGATAACAGGTAATTTATCATGCTAATGATGAATGTAAAGAGTAGTGTGCTGTTTTCAAGACCAGCGCCTGTTGTGACTTCCACTATTGTGCTGGTAAAAATGACCCAAGGTGCCATCAAGTTAAAAAAAAAAAAAACGATGGGAAAAATCTCCTTATCTGTATAAAACACAGCTTTTGTAATCATTTCATACACATAAAAAAACCTCATGATTTAAATGTATCCTCAGCTTACAGTTTGGACTGAAAGTAGATAGAATAACTTGAGTGAATTGTGTTGGACGAGCAGCAGCAAAATGCCAAAGATTCTGTATGATGTGTGCCATTTCCCACACTTTTATAAGGAAGAAATTACATTTAAATTAACAATAGACTGCTAACATGGTGTTAGCTAATCCCCTGTTCAAGGTAATTTGCTATGGCACAGGACATCTTTTTAGTTTCTGTAGTTTAATTTTGACTCAAAGAAAATATTACAGCCAGAGGCACAGAATTTGATACATAATTCAATATGTGCATCGTACATTCAAAGTAACTCAAAATACATTTATTTCATAACAAACTGGACAACATTTGATACTAAAGTAGACATTAAATTAAAGTTTGAACATATTAAGGCAATTTTAGTGGCAAATCAGAAAGACAATATTTGATGCAGGGCCACAGGTGATGGAAAGTCTTGGTACAGCTCAACCCCGTTATAGCGCGATCCGCTACAACACAAATCCGATTATAACGCTGGCTGTGCGCGGCTCCTGGTTTAAAACATCTCCAATTTTTTTCCCCAAAAAACTTTATTGCTAACTCACACACCGCGCTGAATGGGGCTCTCACTTCTCCTTCAGTGGAGATTGAGCATGGGGCTCTCACTTCTCCGGTGGAGATCGTGCCTGCCTGGGGAGGCTCCGCCGAGCTCTCATAACACCTCGTGGGCTCCGATCCCCTGGGGAAGGACCGCTTTCCTCCACTCCAACGCCGTGCCAGCAGCGAGTCCTTGGAGGTATGATGGGGTCTCACTGCGGGGCCTCACGTGGCCGCCACGAGCCGGGTTCTGCTACTCATGGGGCACTGCTTCGGGAGGGTGCTGGGAGAGGTGGGGACATCTGTAGGGACCCCAGATTTGGGTCTAAGTTGTAATTGGGGTGCCAAGATGCCTTGTGACACAGGCCTGTAGATCCCACAGCCACCCCCCTCCCCCTCCACGCTTCAGTCGCGGCCTCCCTGCCAACACACACACAATCGCGGTGGCCATTTTTTCCCGCAATCCCCGTTATAACGTGGTTGCATTATGTGGACCCCAAGCACCTCGTTATAACGGGGTTCAGCTGTACCATTTAGTAAATGTAGTCCTGAGTTAGAGGTAAGAAGCTGGCAGTAACAGCTTAAGGGACCAACAATGTACAGTACTCTGGGTGCAGTGCAGAAGCAAAAACACATTCCAGGGTCAGGAATTTATTTGCACTTTTCTTCAAGCCTGCCTGAAATGCCACATGCATACATATAAGATAATACATGCATACAATAGAATGTGTAACAGGATTTGCCCCTACCACACACGATAACGAATAGCTGTTTTGTGTGAAAAGAAAATAGCTATCTCTTTGCAAATACATATACAAGATGAGCAGTCACAGGGGGAAGATAAGAATGTCCACGGTATCACAGATGAAACACAATAAATCCATTTGTGAATGCAGGGATTCTGTAATGCTGGCCAGTAAAACTTGCTCCTCAGCATGTAACTGATTTGACAAAGCCATTTGACACTGAGTTTTGTGTATTGTTGTTTATTTTCTAATTTAACCCATTTATTGATGGGGAGGCGGGCACAGAAAGAGAAGGTTTTGCTCTTCAGTGCAGTGGGACCTGCAATGGATTGCTTTGTAAAAAGAGATCATTTAAAATACCTACCATTTAATAGATTCTTTAATGAAAGGACAAAGGAAAGGCTAAAAGCAATCAGTGGGTGGCATTAATTAATAAAGCAGTGTCATTTGTATTACAGCATCAGTACATGCTAATTGCCATTTTTTTTCTTGCATTACATTTTTTTTTACAATCGATAAAATATCTTCCATTGCCCCTTTGAAAGCGATATATTGTTTTTTCATTCGATTCTCCGTTCAGAGATATACACGTTTGAGATATTATATGTCTGGGAGGCTAAAATTGAGCTCTCCCTTGAGCCCAGTGCAGTCTAACAGTTACCATGGTAACCTCGTCCATTAGAGATTAAGAAAATTGGTCTTTTTAACAAAAGATTTTTATTTTCTTTCATTATTAAACTGTTTTCCTCCATATTTGTAATGGACCTGCAGGTGCAACTGCCGGTTCTGTGCCGCTGTCTGAGGAAAATCCGTGACCATCTCGCGGACACTCCACTAGATAGTCCACAGCAGACTGTAATGTCCCATCGGATTAACACAACATGGGTCTCTCCGTTTTAATGGGACTTGCGCTGTGTGAATGTTACCGGGTTCCACCTGTCTGTAAGAGACGCGCAGTAAGAGATCGCCTGTTAGAGGCACGCAGGTAGATTGACTGATTCGGTTTATCTCTTACTGCGCCCTTAAAGTGAACTGAAGATAAAAAGACATCAATTGCAGTAATGCTGTATATAGTGATTACAACATACTGCAGGGATTGAGGATTAAATAAATAAATATATTCAATTACCATCTTTTGCTTATGGATCTCAGAGTAACAGAAAGTGCTTAGAACTCTGAGGATTGCCTAATTGATGAAGTAAGGCAGAATAAAGAAACACTGTGGGCCTCATGCAGTAAGCGGCGCAAAGTCACTTTTCGCCCGTTTTGCGCCAAAAATGCATACTCTGATTCAGTAAGGGCCGAAAACTTGGCGAAAAAAAAAAAACGCCAAGTTTTTTTTCCGCCATCGGCACGGCGAAAAGGCACTTTGCGCCGCAACTAGCCATGTTTTGAAACCCGCTCAATTCTAGTAGTGGCGAGTAGCTTTGCGCCGCTATTCACCACCCTAGAATTGAGATTTTCACACCAATCCCTCTCGCCCAAAAAAGTTGGCTAGTTGATGGTGAGAGGCTGCTGATGAGCGGCGGATCGGCACTTAGAAAAAATCAGGCCTTTTTCCTGCCTGGGATTGATGCCGGAGGTCTCCGGAGCTGATACCATTAATACCAGCACCGGAGCCCCACGGCATGCATCCGAGGCAGGAAAAATGCATTTAAAGGCCACTTCATTACCTTAGCGGCTAACCGCTAAGGCAATGAAAGGGTTAAACAGCCGTGCCAGGTTTATTGTGGGTACCGGGGGTGGGTGAAAGGGGTATTTGGCCTTTGATGGTTGTTTAGGGCTTGCGGGGGGGTTGCGGGTGCACTTAACCCCTTCATGACCTTAGCGGTTAATACCGCTACGGTCATAAAGGGGTTAAGCCCTCCCGCTACCCACCTGCAAGCCCTAAACAACCACCATTGGGGCTAATACCCACTTCGGCCATCCCCGCTACCCACAATAAAAAAAATACACACACAACAGCCCCACACTAAATAAATAAATATATAAATATACCCCCCTAACATACACATATATGCACATCAATGATACTATAGGCCGGCGGGGGCCCTCGAGTGTTACCTGCGGTCCTGCAGTACCAATTCTGTGCCCCCCCAAATTAATGTCAAAACACATACATACTTATAAAGAAATAACCACCCCCTCCCACCTCTCCTAACACATACAGTATAGTAATGGGCACAATTACTATTATCCATAAATGGATAATAGTGCATTTGCCCATTTAAAATACATAAAGAACAATAAATACATTAAATACATATTGCACTCACCCTTGTCTGGCTGCCACGATGAAGGCCATCCTTATCTTCATCACCGTCCATGCCCCCTCCGATGCTGCAAAACATAAACATGAATAAAAACCGCTACAGTCATTAAGGGGTTAACCCACCCTCACCCACCACTCGGGAGGCCTACATACCCTCCCCCACTACCCTCCTACCGCGTGAGGCCTAACCACCCTCACTCACCCAATACCCAGCCGGGAGGCCTACCCACATACCCTTGGGGCCAATACCCCCATCCCCCACCCCCAGTACCCACAATAAAAACAATACACAGCCACACAATAAACATCATTATATTTATTAAATACATTACCCACCCCCTGTGCCCCCCCCCCCCATAAATACATGATTTATTATTTTACATCCAGGGTTAATACCCCAGGCCCATGGGAGTCCCCGGGTTCCACGGGAGTCCCCACGCGTTTCATGCATAGTCTGCACTTTCTCAAGGAATACTCCTTGAGAAAGCGCAGATTTTGCGTGAAACGCGAGAGGATTTATTTGTTTACCTTTTTTGTATGCATCATTAAAATTTGATCAATTTTCACTACGTTTGGGGGTCCCAGTTTTTTTCTGATGAGCTAGAGGACACCAGGATTGTGTGTGCCCTGGAGTGATTTTTCTTCTATAGTGGATACCGGGTCTTCGGTAGCACCCTAGCAGGAGGAGGAGGAGGAGCTTTCACTGCGGACGTGCAGTACAGCCAGATTGCGGAAGACAGGAACAGGAGGCTGAGAAGGGCGTGAGCAGAGAGGTAAGAGGTGATTTCCCTACCTCCAGAGCCCGAGTTTCAGCTGTCCCGTGAAGATCATTGTGTATCGCCTTAACAGATGTGGAGGGAAACTAGGGGGTATATACAAAGGGGTAGGAGGATACCGCTTGCCCCCACCATTCCCTACCCGACCCCCTCCCTATGGAAATTGCTCTGTTTTCAGGTGACATAGCAGACTATCTTTATTGACTGTTTCATACACTCCCCCCGATCCCGGTGAGGATCCTCACAGCATTTTTTCAGCCTGATTCCTGAGTGCACGGCAGCATTCTTTTCGTTGTTCTAAGAATTTACACCTGAAAGTTCCCACCATCAAGCTGGGCCAAAAATGTATTGGTCTCATTAGGATTTTAGCATGGATTAGCCTTGTCTCATTTTAATTGGAGGTCTTCCTTTCCATGAAGAGTCACCCGGTGTTCCACACCTCTTTACTGAAGCTTTTTTGTTAGAATCCCTTCCCGGGCACTATTGTCCTCCTGACCCAGTCCACATTGATGGTAAGGAGGAATTAATTGTAGAGAAAATCCTTGACTCCAAATTACACGGGACAAAACTGGAGTACTGTACCTGATCCAGGATGGGCTACAACCTCAAAGAGAGGTCCTGGGAAATAGAGGAACAGATTCATGCCCACGGATAGTGACAGCCTTCCACAAAAATACACCACCAAATGGACGATCATCCGAAGGACATTCCGTAATGGGGGGGTAATGTCAGGGATGTCCCTGGCAGGGATTGAACCCAGGTCCTTCTCACGCCCATCTGCTTCCTTAACCCCAGCCAGGCCTATATAAGACTGCACCTTCCTGCTCCCAGTTATCTGTTTACTCTGATTGATCCCAGTACTCAAGCTTGCTGCTACCTTGTTGCCTGTTACATTCTATTGTTGTTACCAAACCCTGCTCGGACCTGACTTCACTTGCCTCTTTCCAGTTCTGACCTCTCTGCCTGTTGCTGACAATTCTTTGTCTGCCTCCAGCCCTGACCTCTGCTTCATTACTGACCATTTCTATCTGCCTGCTAGCCAGTCTCAGCCACTGGACTACGGCTCCACAGTTGGTCCCCGTGACATATACTTTGTAACTGTTTAAGACTATCACCCATAATTATGTAACCCCTCTTTCATTTCCCTTAGACTAGCTTATATACACTAACATGGAGGCCTAAGTCTTACTCCCCGTTATAATAGTGTGAACCCACTTACTGGACATGCATCCACAAAGTCAGATAATAGGACATGACACCTGGCCTTAAATAACAAACATTTTATATTAACCTCAAATTATCACCGATAGGCAGACATTAACATGATCCTCAATCGGAAGATCATGTACATACAATGAATGTGTATTTAAAAACTGAGCAGTAATGTACTAATGTCTCTGTCTATTTACCACTACCTCGTGTCAGAAGAAGGACTGAGTGTTGGTGCCAGCACAACGTAGGAGCTCTTATTTCTGTGAATGTATCCATAACAGGCCTGTTTTTCAAAAAGCGTTCGGTACCCTTGTTTGTATTGGGGATCCTTGCTTTATTTACTCGCTGCATTTGTTTCTCGGTTGGTAAGGTTCGTCCTGAACTCCGACGAACTGTCTCTCCCTAAAGAAAGGATATCCATGGTGTCTTGTTAACTTTCCTTGCTCTTTGCTGCTACGCAGGGCCTCCGTGCAGGAGAGACTGCCTTCCAGTCTCTCCTAGTCTGTCTTGAGATCACTAAGGCTGCGTCCATGGTCGGGCAGACCGTGCAGAGGCATGCGCACGCTGACCAATCAAACTGCCCAAGGCAGTGATCGCTCCCATGCGGCGTGCGGGCGCACGCATGCGAAGTGGGAGGTGGCGCGCATGGCGCAAGAAATCAGTTCAAACTGATTTCTTGTCGCAACAGGCCGGTCACGTGAGCGGTTTGCCCAATGAGGGAGAACCAGCTCCATGACATCACTGGCATGCCCTAGACACGCCCACGGATGGCACGCGTACCATGACCAGGGAAAGCACCCACTTTCCCTCAGCCCCCGCGCGCCTCCGCACGGCTGAACTTAACATGGACGGAGCCTTAGGCTTAGTCCAATCACTACTGAAGCCGTGCGGAGGCGCGCTGAGGCTGAGGGAAAGCGGTGCTTTCCTGGCCTTAGAGCGCGCGCTGTCCGTGGGCGTGTCTAGGGGGCGGCCAGTGACGTCACGGAGCTGGTTCACCCTCATTGGCGAACCGCTCACGTGACCGGCCCTGCGCTCCCGTGAGTGCCGAAACTAAAGATTTGGTAAGACACACGCTTCCACAAGTGTGCGGAAGCGTGCGCGAGCCCCTGCTAAAGCCGCTCTCATTGCGGCTGCAGGGGCTCACTGGTAAGCATGCGCGCGCCTCAGCACGGGTCAGCGCAGCTCCCTGCACCATGTCCGAGGCCTTAGGCTCCACCCCAGACTGCCTCTGCATGCTGTTGCAGCCCCTCTTAAAGATTCCTCCCCTCTTAGCCCCTCCTCTTTCACAGCCTTTCCTATTGCTGCTTTTCTTTCTATCATGTGTCAATGTCACACTGGAGAGGAATCCACCAGGAGGCCATGTGAGTGCATTGTATACACCCCATAGAGGGTTAAACTTACTAAGCAGTCTCCTGCTAGAAAACACCTGCCAGTGCTGGAAGACACCAAGTTAATGACATATATGGTGCCTTCCAGTGCCAGGAGTTGTCTTTTGACCTTAGTATGCACCAATACACTTAAAGCCCTAAGTCCTAAGCTAAATCTGTGTGTGCTTTGTATTTTTGTTTTCATATTTAAGATTGAGATATTATTATTTTTTTAGAAGAACAGAAGGCATCCACCCTTGCTACATACACTAGCACCACAAACTATAAGAATTACTTTGGACTGTGCATGGATGATTAAGGAAGTGTGAGTACTGATCCAATTATTGTCTATTCTATTGGTTTTATCTCAACTGGGAACTTCAATAAGGTTTATGGTAAAGGTCCTCGGGAGTCAAACGCAATCTATCATGAAAGTCTGTTTTTATTTGTTGTTTTTTTTTTTTGAATTATTATTCTATCAACCTGAGTCATGTCCTATTTTGCATAAACACTGAATTTCAATTCTAGATCAATGGTACATCTTGCACTGTCAACACTTACTTACAAAAAATACTCTTCAAAAATATGGCACTGTGTCTTATTTTGACAGCTACTTGAGGAATGTACAGTGATCAATAAATATATATCATACATGGACATTGCTTCTTAGCATATGCTCTCCATCTGCTTTAGAGAGTAGGAGTAAAGGGAGTAGAGGAACGTGAAATGTTTCTGAAAAATAGCACCTAAAGCATCAAAGACAAAAGCCTGTGCATTGGCAGATGAAAAGAATGCAGAACTTCAAAGAACTGTGCAGGAGAATACAAATGCTTCACTTGCATACATTTGCATGTCACATTTCGACATTCAGTATGTTTTAGTTCTTGCTTTTGGTTCAAGAAAAATATGTGTTTCCTGATTCATTGAGATGCTGAGTGGCTTTCTTACTCAGTGACATGTGCAAGTCAGATAGGCATTTGTTGGTGATTGGAAGGATACACAAACTCCCTTTCAGATTTGCCGCTGTTCTTTCAATTTAGATAACCGAGCTGACAATTTATACATCAATTTTCAATATCTAAAACATAAAGAAGGGTCTGAAAAGGTAGTGATATGAAAGTTCATATGTAGGCTATATTTATTACTGTAAGTAGTGCTATCCTATGGACACCTTCCAGCCCAGTCCGTTGAATGTTCCGTAAGGTGTCTTCTGGTGCCAAAATGTATCCCTTGGAATAGCAATACTCACTATATACGGGTTTATAATGTTCCTGTTGCTGTATTACAAATGACCCATAAAAAAAGCCATAAAAAACAATCCAAGAACCAATGGCCACCCAAAAAATGATTACAAAAAAGCCATAAAAAATATTCCAAGTCCCAATGAGCAGAACAAAAACCATAAAACCAAAGCCATAAAAAATGATCCAAAACATGATGGCCTAAATATGAGATGTATAGAGCTACACAAATACTTAAATAAAGAGGTGTGTTTAAAGATGGGTCTAAAGGTGGAGTGAGAGCTTGTTAGTCGGATATCGAGGGGAACGGCATCAAGAGATTTGAGGCAGTACGTGAGAGAGGTTTTAGGTGGGAGAGGGCTTTAGATACAAAAGGGGTAGACAGAAGACATCCTTGAGAGAACACAAGTCGAGCAGGTGTATATTGAGAAATTAGGGCTGAGATGTAAGGAGGGGCAGAATAATGTATTGCCTTAAAAGTGAGGAGGAGAATCTTGTGAGTAATAAGGGATATAATAGGAAGCCAGGAGAGAGATTTCAGCAGGAGAGACATTGAGACAGATTTAGGAGAGAGTGAAGTGATTCTAGCAGCAGTGTTTAGGATAGATAGTAGAGATATAAGCTACAAGTGAGATACAAGAAGGCTGGACCGTAGAAGGTTACAATAGTCGAGATGGGAGAGAATGAGGGCCTGCATTAGAGTTTTAGCAGTAGAGCAACAGAGGTAAGGGCGTATGTTTGCAACATTACGGAGGAAGGAAGAGGAGAAAGTGAGAGGGTTGGGAGGTTGACAGGGGATGGGTATGAGGTTAGGGATGTTTACACGATGAGTAGTATAAGTTTGATATGAGAAGCAAGGCGGGAGCATTTAAAAATAAGACGGGACAGGATCGGGAGAAAAAAAACCCAGAAGCAAGGAGGAGAAGCATCGAAATAAAGATGGTGTGAGAATTTGTAGGGGTGTGTTTTAGTGCTGGGTGTATTGCTGAGTGGTGTCAAAGGGTGCAGATAGGGAAGGATTTCATGTGAACTGAGAAGTGGATAAGGAAGGAGCAATGGAGATATACGAAGAAAGTTAGAGGAATAATGAGGATTGTAGAAAGAAAAGTGTAGTTTGTGTAGCCAGGTCCCCTCTTACCTCCGGGCTACGCGAGGGGGACGGCTGCAAGGATGGCTCTGCTGGGTAGCGCTGCTGGGGAGAGTATACGGCTGCAGTTGGAGATGCTCCAGTACACCGGGGGAGAACGCATGTGTCGGGCAGCTGCGGGCAACGGTCGAAAGGGGCGATCGGCTTGCCTGGGCCCAGCGGTGGAACCCATTAGAGGGCGTTGCAATCATGAGGAGCATCGCGCATGCGTGATCGAGAGTCGTGGCAGCCATCTTCTATATTCCCCGCAGGGGAACTACATATCCCAGGATCCCGTGGGGCGGCCAAACCATGTGGGCAGAGACAGCCAATAGCTGTCAGGATCTCGGCAAAGAGTAGATACATTTGGCGCGCTGCAGGGACCACGCCAGTTGGGAGCAGAACGCCAAGGAGACAGGTAGTGTCTCAGGTAACAGTGGCCCTAGCTAGGGACATTTTCCAATAGCTGCCTATAGTTATTGTACAGTACCGGTGAGATGCACGCTGTGATTGCGGCCTGTTTTCTGGGACCAGGCCACCTACGTACAGAGAGTCTTAAAGGTGTGACCCTCCTACCAGAGACCACCCAACGCAGAGGCTGACACCATCGCGGACGACGATGTCGTTGGATCAGCGGATCCCATTTGCAAATCTGCAGTACCCAGGTGCTGGAGCCCAGGGCAGATACCTCCACAAGTGCACCAACATTCCACAGGATATCTCCTACACTTTTGGGTGGGCCCTGACATTGGGGGGAAAATAATCAGTGTATTGGTGCCAAGCACCCTATGTACTTGGGGGAACACTTCACTGGTGTATGGGGGTTGTGTACGTAGTGTGACAAACGCCCCTCTTTTGTAGCGCTGACGTCTGTCTGGGTTCTTCCCGACACAGTCTTCTAGGGTTATTTATACAACAAACAGGAACATGCAAAGTATTACGTTGCTTAACTCAGGCTTCTGCCTGCTTTATTTTTATCCAAGTAAGGTACTGCAGCTTTAACATGTGTAGGCAGGAGGCACTCACACATTTAACCTTCAGCGGTTTACTCATATCAGTGTTATAGCATTTCACACAGTGTCACTTTTCAGAACCAAACCAAATCAAATAAACCAAATCCTTTCCCATTCAGGGATCTAACTACACATCAGAATCAGCCTCTAACTGCTGCTGGGCCAACTAACCTGGTTCCCCAGTTTAAAAGAAGGCCCTCTCATTTAGGGTCACTAGATAAAGCCTAGTCTTTTAGATACAGCAATAAAGATTTGTTTGTCTTATCTGTGCGTTGTGAGAACTCGGTCCCAAGTGTCCAGGCAAATCCTCTGGTACTGGGATACTTGAAGGGGCCGTCCACCCCGAACTGGATGCAGGGGAGCAGCAACACCCCCAGCCCCCAGGCTCTAAGGAGAGAGACTGAAATGCAAACCTCTCTGTTCTAAATACCTGTGCAAGTGATTAGAAGAGCAGGTGAGGGAGAACTAGACCCATTGTAATCTGTGGTCTGGATTTTCCATCCAGCAGTCTGAGTTAATGTGAAGCTGTGGATTGGATCATTTTTAACTATTCCTGCACTTTCTGACCTAAAACGGGGCAGAAAGCTGCCTAACATCTTTGGACTATGTCACAGTAGGAATATATACTGTGGGTACAGGTCGATTACAGTGTGTACAGTAAAACCCGTTATATACCCTGTGTGTGGTTGTTATTGATATTGTTCCTGTGAGGGGCTTATCCCACCACGTTGGAATCCCTTGCAGGTGGAGGCGCAGCACAGAGACAAACGAGATATCACCCCAGGCTCCCAGTGGAAGAGGCTCAGGCCCCCTTGTTGACAAACAG
This sequence comes from Ascaphus truei, assembly GCF_040206685.1. NCBI lineage: Eukaryota > Metazoa > Chordata > Amphibia > Anura > Ascaphidae > Ascaphus > Ascaphus truei. Next base: position 77,408,256 of record NC_134485.1, read on the forward strand.
GTAATAGCAGTACTGGTAGTTCCGTCCCAGGAAGGGGAAAAGGGGGCTACATTTGGAAAGAAGTGAGGTTAGTGCAAATAGAAATGTAGGCATGACAGTGGTAGCAGTGCTATTTTAATGTTATAATAAGGATAAAGAGCAAGATGTGAGAAATAAACCATTTATGAATGGTGGTGCTCTAGAATGTTGATTGGAAAATGCTGTGTCTTCTTGAGTCTTTGATAAAAGATGTCCTCCTGTCCAACTGTGTGCAACTCTAGAATCAACAGCTAATAGCTGTGCTGTTGTCCACTTCTTGTTCCACTTCTGTTTAACGCCATATTTCTATTTCACTTAAAATGGGCCACTTGAAAGATGAGATGCTCCTTGCTCCCTGCAGATGCTCCTTTCCCTCTCTGTCTCTAAATATATAGGCCTAAAAACTCACCTGATAACAATTAAGTTCTGCTCAAACACAAGTAAAACCACACGAGAGGCACAGAAGACAAATATTATGTTAATTGTAATCAGACAATGTTCATGCCTCTCTAAGAAGTTCAGTTTGCAGCAAAGCAGATGTTACTTGCAGATGTTGGATTTACATAGTGCATACCTTTCTTAGAAGTTCAGTTTGTTGTTTAATATTACATCCAACATGACAAAAATACACAGTAAAATACTTATATATTCTCTTGAAAAAGGGCCGTTTAGTTTAATCCTTTGGCCAAAGCATTGTAAGCTTGCGAGCCACGACAAGGCAGACCCTGTTCGCAAAAAATCCCACAGTTTATAGTTTACTTCACATGCTATGCTAAATATATTTAAGAAATATACAGTATAGGTGATGCTATGTTATAAGACACCTTCTGGCGTTGGAAAAACACCTTACTTGAATGAGCTATAAGGTGTGTTCTGGTTCCAGAAGATGTTTTATGGCAAAGTACCGCTTTAGTAAATATAGTAGATTTAAAATATAGCTGTGTCAAGGTTAGTACTTACTGTACATAAAGAACCATTATTACTACATGGTGTTAAAGCAGCAATACAACATTCTACCCTTCCCCCCTCCCCCCCCCCCATTTATTTTTATATGTAAAACATGTGACAATGTATAATTCTACATTTTTACCTAAGGTGGCAATCGTTTGGTGCTCCTGTTATTAATCTGTACTGTAAAAATCCAGATTGTGTGCCTAACATAATGGCCGCCTTTCAGTTCCAATCAATCCTTCAGTCAGTGAAGCTCAGCAGCTACAATGTATCTGGATAGTACCAAGGTAACATTGACTATTGTTACAGTTTGCAGCTCAAACTGCTAGGAATATTGTCAACAAATGATCAAAAACAGGAAAGTGTTACAAAGATCCTGCACTGCTGGGGTGCTGGTCTAAAACCTGCTATTGAAATCAAAGGATGCCCAGTATATTAAAACTCATTAAAAATGGTATTAAGAGTTGAATTTGAAAATATATATTTTAAAAACAACAGTCACTATTTTCTACTACTACAGAACTGATTTCTTTTTCTTTTTTAATATAAGATGTTTTTCTGCTTTAATCTCTATTTTTCATATTGATTCCAGGTGCCCCTTGAACAGTTAGAGACATATAACTTCAAAGAGTCAACACACCAGAGGAGAAAGAAAGGAATTAGAACACAGAGAAGGAAAACAGAGAGAAGGAAAACAGAGGAATAAGGGACATATCAAAACTCTAGCCCAATAACTTATTTTCCGATAGTATTCACACAGACGGTAATCATACAGATAAATGCATGCAATGTTTTCATATATTCTGTACATAAACCTGTTGTCTTTGCCTTTGCATACAATATTTATCATATATAAAAAATTATTATGAAAACAGAAACTGATTTGTGTGATCTCTTTCCCAAACAAACTTGGCTGTACTTTTATTAAGTATCAACTATTAAAATGCCTGGTTGGCCAGTAATGTAAATCAATAGCCCATCATCAGTGCGTGGACATCACCTTTGGCACTTCTATTAATTACTACTGTTCCTGAAAGTCTCCCATCATGCCCTTAGATTGTAAGCTCTTTGGCTCAGGCATTCCCTTTCCTTCTGTTTACCTTCATGCGTATCCCTGAAGTGTATACACACAGCATACGTGTGTATATTTCATACAAGTACTGTATACACTCAGCCCCCCAAAGAAATCTCCAGATTATATTTTTTGGCTGGGGAGAAAAATTGCACATTCCTGCCAATTTCAAAACCAGAACCAAGGGAGTTTGTGGAAAACAAAAACCCTGAAAAACGTTAGCAAGCATTTCAATTTCTTATGACCAACAAAAAAGTCTGAACATAAATAAAGCACAAAAAAAAACCCCTACCATGTCTCCTGCGACATCTGTCACATCTCATCACCATAATGCTCCTGACATCGGTTCTTTCCTTGAATACTCAGAAACCTCTATTTACTCACTGTAATAAAGAAATGAAAGGCAATGATTGCAGATACCCAAAGGCTGAATACACCATTTCATTTGTTAAGCATTCAAGCCTCCCTATACATAGAAATATTTTTTATTCACAGTAGGAATCACTGCATAAAAAGATTTATTCACTAGCTATGTACATCTTTTTGTGAAAGAACGGAGAAATTAGTGTTTCTTGTCATTTTATTTCACATTTTCCATAGTTTAATATAAAATCCATTCAGTGCCCATGTCTTTCTATTGCACAATAGTTCTGCACCCCTCTAGGAGTAATAAGTCTGCACCTGAATCTCTCATCACCTATGCATTGTAGATTGCCTAGCAACCACGGGCAAGAAAGGACACACCTGCCTGTGATGTCTTTGATGCATATTATAATAGTGCACTGATCAAGTCCTCCTCTAACTGCTCCAAAAACTATTCCTCAAATCACTCATGGCACAAGCAGAACACAACAAACACCTTCAGATATTAGGGTATAGTCCATAAGCTCCGAGATCGTGGACCCGTGAGGTCTGACACGGAAGCCCCATTGACTTCGAAGCTCATAGAATAAACCCCAATTGATGTAAACAGGTGCAAACTGAATTTGGTGGTCCTCCCGTCAAGTTAAAGTCATCCGGCCCATTGTGACCCTACATTCCTATCTGCCTGTGAATGGAAAACCAAGTATTTTAAAATAGAAATTGAATATGACATTACGTTTTCGACATTTCAAATGTGTAATGTAATCTTGATTTGATATCTATTTGACAGTCTGCAGCAGATGTCCATTTAGCTAGGATGTGTACAGTATGTAATTCAATGACTGGAGAAATTGGTAGATATTTAAATTATTAAGAAGCAATCCACTTGACTGACTATCTAAAAGAAAGGTTTCTTTCTTTTTACTAGTCATTTTGTTGCCGTTCTTAGCCATATTTATCTTTTACAATTCCGTAGTTATATTTTGGAGATGATATCTGCTGAACATTTGCCTCCAAGGGTAGCTAAAATGGCCACTGCCATTCAAACACATGGAGACAACAGAGGTTGTCGTGGTAACAGCTGATACCAGTATAACAGTAAACTTGTAAAAACTAAGACATGCAAAGATTGGGAGAAAATAAAAAGAAAGCAATAGATCAGCGCAACATAACTATTTGTTTATGGTATGACTTTATTTACATTTGTTGGGTGGTTTGCTGCTTTTAAATGTGTAGCCCTGTTTAGTAGTGAACACAGACCGCTACCATATGCTGTATAACCTGTAGGCTCACAGGGCCTAAGCCTCCGCCACGGAGAGCCTGGGGCACACGTAATAATAGATAATACCTTATACTTGGTGCAGCGCCTCCACCTGCGATGGCTCCCACCAGAGGGGGAGTGGTTCCTCGCAGGACAATTAGATATCAACACACACACACAGCATATAAACAACCGAATGACTTTACTTGTCTGCAAGGCTTATACGTATATATATATATATCAACAGGTGTCCCTTCCTAGAGGAGACACTATCTACTGTGTCTCGCAGGACGCTTCCGTCCCCTCCTTCACCGGGTGATCCCACCCCGTGTCCAATACCCCAACACAATATGTTCCCCACCCTCAAGAGAGATAATGAATATGTATGGGTGACTGCGCAGCCACTATGTCCTGTATGAATGGTGATATAGTTGGTGCACTTGTTGGATACCTGCCGGGCACTCAAGTACCCGGGCCTGCCAAGGATCTTCACAAAGGGTCAGTTGCGAGGTGGCTCCAGAAATAGGCGTCCGGGGCGATCCCACCCAGACGAACTGCAGCAACAGTAACAGGGTCTGATCCCAGACCTCCTGCTAGATACACGCTGTCTCTTTAAGCGATCACTGAACGGCACAATAAGGGAACCGGAACCTGTCTAGGACCAGTCCCTATCTCTGCTCCACACTATGGGGACTCAGGGCCTAACTGGGCCTGGGGTATAAAGCCTAGGTAGGGGCTGAATGCCTCCCTACACCTGGAGCTCCATCTCCTTCCTCCTCCTACTAGCTCTGAGCAACGTGCGCGCCCTCTGACCCCTATATCCTGCTTCCTTCCTCCCAACCACCCGATTGGTCCCCTGGCGTCACATGGTCCCGCGGGGGCTGCTGGGACTCGTAGTTCCCTATGCTCCACCCTATGGGAGCTACTCCTTCGCGGGCTTTGGCTGCTATGCCCGCGCATGCGCGACCTCCTGCTCCACACCTTCTGCGCCTGCGCCAACTCCCAACATGGCGGCGCCCTGATAACGCTGAACCTCCGATATACCGGAGCGTTCCCTGCCCTGCTGCAACCCTCCCACCCGACAACAACAAATGCGGGCAAGGGGAGCCCGGCTACAAATGTAAACACTTTATTTTATATGATACAACTAAATACTAAAAAATGTAAACACTAAAAGAATTACTTACTATAGCAATGCAATCGCACTTCCGGGACTTACGTCAGGCTCTATGATAATTAAAATGTAAACCAAGAATGCCCCTTTCCTTGCTTTTCTGCCTTTTGCTTGGTTTGGAATTTAATCATATGAGAATTAACAGTCACTCTGATCAAATGACATGTTGGAATCAGACTGTGAATCAAGGGTATGTTTATAACAATAATTGTAGGACAGCACACACTAAAAGAGTACATCTCCACATATGGGAATCTTGAAAAAATATATCAATATCAAAATACAATTATCTCCTCCAGCACTCAAAAAGACACATTTAAGAATGAAATAGTATTTATTAAGGCTGAACAAGTAATATCATGAATTTAAAAAAAAAACTACATAAGATATAGAAAAAGAGAACAAACATTTTTTTTAAAGAAAAGATTACTTTGACACGCCACCTGATATGAGAAATTCAAGGGGACAGAAGAGAGCTTTCTAGCAGCAAGATCAATTTAAAAGCCGGTAATGCCCATTTATTCAGTATATAATAATATTATAGTTTTTGTTGGCCTGGTTAAGGACCAAATCATCATTATAAAAGTCCACATTGAAAGAAAGGGGCCATACAGTATATTGCACAATGCTGGCAAGTCTCTCATATTGGTAAATATCACCCCAAACATGTAATCCAAAGTTGCTCTGGTTCCCTGTCCTTTTAGATGACCATAATGACTGTGTACTTGCTGAAGCTCTCAATGAATGCCGCCTTTAAAGCCCATTCCAGTCAGGATTTAATTGGAACACTGTAGCAGATCTGAAAGTGTCGCAGGGAGAGACTGCGGGGCTGGGGTCCAGTGGCTGGGACAGGTTAGCAGGCGAGTAGCCATGGTCAGTAAACAGGCAGAGGTCAGAATTGGAGACAAGTGAAGTCTGAAAAAGGGTTTGGAACACAGCAATAGCAAGCAGTAACAACAAAGTGGCAGCAAACTTGAGTACTGGGGAAAACCTCAATAAACAGATATAGGAAGTGGAGGCCGTATAAAGGCCTTTCTGAGGCTAAGGCCCCGCTCCCAGAGTCAGCGCACCCGCACTGCAGACAGGCGGTGCGCTGACATACACAGACCGCGATATGCGGTCTGTAGGGAGTGGGAGCGGGAGGTGGGCGGGAGTGGGAGGTTTGACAGGGAGGGGGGCCTGGCTTGAGCGGAGGGACCCGCTACTCTCCCCCCCCCTTCCCTCCACGGACTCGGGCTGGAGCTGCTGAGGGTAAGTATTAAACACACACACACGCAGGCACTCATATACACACACACACAGGCACTCACGCATTCATACACACACACACAGACAGAGGCAGGCACTCACGCACTCAGGCACACACATACACACACACAGACAGGCACGCACGCACTCAGACATACACACAGACAGGCACTCACGCTTTCACTCCACACTCCTCCCCGCTCCCCGCTCCCCGAAGCCTCTCCTCCTCCCGAAGCCTCCCCTCCCCATTGGCTCACAACCACACCACGTGATGCGTCAACGCTAGACATCACCATTTTCTTGTGTCCCCTAGCGGCTGACGCGCCACAGCGTGTAGTGCTCTGTGCCGCCAGGGGGGACCGGGACCGGCTCGCGAGGATTCCGCTGCTGGTGGGGAACTCGCGACATGGCCGCCCACGCCAACGAGCGCAGCGGGACCGAGGCCTAAGGAACATTAGATAATCAGCATCCTTTAGTGAACTCTCAGCAGAAAACAACAGTACAGTATCAGCAGCCCTAGCCGTAGGCTGGCAGAACTGCACCCTGAGAGTGCAGAGACCAGCGTTCAAGAACTGCCAGGGATATTCCTGACATCACTCCCCCATCTAAAGGATCGTTCTCCGGACTATCCCTTTTTTAGGAAGGCTTGACCAGATATGTAGCCCACCCTCTGGACCAAGTACTGTAGTGTTCCTCAGAAGATTCTGGAGTATAGGATTTTTTCAATCACAAATTCCTCTTCACCATTGACATGAACAGGGTCAGGAGGGGGAAGAATGCACTCAGGGTAGTGATTCTGCCAAAACTGCTTCAGCAGGGAGATATTGAATACCAGGTGGATCTTCATGGAGCCAGAGAGTCATAACCGGAAGGATACTGGGTTTGGTCTGTTAACAGTTCGCCCACTTGAAACATAGGATCTGATCTGCGGTGTTGATAAGCGTTTTTTTTAAAAATATATATCAGTTCTGAGTTTCCAGAATAATTGTTTTCCAGGTTTCCTGAGTCTCATATAGAGACGAAAGTGTATTGGAGACAACGGGAATTGAACAGAAGGACGGTTGGTGAGGAAAAAGGGTTGGATGATATCCTTGGTTTGAAAAAAATGGGGTTTCCCACATTGAACTGTGTAGAGCATTATTTTAGGCGAATTCTCCGAGGGATAAAAGTTCGACCCAGTCATCATGGAGATGGCTGAGAAAACAGCGCAAATACTGCTTGAGGGCCTGATTTGTCATCTCTCCGTCTGGCTGTTTGACTGGGGGTGAAACCTAGAGGAGAGATTTAGTCTGATATCCAGTGTGGAACAAATCCCTCTCTAGAATTTAGAAGTGAACTGCACCCTCTATACGACATGCCCTCATCTGGGACCCCATCCAATCCCACAAGGATCCTTGTGCCTATCTCCTTATCGGGTAAGGGATTTTCTGTATCCACAATGGCCTTTCTTGATTTGGATTCTGGGGGCAACTATATTGATCAGAGCTTTGCAGAGAACCATAAGATTTCTCTAGAGTGCAAGAAGAATCCTATCGCCTAGGAGGCTATTGATGGTAGACAACATCAACCTGCGTTCATCTCTTTGGAGACCCAGATTCTTCAGCTAAGGTCTGTAAACAACCATGTGGAAGATATTTCTTTGAATGCCATTCACACTCCTTCTATTGCAGTAATCTTGGGACTACCCTGGCTACAAGTCCATAATCCGCGGATTGATTGGTTAAACAAGGAACCTATTCAGTGGAGTCCACTATTGATTGTAGTTTTAAAGTTATGTAATATCCTGGTTGTGATCTTTTTGGTTGGCTCCCTTTTTAAATAAAGACACCATGTCTGCTTTTCAAAATTGCGTTCAAAATTGTCTGTAGGGCTCAAGTAGCGTTTGTGCAACTACCTTATCAGAAGACAAGGAAAGGGTACAATTGCCGGACGAATCGACTTCAAGGATGTCTTCGACACAGTCAAGTCTGAAATACTTCCTCCACATCGTCCCTACGATTGCCCTATCGAATTGCTTCCCGTACCTCACTGCCTAGAGGAGCCTCTTACCCTTTTGTCTATGCCTGAAACTAAAGCCATGAAAGAATATATTGCTGTGAATCTTCTGAGGTGGTTCATCCGCAAATCCACATCTCCCGCTGGAGCCGGGTTTTTCTTCGTAAAGAGGTCTCAACAAAATTACTATCAAAAATCGCTATCCTCTTCCTCTCATATCTGAACTTTTTGATTGTCTTCAAGGACCTAAAATCTTTTCCAAATAGGATCTACGGGGTGCGTATACCCTAATCAGAATCCGTCAAGGCGACGAGTGGAAACCGCATTCAATACCTGAGACGGACACTATGAGTACAGGGTCATGCCTTTCGGCCTATGTAATGCCCCAGCTGTGTTCCAAGATTTTGTCAATGAGATATTCAGGGATCTTCTCAACTCATTTGTAATTGTTTACTTGGATGATATCCTGATCTTTTCTAAGTCAGTGCAGGAACATGTAGGACACGTCAAACAAGTACTGCTTCGTCTAAGATAGAACCATTTATTCGCTAAACTTGAAAAGTGTCACTTTCATCAATCTTCTACAGTTTTCTTAGGATACATCATTTCGGATACCGGCCTTACAATGGACCCTGCCAAGGTCAAAGCGGTTCTGGACGGGCCCCAACCCATCACGCTCAAGGCTGTATAGCTCTTCCTGGGGTTCGCCAAATATTATCACAGATTCATTCAGAATTTCTCTTCTTTAGTAGTTCCCCTGACGGCTCTTACCAAAAAAGGAGCGGATCCCTCATCTTGCTCTTCTGCTGCAGTCAAGTCTTTTGATCTCTTAAAAAAAGCGTTCGTATCCGCCCCGGTTCTAGTTCATCCTGATCCTAAGCTCCCCTTTACCCTCGAGGTGGATGCATCCGACATCGGTGTAGGCGCTGTTATTTCCCAGAGAAAAAATCCTCAGGCCAGGATGCATCCTTGTGCATTTTTCTCCCAAAAAAATTCCGCAGCTGAACGTAACTATGATATTGGTAATCGTGAACTCTTGGCCATGAAACTTGCATTAGAAGAATGGAGACACCTTTTAGAAGGAACAGAGATGCCTATAACAATTGTTAAGGATCACAAGAATTTGTTGTACATCGAGGGAGCTCGTAACGCCAGATGGTCACTCTTCTTATCAAGGTTCAACTTTGTTATCTCCTACATTCCTGGGTCGAAAAACGTCAAAGCAGATGCTCTGTCTCGTCAGTTTTCTCTTGAGGATAATTCTGAGGATCAACTCAAGTCTATTCTTCCATCTAAACTCATTCTTTCTTCCACTAACTTTGAGGCTTTAAAGGATATTGTTCTTCAACAAAACCAGATTCCTGATAACCTTACGGTTCCTGAAGGCCGTCTGTTTACTTCTCCTCCTTTGCGCAAACAGGTCCTGGAGTGAGGACATTCTTCCAAATCGGCAGGTCATCCCGGGGCAAAAAGGACATTGGATCTCATCTCCTGGACTTTCTGGTGGCCTCGGGTGCAGAAGGATGTTAAGGACTTTGTATTTGCGTGCCCAACTTGTGCCAGGACTAAAACTTCAGGGATTTACCCAATTCAAAAGGTATGAACACTATTCTTGTAGTAGTAGATCAGCTCTCCAAGCAATCACATTTTATACCGCTCAAAGGCCTGACTAGCTCTCCCAAACTTGCTGAGATATTCATCAAGGAGATCTTACGTCTACACGGGTTTCCAACAGTGATTGTATCTGATAGAGGATCGCAGTTCGTATCTAAATTTTGGCGCTCTTTTTGTCTTCAGTTGGACATATCTCTTCAATTTTCTTCTGGGTACCACCCGCAGACTAATGGGCAGACGGAGAGGACTAATCAGTCTTTAGAGCAATTCATTCGGTGCTTTGTGTCCGATTCCCAGAACGATTGGTCGGAGCTCCTTCTTTGGGCGGAATTCGCACACAATAATCTTTGTAGGGAATCGACCACTGAATCTCCTTTTTTCATTAATCACGGGTTCCATCCCGCTACTCTTCCTCTTACAGTTTCTACCTCAGGGGTCTCAGCCGCCGACGACAGGATCAGGAAACTTCAAAATCTGTGGAAAAAGACCCAAAGGAACATCAAATCAGCCATAGAGAGACAGAAACGTCAGGCTGATCACCATCGCAGACCAGCTCCTAAATTCAAGCCTGGTGACAAAGTCGGGTTGTCTTCTAAAAATATTAGGCTGAAGGTTCCGTCTATGAAGTTCGCACCTAGATTCCTCGGTCCGTTCTCTATTTCTGAAATTATCAATCTGGTATCTTATCGTTTGTCTTTACCTTCATCCATGAGAATTCCCTCAGTTTTCCATGTGTTGTTACTCAAACCAGTGATCCAGAACGCACATTCCGTTCCCGTTCTTCCCACCACCTCCGTGTTGGTACAGGGTCAGCCCAAATACAAAATCCAATCTATCTGGGATTCCAAAATTTCTCGAGATCCATTGTATTATCTCATTCATTGGAAGGGATTCGGTCCTGAGGAGAGATCGTGGGTTCCCAGTCATCAGATTCATGCGGCAAGAATGGTCAAGAGGTTACATCTACATTTTCCAGAAAAGCCTTCATTGAGTCGCCCGGAGGTCGATCCTAGAGGGGATGGGGGGGGGGGGGAATACAGTGAGGGTTCTGTCCCCTTAACCCTTACCCGCTCATCTGGTTCCTGTGGCACTCAAGAAAGGCAGCCTAACGGTGGTGCTCATGCACGACGCATGGGCAGTGTGCGGGTTCTGTCGGTCTCCACTATTCCTGGGTCCAGGGTGCACTCTCTTGCCTCTGGCATTGATGCGTGATGCATGCACGGTGCATAGTCTCCCCGGCGGTCTGTGGTCCCTACCTCTCATTCCCACCCCCGCCCTGACGTCAGAGCTACGTGGCGCAACAGTACCCCGCGCTCCTCCTCTGTCTCCGCGGGTCCTGCCTCCGGTCTCTGCCCCGTACTGATGCGGGTGTCGTGACGCGCATTGACGGCACGCGACCCGGTCACCAGCGTGATGCACGTGCACTCTCTGGAAGCTCCATCTCGGTTTCAATCGGCTGTGTTATAGGACGCACCTGCGTGATCCAGCAGCCTATCAAAGAGGGCGGTTCTGCTTCTTCGTGGATGCCTCCCATTAGTGGAGGTCCTTTAAATATGCTGTCTAAACTCTCATTCCTCGCTGAGCATAACTTCTGTTTGTGACACTGAACCTCACTGCTTCTAGCCTGTCTGCCTCTTACCTTGCTGCCTGATCCTGCCTAGTACCTTGGACTTCGTGATACTCTCCTGCACTGACCCTGATTTTGGATACGACGACTCTGCTCTCTCCTGCACTGACCCTGGCATTGGATTACGACGACGCTACTCTCTCCTGCACTGACCCAGGCTTTGGCTCTATGACGACTCTGCTTTCTCCAATCTTGACTCCGGCTACGTACCCCAACGATCCGCTACTTTCCACTCCTAGACCCGGCAAGTATCACATTTACGCTGTCTTCCCTGACCAAGCTTGCAAGATTACCCTACACTCTAGACGCGCCCTCGCGGTTGTGGTCAGCGTTCTATACCAATCCCTACCTCAGCCCCGCGGTCGCGCCTCATTTGTGGTGAGCTATGCGTTACACCAGGAGCCCACGGCAGATGGAGGCGCTGCACTGCTAAAGATATGTAGGGTATGAACCCCAGAAGCCAAGTCCTGTGCCCCCACAATCATCGGTGGACGACTCAGCCCTCCCGTGATCATGCAGGTATCATGCACCACATGACCAGTAATGGCAGAATCTCCTGCAGGGTGGGGGATGCACTGTTACACTTTTTACTCTCCTGCTTGGTTGATGTTCATCATTTAGATATGATTAGGCATGATAGGGACAGAACCAGATGTTCACCAAAGGTGGCGAAGAAGGTTGATTGACATGCAAACCGCATTTCACCATCTGTATTCCATAATAAAAGAGGAAATAATATGTTCTCCATAAGGATGATATGGAAACCAATTCATTGTTTTCTTTTATTTGTGTGTGTTGATTGGAATTGCTCTTTTAAGTGTACATTTTGAAACATTTTTACCCAAGTAATTTACAGTGTGTTCCATTAGACTAATGTAGAACTTGATAAATAGGTTGTGGATAATTTGCCTAGAAATAGTCAAAACTGCATTAGCGCAAATTTATTTCAATTCATTCAGTTAATGGAGACTTGGATGTTTTTGCATATTTTCTGACGTATAGTATTCCTCCCCGTTTTCCCTAACCCAACTGATTTCTGCTAAGGTACACCATTGCATTTACAATTGAGGAATCATCATTGTTTCTGTGGCAGGAAATCAATTCAAGCACTTAGGTTTAATTAAAGCACAATGACAAAGAATTAGGCAGCCTATGAAACAGCTGGAAAAATTAAACACAATAAATTATTCCAGACAGAAGACCTGGTATAGAGGTATTTGTATTGGCTTGAAGTTGTGTAGTTAATTGTGCATTCTCACAAACTCAGCAACTTCTAATTAAATGCAAAAGATTTTTCTAAGATCCTCCTTGTATGCTGGTGCTATTAATCCTATATTTATAGGTTTCCCCCCAAATTATCTTAAACCTGCAGTTGAAGCTGTTGTTTAAAAAATAATAATAATAATAATAATTCAATATATGCATCAATACAATATACACACTGACAAGTGATTAGCTAAGTTGCTGATCGATCCGTACTCCTGTAATCGATCGCTGAAGATTCGGCTCGGGGTTCACTAAATGCATCTTGGGTAATCTTCTGCTGCACTGACAGCCAAAGTTCTACGAGGAAGAATATGTGACCAGGCAGGCACTAGATTCAATTGGTTCACTGCTAGAGAGGGCAGGGCTCAAAAAGGTGATGCTGTTTCAGAAGGGGGAGGGGGTGTGACTGTAAATGCTTGCTATAGGAATAAAAATGCTTGTTACATTAGAATGCAGCAAGTCGTCTGTTATCCAACGGAATCCGTTCTGGAAGTAGCGTTGGATAGTGAAACCGTTGTAAAGTGAGTCCCATATTAATCAGTGGCGGTGAGCGTTGGATAACACATTAAGGAGTCGGATAACGCATTCCAGCATCAAAAACAGCCCACGGGGTTGCATTGTAAAGCGTTGGATATGCCATGCGTTGTAAAGTGAAACGTTGGGTAGCGAGGACTGCCTGTACGTTAAAAATGTTTTTAAAAATTAATTTTATTTTTTTTAAATGCTACAAGTATTTTCTCATAGTACAGAACTGACTTATTACAAAAAATAAAACTCGGAATGCGGCAGCAAGGACTACAGATGCATTGTAAATTCTTATGTACTTGGTACAATTTTATAATTACCTGAAAATTACAGGGAACACTCCTAGGAACCCTGGCTGAAAAACACTGATCTAGTCCCACCAGTGGGGTCTGGCATTATTCCCAAGATATATCGAGAGACAGACTATGATTAGAGGGGGCTTCATCAACCACAGCCTCTAGGCATAGTTGTACCAGTCCCAATGGAGTGTCCTTTGCTGGCTCTCAGCCAGAAGGCCAAGCATTTGCAGGCCGCCCTAAAATAAGGAGGCTGATCACAGAGGGAGGAGTACTAGGCACATTAGGGGCCCTGTGGATATGGAGCGCTACAAGCGCTGCAGAGCAAAGGAATTCTATAAGCAGCCTAGTAAATATAAAGCCTAAGCCCCTTCTTAGTGGGCCGTGATGGGGGCAGCTAAGCAAGAGGCCCAAACTGCCTAGGCCAAGAACACTCAATTGAAAATACTATACCTAAAAGATAATAAAGCTGCTGTTTGAATGAATAAAGTTCCTGGAGCCCATCATTGTTTAATGCCACTTTATATAGGGCAGACAGAGAGGGTTCTTAGAAGGAGAAAACAAGGGGTTGTTTTGACATGCAAAATTTGATACACCCCATAACATTATAGCACAAAGTTATACCTCCATAATTACTTCTCTCTGCTCTCCTCCCAGAACAACTCCTTAAATTGTACACTGATGTAAGTGCCAGTACCATTCATCTGCTAAATTGGCCCAAGATACCTTTATACATTGACACCAAGATGGGCCATTTAGAGCTGACATTTTTAGCATCAGCTAAACTACTAGCCAGCAATTTAAGTACTTAATACACAGCCTTCTTTGTTCTGAATACATGAATATAGAGATATCGACAAACAACCTGTGTTTAACTGGCAACACTATAAGAGTATATAGGGCCGATTCACAAAGCAGTGATAAGTGATTATAAGGGCTGAAAATGCCCTTATAGCGCAATACTGCCTACTGTGCGATTCACAAAGCAGTGATAACAGTGCAGTATCGCACTATAAAGGCTTTTTTCACCAATAAACAATCTATGAAAAAAAAGTCATCCGATAGGCCAAAAAAGGCAAACCCGACGTTTTCTTGCTAGTAACTGCTATTCACAAAGCAATGATAACGTTATCGTACTGTAAAAGCTCGACATCTTTTTTCACCAGCTAAAGGCTGGCGCAAAAGAGATGGAGACATGCATAAAAGCATGTTTTTTTTTCCTGCACAGCATTAATACCAGAGGCCAACGGGAGTCTCCGGGTGGTCCCTGCATGTGTCCGGGGGTCATCGAGTGGTCCCCGCAGGTATCTGGGGGTCCTTGGGTGGTCCCTGTGGGTGTCTGGGGGTCCTCAGGTGGTACCCATGGGTGTCTGGGGGTCCTTGGGTGGTCCCTGCGGGTGTCCGGGGGCCTCCAGGTGGTTCCCACGGGTGTCCGGAGGCCTCCAGGTGGTCACCGCAGGTGTCCAGAGGCCTGCGATACCAATCCTGTGCTGCAAAAAAAAGTTGTACAATACATTCTAATAAATACACCTCCCCCCACCCCCCCAAATACATACAGTATACTAATGGACAAAATTACTATTATCCAGATATGGATAACAGTGCATTTGCCCATTTAAAATAAAACATTAACCAGCAGCATAAAATAAATAAAACTTGTACAGTACTTACCCCTGTCATGATGAAGGCTGTCCTCATCCTCATCACTGTCCTTGTCCTCTGTGGCAGCAAAAGTACAATAAAAAATACAGTACAAACTAATGGCCCCTAACCCCTTAATCACCTTTGCAGTTAGTAACCACTATAGGAATTAAGGGGTTAACCCACCCTCCCCTGCTACCCACCCAGGAGGCCTAACCACCCTCCCGAGAACACTACCCCCACTATCCATTGATTGGCATAGTGTTAAAGAATACCCATATAATATGGGCATGCTTTAACAGTATAGTAATAAATTGGGAAGCTAAAAAAAAAAAACAGGCCCAAAATAAAACACATTACATAGAAAAATAAATACATTACAAATTCCAATAAACCAATGAATTGGCACAGTGGTACATCATGACCATACTGCTGCAGGTCATCTGAGTCTAACACATCGCCGTTTATTCCCTGGCTTTTTCCTGGAATGCGACGCACTTCACCTGAGAGCATGCCGCATTCATTTTGCGTTCTCAGCCATGGGTCATGCGCGGTTGACGCACGGTTGATGCGTTTATTGAGAATGGTTCGGATTTAATAGGTTGCAATTCTTCGCGTGTCCGCCACATGGCAGATATTCATGAATTGTACAGTGGCGGCCGATCTGAGTCTAAGTCGGCTAGATCCACGGCTTTCAGATTATCCCGGTTAGGTGCGTTTTTTTGTCGTTTTCGCCCGGAGTGAACTGCGTTATTTTCGCGCTCGTGATATTAGCATTTTATTCTAGCTGTCTGCAATACTGCAATGCTGTGTAAAAACTCAGGGGGTTGTTTGCGAGCTGTTGTCTTGGAAGTCTAATACCTTCGCGGTTCAGCCTACATCAGTACACAGTCTGTGTGTGCGTGCGCAGTAATTATAAATTTGCATATTTAAAGTATACATGCATTTGCAGTGCTGTGCTGCTGTACAGTATGTCTCATTTGAAAATTGTTGAAACGCATAGGCGTGTACAGTTCTGTAACAGTGTCACATTTCGGCATATACAGCGCTCTCCCCTCGCTCAGGATAATTAACTGCACTGCAGGGTATTTCAACTTCTTATCTTCTGTGCAATGCAGTACATCTCTCCCACACCATTCCTTTGAACTTGTGTCTGGTTTCAATTACATTCCTGCTTGACAGCAGGAATTTACTGCGCATGCGCCTGTAACTTCGCCTGTAACTTCGCCCACCACTGCTTGCTTGCCTGAGTGAGTGACCAAAAAAAAATTTTTACATTTTTTTTTTTATTGTAATTTTTTTTTTCTCCACAAGCCTGCAAAAACCATCTTACTGTATTACGATATTCAATTTGTGCTGTAGCTTTTGACTGCGACCCTGTGCATTTGACTGCACATGGTTGATTTGTGCGCTTTTTACGTACTGTATTTGGGGGTGTATTATTATGATGAACTGCCTTTTGAAATTAAAGTATGTGTTTAGCTTTGGACTTCAAGCAGCTTTACCTGTAGCCCCTTCCCCCATGAACACTAGCTCAAGGATTTGAAATTCCACGGAGTCGTTAATTTTCTGAATCTTGCCATTGTGTTCTTAATCCGTCCAAAGATGAGCTGCAAAGCCTCAGTGCGCCTGCGTGTAATCCTTTTTGAGATGGGAGCTGCTTACTGCGCATGAGTCACCCAACCCCCCTCTCTACAGAGTCGTTAATTTTCTGAATCTTGCCATTGTGTTCTTAATCCGTCCATAGCCGAGCTACAAAGCCTCAGTGCGCCTGCGTGTAATTCTTTTTGAGATGGGAACTGCTTACTGCGCATGAGTCACCCAACCCCCTCCCTCTCCACAGAGTCGTTAATTTACTGAATCTTGCCATTGTGTTCTGAATCCGTCCATAGCCGAGCTACAAAGCCTCACTGCGCCTGCGTGTAATTCTCTTTGAGATGGGAATTTTGAGGCTTTGTTTACGGCAACACTTTGGAAAATCCCTTCTCGAATTTGATTTGCACAGAGCATCACCTCTCTATGCGCCTGTGTGTAATCCTCTTTCGGATGGGAGCTAGTTTATTCCTGCTCATGCGCCTGTAACTTTTAACTGTTATTTTATCCACAAGCCTGCAAAAACAATCTTGATATTACAATATTAAATCTGTGCGTTTGCCTGCACATGGTTGATTTGTGTGCTTTTTATGTACTGTATTTGGGGGGTGTAGGGACTCTTATCGACAGACACCTCCACAGAGTCATTAATTTTCTGAAGTTAGTTAGTCATTGTGTTTTTAATCCGTCCCTAGCCGAGCGTCAATCGCCTCACTGCGCCTGCGTGTACTCTAATCCTTTTAGAGATGGGAGCTTGCTGCTTACTGTGCATGAGTCACCCAACCCCCTCTCTCCACAGAGTCGTTAATTTTCTGAAGTTAGTTAGTCATTGTGTTTTTAATCCATCCCTAGCCGAGCGTCAATCGCCTCACTGCGCCTGCGTGTACTCTAATCCTTTTAGAGATGGGAGCTTGCTGCTTACTGTGCATGAGTCACCCAACCCCCTCTCTCCACAGAGTCGTTAATTTTCTGAATATTGCCATTGTGTAATCCTCTTTGAGATGGGAGCTAGCTGATTACTGCACATGACTCACCCCACCCCTCCCCCCCAACCCTTTGAGGGTTAGTTTATGGTAACGCTTTGGAAAATCCCTTCTCGATTTTGAAATGTAAATCTAATTTGCACAGCATTGTGAGAATGGAGACTTCAAAAAACCATTAACTGATTCATGTTGTTTTGTCATTCATTCTTATTCATTGGTGTACTGAAGGGGTGTGGGTGGTTTGTGTTGTTGTCAATGATTATGATTAGCAGGAATGTGAATAAATATTTATTTTATTTTATCAGGAACCAAAAAATACAAATATAAAAATAATCATGAATAATACATAATGCTGTCTTTATTAAGTTCTTCTGGCAGATTGAAATTGGATAAACATTTAGAAAACATTTGTAAAACATGGGGAAACATAAATAATGCACATTTATAAGAATATTATTTAATAATATATACTGTAATGTATAATATATATATAAGTAATATTATTTTTTCCGTTTTTATCTTGTTCCTCATTCTGTGTACAGTACAGTAGTTCGTTGAGAGGTTTTGAGTACATCATTACTGCTGTTTATATACTGTACATTTGACTGTACAAGCAGATTAGACTGGACACAACACCCCACCTCCCCCCAAGCCAACCTTTTTCCTGAAACGACAAGAAAACAAAAAATGAGTGCAGTTATGTGCGTACTGTATTATGGCATTGTGTGATGTGTAGTACTACTGTAAATGGCTGGTGCTGCTTTCTCTGAAAAAAAATTGAGCAGTT
Source organism: Ascaphus truei (assembly GCF_040206685.1). NCBI lineage: Eukaryota > Metazoa > Chordata > Amphibia > Anura > Ascaphidae > Ascaphus > Ascaphus truei. The sequence goes on from NC_134485.1 coordinate 77,426,670, forward strand.
AGTAGGCAGTTACTGTAGTACTGTCAAACTAGTCTATACTGGAACTACTGTATACTCTGACTACTGTTAAATACTATGTACTGTAACCTGATGGCTGGTGCAGCTCTCTCTGTAAAGAAAAAACTGTAACTTCTGTATACTCTGACTATTGGGAAAGAAAAAATCTGTGCCATACTGCTGCGGCAGAGTTTATTCGAGCATTTGCCCGTTCTCTGCCGCAGCAGTAGCCTGGCTCCCGCGCCCGAGAGTGACGGGCGCGCGCCGAAGCAGCGGAAGAGCGCCCTCCGATCGGGGCGCTCTCCCTACCGCTGCCGGGTCCGCCGGGTCCCCCGGAACCCCCTGCCGCTGTCCTGCGATTGCGGGACACCAGGGCTCCCTCGGGGAGCCCCTGGACGCGCGTGCAGGGGGCGCACGCTCCCGATGACGCGTGACCGCGCGTCTATGACGCGCGGCACGCCGAGGGGCGGCCACTAGCAAGCCGGGAGATTTCCCGGCTTGCGGTACCGACCACACTCGGATAAAGTGTGTCGGTACTGTACTTACCTGTATCATACTGTTCTTACAATACTACAGCACAGTACTACTTTACTGATGCTTGCCCATTACGCGCGATCACAATGGGCAACACAGTGGCAATATGGTCTATATATTTATTGCAGCGTTCCACGGTGAGTACATCGTTCCAAAAACTCATTATGCCTTTCAACAACTCGTCCTTTTTGGAGGGATTCGCCACTTTCCGGATATGGTCCTTCAGCTGATGCCAGACCATTTCGATCGGATTGAAGTCTGGCGATCTGTCATTGGAAAAAAATGACAATTAGTTTAAGAGATACAGTACACAGTAAAAACAGTTGGAAAAAATGAGACACGGTCTACTGCACTTACTCCGCTGGCGTCTTCACCCAGTTGATACCGCGCTCAAGGATATGCGCTGTTGACGCACTATCTCAGGGACAATGTTGTCTTGGAAGAAAGCTTTATTCATGATTCCTATAGCAAGAAAAGAAAAGTGCTCACAAAACTGCACAATAGTACAGTACAGTGCATACAGTAAGGCTACACTAGTAAAGTACAGTGCATAAGGCTACATTATATTTAATATAGTTTACCTTCAAAGATGACAATGCATCCTGGTCCACGCCTAGAGATGGCACCCCACACATGCAGCTTCACAGGGTGTTTTGGCCGCGGCTTCAAAGATATGCGGCCTTTTTTGTGGAACGCAAAGCTTGCACATCTCTCCAGCGACACAGTAGACTCGTCAGTGAAGATGCAATCCTGGAAAGTTTCACCACTGTCGATCCATGGCCGGGCCTGGACCACTCTTTTGATTTTGTTTGCGTCCCTTAGCATGGGGTATGCTCTGTAATGACAAGGAATAAACAATTTTAGCAGTACAGTACAGTTTCCTAAACAACACTTTTACCTCCTGTACTGTCCAGTACTAACCTCACACGTCCATATTTCCATCCAATGCTGCGTCTCATCTTCTTTATGCTGGTCTCGGATACAGTGAGATTGTGATTTTCCTGCAGAGTGTATTTGACCCTTAATGCACTCTTCTCATCATTCTCCTCACTTATTTTGTCCACCAGAAGAGTTGTCTCCCTACAATGTAAAGAAAAACATTCCGGTAAGTAAAAATTTTAGAGACTGTAGATCAACAGGATACAATATATTGTTCTATTAATATGCAGCAATGTAAAACTGTTGTAATACTGTATAAATATACAAAATATATATACTGTTGTAATATAAATATAAATATACAAAATATATATACTGTTGTAATATAAATATAAAAATACAAAATATATATACTGTTGTAATATAAATATACAAAATATATATACTGTTGTAATATAAATATAAATATACAAAATATATATACTGTTGTAATATAAATATAAATATACAAAATATATATACTGTTGTAATATAAATATACAAAATATATATACAGTACTGTTGTAATATAAATCTACAGAAAAAACAAAAATATTAGATACAGTACTGTAGATGTACAGTACATTTTTGGATCTAATTTTTTTTAAAGTGTTATAAATATACTTACGCGTTAGTTATCCTTGGTGCCCTCTTGCGTTCTCTGTTTTTTCCGTGTGCATGATAGCTCACGGTGGTTGCTGGCACAACGAGGCCAGAAGTAGCTAACCAGCGTTGGATAGCAGCAATTCGGTGTCCGCTCTTGTACATCTCCTTAATTCGCATGCTGAGATCCTTGGAAATCTTTTTAACAACCATTGCTGCGAGTAGAAAGAAATACAAACACAAGAATGTATATTCGATGTTTAGTCGATGTGTATTCAATGTGCAGTGAATCCACAAAATGGATGGTGTATTTATACGGTAATGACTCACATTAGAGTACGCCCACTTTCAACACCTGTAGCTCGCTGCCATGCATAAAAGGTTACACACTTTGCATAGCCCCCCACTCGATGATCTTTATCTGAACTTGTCCTTGTCCAGATACTGCATTGTGCCACCTGCTTCCTTGGAGCAACCCCGATTCTACGGACGCAGGAACCCACTCGCCTCTGCCGTGCCTGTCAAGCAGAAAAAGCGAAAGGCGGTTGCCGTTTCCACGCCAAGGCAAAAGCGACAGGCTAAGGCCAATAAAGAAAACCTTCTGCTGACCCCAAAGGCTAAGGGTTTTCATAGACGTCAGCCTTATTATGTCAAGAAGATATACGGTGATGTACTCTCGACGCAAAACGATTGGCAGCCAACCCATCGAACCCGCAGACCACTTCCTCCCATACGCTTCGACGACTCTGCCGCCGATGTCCCGGAAATCTTCAGCCCATCTTCTCCACCCCTTGTCCTTGACGCTGCCGCCGCCCTCCTGGAAACCCACAGGCCATCTTCTCCGGTTCTATCCGACGACGCTGCCGCCTCTGAAATCCATGGGTCACTTTCTCCTTTGCTCTTAGACGACTCTGCTTCTCGCCCAGAAATCCAAAGGTCACTTTCTCCATCCCTCTTCGACGACGCTGCCACTTCTCCTCTACCAGATATCTACAGGTCACCTCCTCCACCCTTCTTCGATGTCGCTGCCGCTTATCCTCTACCGGATATCCACAGGTCACCTCCTCCACCCTTCTTTGACGTCGCTGCCATGCTTCTCTCCATGGAACCCCCATCTCATCCTCCGTTGCACCCATCCACCCAGATGTCCACACGCCATGCACAAGAAGCAGCTCGTTAGACCGGATGCTGAATGGGATAAGTGTGGATATCCCCGGGAACTCTATCGTGCTAGCAAAGATAGATTTGCTTCTGGAGACCATGTTAAATGTGGAGCAACGGATGCTACATATGGATCAACGGATGATACATATGGATCAACGGATGGAGAAGATAGAGGCTGACATAGCGGGTATACATCATTTGCTCGGTGTTAATGCCCCTGTTTCCCCGATGCCGGAGCGTGACATGGATGTGATGAATGGGAGCATCGACCCCCTTCCATCACCAAGCGCACCCCCTCCACCAGAAGATGTAGTGTACATGTATGCCGTTGAGGAGGACATGACAACCCCGTCAAGACCACGCCAGGAGACAACACGGCGACCAAGACCAGAGGAAAGCTTTTTCCCAGACAGCCTACCATCGCCCGTCGCCTCAAGCACACCCGCTCCCAGAAGACCTACATTCGCTCGCATCGATACGGTGCCCGACATCACCCTGTGCGATCTGCCACCGACACTCAGGGAGAAGTATAGGGTGATGAGTGCTGGTGCACCCCACAAGTATGCCTTGTTACTTTTTAAGCACCATGTTCCCTACTCGTTGTACTGCGACTGGGCGTTCAGAGTGAACTACGACGGAAATCGCGTAAAAAAGGCGCTTCCTGACAATTTAAGAAAGAACATTCGGGATGAAATGCGGCGCTTTTATCCAATTACAGATCCTGTAATGAAAGGCGTTCGAGACTGCATTAATGGCGTTTTGCGCCATGCAAGGAATCGGCCATGGACGGACAATGTGGTGGACTTTATGGTTTAATCATGGGAACTGTAAGACCATACTGTTGTGCTGAACTGTATTTAACTGTATTTAACTTACTGTTTTAACTTGCTGTATACACACACACAGGACCTGCACAATTCCAGTCCCCTAGGGCCGCAAACAGGCACGGTTTTCAAGGTTGTCCTGAAAACCGGGCCTGTCTGCTGCCCTCGAGGATTATAGTGGTGCAGGCCTGACTGACTGTTTTGCACACCATCCCACTGTACTGTATACTGTATGTTACTTTAATAAAGGAGATGTTGCATTTTGTATACTGTATTTTATGAATAAAGATTTTTTTTTAATCACAGGTAAGACCATACTGTTGTGCTGAACTGTATTGTACGTGTTTTGACCTGCTGTACTTAAATAAAAGAGATGTTGTTGTGTGTTTTTTAACTTGTATTTATACAGAAATGTTTTAACTTGCTGTACACACACACAGGACCTGCACAATTCCAGTCCCTGAGGGCCGCAAACAGGCACGGTTTTCAAAGGTTACCCTGAAACCAGCCGGTTTGCTGCCCTCGAGGACTGTACTGGTGCAGACTGTTTTGCACACCATCCCACTGTATACTGTATGTTTTGACTTGCCGTTCTTTAATAAAGGAGATGTTGCGTTTTGTATATTTTATGAATAAAGAATTTGTTTTTAAAACATGTGACTGTAAACCATACTGACTGACATAAATGTTTTTACTTTCTATACATAAATGTTTTCACAACAGTAGCAGTAAACCATACACATGTTGATGTTTTGAATTGCTGTGCACTTAAAATGTTTCTACATTGTACAGTATTTGTAAATAAATCTTTTTGTACTTACTCCACCAATAAAAGAACATGTTGATTTGTTTTACATTGTTCCATTGGCTCCTTTGCTACTGTAACAAAATACAGTGTTTCTAGAATGTCAAGGCATACTGCACTGTATACTGTAAGCATGCTCAGTATAAGAGTATTAAAAAAAATAGAAGACACCTACTGTACTGTATGTACTGGCACTGTAATACATGTAGAATAAATGCATAGTTTTTATTTTTTCGGGTTTATTACACAGTATAATGTGTTAAAAAGTATTGTATACTGTACGGCCGGAAAACATTAGCATACTGTTTCAGGTACAGTATTCTATCCTAATCAATAACAACGGCCACTAAACTGTAGACTCCGGTACATGGCTTTTTAAATCCGATTCAGCAATGTGCAGGCATTGTTACACAAAGCGATATTATCCATCGAAATCCCTCCATTATCTGTTTTCTTTTCTGAGGTAAAACAAAAAGAAAAGTTTTACTGTAATGGTCAGCCCCCTAAAGAAGTTCCCAGCCAGTCCCACCAATAATTTTCTCGAGGGGCGTCTCCTGTTCACATGTGCATGCGCCTACCATCGATGTAATGCCACGCATATGCGTTTCAAGAAGGTTCCAATGCGCATGCGCCTAGCGTTCCACCAATTGTTCAGTATCTGCAGTACAGTACTGTAGAAGCCGCTCAGCCAATGATATTGCTTACAGGAGAATCGCTTGACTTTTGAATCGCACCGATATTGATACTTTATTGTCAAAATGAAAAAAAAACACAGAAAATAATACAGCAACAATACTCACCATAGAATTTCCCATTCAGCCGGCGCTGGCGCCGGTCCACTGCCAGTCCAGTGTTCTTGATCATCCACGTCGATAGTTTGCAGCGGGACTAGTCCACATGTAGTCAGCTGATGAGGCTGGAAATTGCTTAGGTACATGCAAGCTTGATCGAAACTGTACGCGAAATCCGGCTCAGGCTCAGGGTTGTCACTGACGGTGGGACCGTTATCGGAAGCCGGTGCCGGTGCCGGTGCATTGCTTGGCAGCGACTGTCGTTTCTTAGTTGGTTTTAACACGACCCTCCGCCTTTTGCCGTCTGCATGATCATAGATACAGAAAAAAGCCAGTGATACACACCAATACCCTCCAACAAATTGTGGCTCAATACGATAAAAACAGGGATCACTACATAACCTTTTCCTTATTGCATGTTTCCACATATGAGGAGCTGGCGAAAATTTGTAAAAGTAATAGTTTTCGATAAAATACTGATAAATTTGAAGAACTGTTGCCATCTTATCTGTTGCATTAATCGCGGCCCATATCAAATACGCATAACTTCTATCGTATTTTTGGAAAGCGGGCTGCACTTGAACACTCATGGCGGGCGGCAGGTCTCTGGAGAATATTGTAACCGAAACTGGTCTTTGTCTTTCTTTAATATGAAAAGCCTAAATTGATACATTTTTGCAACCTCTTCCTTCAGTCTCAAGGCCAAGTTACAATAGTACACTGTGATATCTTTTTTAAACAAAACACCTGCAAGTCGACACATTACTGAAGCGCATGCGCATTACAATTCATGAATATCTGTTATCTGGCGGACATGCGAAGAATTGCAACCTATTAAATCCGAACCATTCTCAATAAATGCATCAACCGCGCATGACCCGTGGCTGAGAACGCAAAATGAATGCGGCATGCTCCAGGTGAAGTGCGTCGCATTCCAGGAAAAAGCCAGGGAAAAACCGGCGATGTATTAGACTCAGATGAGCAGCAGCAGTAATACGCATGCGCTTCAGTAATGTGTCGACTTGCAGGTGTTTCGTTTAAAAAAGATACCACAGTGTGCTATTGTAACTTGGCCTTGAGACTGAAGGAAGAGGTTGCAAAAATGTATCAATTTAGGCTTTTCATATTAAAGAAAGACAAAGACCAGTTTCGGTTACAGTATTCTCCAGAGACCCGCCGCCCGCCATGAGTGTTCAAGTGCAGCCCGCTTTCCAAAAAGCCGACAGAAGTTACGCGTATTTGATATGGGCCGGGATTAATGCAACAGATGATAAGATGGCAACAGTTGTACAAATTTATCAGTATTTTATCGAAAACTATGACTTTTACAAATTTTTGCCAGCTCCTCATATGTGGAAGCGTGCAATAAGGAAAAGGTTATGTAGTGATCCCTGTTTTTATCGTATTGAGCCACAATTTGTTGGAGGGTATTGGTGTGTATCACCGGCTTTTTCCTGTATCTATGATCATGCAGACGGCAAAAGGCGAAGGGTCGTGTTAAAACCAACTAAGAAACTACAGTCGCTGCCAAGCAATGCACCAGCACCGGCTTCCAATAACGGTCCCACCGTCAGTGACAACCCTTGCTGTCTATCCAGAACGCCTGAGCCGGATTTCGCGTGCAGTTTCGATCAAGCTTGCATGTACCTAAGCAATTTCCAGCCTCATCAGCTGGCTACAGGTGGACTAGTCCCGCTGCAAACTATCGACGTGGATGATCAAGAACACTGGACTGGCAGTGACCCGGCGCCGGCACCGGCGCCAGCTGAGTGGGAAATTCTATGGTGAGTATTGTTGCCGTATTATTTTCTGTGGGTTTTTTATTTTGACAATACAGTATCAATATCGGTGCGATTCAAAAGTCAAGCGATTCTCCTGTAAGCAATATCATTGGCTGAGCGGCTTCCACAGTACTGTACTGCAGATACTGAACAATTGGTGGAACGGTAGGCGCATGCGCATTGCAACCTTCTTGAAACGCATATGCGTGTCATTACATCGACGGTAGGCGCATGCGCATGTGAACAGGAGACGCCCCCCGAGAAAATTATTGGTGGGACTGGCTGGGAACTTCTTTAGGGGGCTGACCATTACAGTAAAACTTTTCGTTTTGTTTTACCTCAGAAAAAAAAAACAGCTAATGGAGGGATTTCGATGGCTAATATCGCTTTGTGTAACAATGCCTGCACATTGCTGAATCGGATTTAAAAACCCACGTGCCGGAGTCTACAGTTTAGTGGCCATTGTTATTGATTAGGACAGAATACTGTACCTTAAACAGTATGCTGATGTTTTCCGGCCGTACAGTATACAATACTTTTTTATATACAGTATACTGTGTAATAAACCCGAAAAAATAAAAACTACATGTATCACAGTACTGTACATACATTATGTGTCTTCTACAGCATACAGTGCCAGTACATACAGTACAGTACAGTATGTGACTTCTATTTTTTTTAATACTCTTATACTGAGCATGCTTACAGTATACAGTGCAGTATGCCTTGACATTCTAGAAACACTGTATTTTGTTACAGTAGCAAAGGAGCCAATGGAACATTGTAAAACAAATCAACATGTTCTTTTATTGGGGGAGTAAGTACAAAAAGATTTATTTACAAATACTGTACAATGTAGAAACATTTTAAGTGCACAGCAATTCAAAACATCAACATGTGTATGGTTTACTGCTACAGTTGTGAAAACATTTATGTATAGAAAGTAAAAACATTTATGTCAGTCAGTACGGTTTACAGTCACATGTTTTAAAAACAAATTCTTTATTCATAAAATATACAAAACGCAACATCTCCTTTATTAAAGAACGGCAAGTCAAAACATACAGTATACAGTGGGATGGTGTGCAAAACAGTTTGCACCAGTACAGTCCTCGAGGGCAGCAAACAGGCCGGTTTCAGGGTAACCTTTGAAAACCGTGCCTGTTTGCAGCCCTCAGGGACTGGAATTGTGCAGGTCCTGTGTGTGTGTACAGCAAGTTAAAACATTTCTGTATAAATACAAGTTAAAAAACACACAACAACATCTCCTTTATTTAAGTACAGCAGGTCAAAACATGTACAATACAGTTCAGCACAACATTATGGTCTTACCTGTGATTAAAAAAAATCGTTACTCATAAAATACAGTATACAAAACGCAACATCTCCTTTATTAAAGAAACATATACAGTACAGTGGGATGGTGTGCAAAACAGTCAGTCAGGCCTGCACCACTACAGTCCTCGCGGGCAGCAAACAGGCCCGGTTTTCATGACAACCTTGAAAACCGTGCCTGTTTGCGGCCCTAGGGGACTGGAATTGTGCAGGTCCTGTGTGTGTGTACAGCAAGCATGTCAAACTCAAAGGCTAACCCGGGCCAAATAAATGAGGTTTAAGTTTAGGTGGGCCGCAAAAAAACAAAAACTTCAGTTTTCATAGAAACGTAGGTTTATTGAGAAAAGTACACTATAAAAAAAAAAGAACAAGAACAACGATAAAATTAATGTTTTCTTCCTGACACTTGGCATCTCTGACTGTCTCTGACTCTCTCTCTCACTTTCTCTCTCTCTGACTCTCTCTTTCAGACTCTCTTTCTCAGACTCTCTCTCTCTCAGACTCTCTCTCTTTCAGACTCTCTCTTTCAGACTCTCTCTCTCTCTCAGACTCTCTCTCTCTCAGGCTCGCTCTCTCAGACTCTCTCTCTCAGACTCTCTCTCTCAGACTCTCTCTCTCAGACTCTCTTTCTCTCTGACTCTCTCTCTCTCTCTCAGACTCTCTCACTCTCAGACTCTCTCTCTCTCTCAGACTCTCTCTCTCTCTCAGACTCTCTCTCTCTCTCAGACTCTCTCTCTCTCTCTCTCAGACTTTCTCTCTCTCAGACTCTCTCTCTCAGACTCTCTCTCTCAGACTCTCTCTCTCTCTCAGACTCTCTCTCTCTCTCTGTCAGACACTCTCTCTCTCTCTCTCTCTCTCTCTTTCTCTCTCTCTCTCTCAGACACACTCTCTCTCTGACACACTCTCTCTGACACACTCTCTCTCTCTGACACACTCTCTCTCTCTGACACACTCTCTCTCTGACACACTCTCTCTCTCACACACTCTCTCTCTGACACACGCTCTCTCTGACACACGCTCTCTCTCTCAGATACACACACACAGATACACACACACAGATGCAGATACACACAGATGCAGATACACACACACAGAGATACACACACACACACACAGATACACACACACACACACACACACAGATACACACAGATACACACAGATACACACACACACAAATACACACACACACACACACACACACACACACACACACACACACACACACACACACACACACACACAGATACACACACACACAGATACACACACACACACACACACACACAGATACACACACAAACAGATACACACACACAGATACACACACACAGATACACACACACACAGATACACACACAGATACACACACACACACAGATACACACAGACACACACACACAGATACACACACAGACACACACACAGACACAGACACGAGAGCAGCAGTGGAGAGCAGAGGCAGCGACGGATGTGAGTGACTGGGGGGAGGGGAGGAGGGAGGAAAGGCATGCGATCCGTGCAGGACAGGCACATTTACAACTAACTCCCTCCCCCCCAACCCCTCTACCTTCTCCTATCACCCGGGGCAGAAGGGGATGGGACACCGCGCAGTCACCAGCAGGCAGAGGAGCGGGGAGGCAGACACACACACTCACCGTGTGCTCTGCGCAAAGTTGAAGCCCCGCCCCCGGCTTCCTCTCTGCCTGCAGCCAATCCCCTGTGGCATGAAGGAGGGATAATGGGGAGGGATAAGCGAAGGGATAAGCGGAGGGATGGTGGGGAGAGATAAGCGGAGGGATGGTGGGGAGGGATAATCGCGCCGCCCCTCTAGGCAAACCACGGCGCACAAGGGCGCCGTGTCGCACAGATTGGGGACCACTGGGCTGGGCCGCAAATATGTTCCTTGTGGGCCGCATGCGGCCCGCGGGCCGCGAGTTTGACATGCTTGGTGTACAGCAAGTTAAAACAGTAAGTTAAATACAGTACAGCAGGTCAAAACATCTCCTTTATTTAAGTTCAGCAGGTCAAAACATGTACAGCACAGTTCAGCACAACAGTATGGTCTTACAGTTCCCATGATTAAACCAGAAAGTCCACCACATTGTCCGTCCATGGCCGATTCCTTGCATGGCGCAAAACGCCATTAATGCAGTCTCGAATGCCTTTCATTACAGGATCTGTAATTGGATAAAAGCGCGGCATTTCATCCTGAATGTTCTTTCTTAAATTGGCAGGAAGCGCCTTTTTTACGCGATTTCCTTCGAAGTTCACTCTGAACGCCCAGTCGCAGTACAACGAGTAGGGAACATGGTGCTTAAAAAGTAACAAGGCATACTTGTGGGGTGCATCAGCACTCATCACCCTATACTTCTCCCTGAGCACTGGTGGCAGATCGCACAGGGTGATGTCGGGCACCGTATCGATGCGAGCGAATGTAGGTCTTCTGGGAGCGGGTGTGCTTGAGGCGACGGGCGATGGTAGGCTGTCTGGGAAAAAGCTTTCCTCTGGTCTTGGTCGCCGTGTTGTCTCCTGGCGTGGTCTTGACGGGGTTGTCATGTCCTCCTCAACGGCATACATGTACACTACATCTTCTGGTGGAGGGGGTGCGCTTGGTGATGGAAGGGGGTCGATGCTCCCATTCATCACATCCATGTCACGCTCCGGCATCGGGGAAACAGGGGCATTAACACCGAGCAAATGATGTATACCCGCTATGTCAGCCTCTATCTTCTCCATCCGTTGATCCATATGTATCATCCGTTGATCCATATGTAGCATCCGTTGCTCCACATTTAACATGGTCTCCAGAAGCAAATCTATCTTTGCTAGCACGATAGAGTTCCCGGGGATATCCACACTTATCCCATTCAGCATCCGGTCTAACGAGCTGCTTCTTGTGCATGGCGTGTGGACATCTGGGTGGATGGGTGCAACGGAGGATGAGATGGGGGTTCCATGGAGAGAAGCATGGCAGCGACGTCAAAGAAGGGTGGAGGAGGTGACCTGTGGATATCCGGTAGAGGATAAGCGGCAGCGACATCGAAGAAGGGTGGAGGAGGTGACCTGTAGATATCTGGTAGAGGAGAAGTGGCAGCGTCGTCGAAGAGGGATGGAGAAAGTGACCTTTGGATTTCTGGGCGAGAAGCAGAGTCGTCTAAGAGCAAAGGAGAAAGTGACCCATGGATTTCAGAGGCGGCAGCGTCGTCGGATAGAACCGGAGAAGATGGCCTGTGGGTTTCCAGGAGGGCGGCGGCAGCGTCAAGGACAAGGGGTGGAGAAGATGGGCTGAAGATTTCCGGGACATCGGCGGCAGAGTCGTCGAAGCGTATGGGAGGAAGTGGTCTGCGGGTTCGATGGGTTGGCTGCCAATCGTTTTGCGTCGAGAGTACATCACCGTATATCTTCTTGACATAATAAGGCTGACGTCTATGAAAACCCTTAGCCTTTGGGGTCAGCAGAAGGTTTTCTTTATTGGCCTTAGCCTGTCGCTTTTGCCTTGGCGTGGAAACGGCAACCGCCTTTCGCTTTTTCTGCTTGACAGGCACGGCAGAGGCGAGTGGGTTCCTGCGTCCGTAGAATCGGGGTTGCTCCAAGGAAGCAGGTGGCACAATGCAGTATCTGGACAAGGACAAGTTCAGATAAAGATCATCGAGTGGGGGGCTATGCAAAGTGTGTAACCTTTTATGCATGGCAGCGAGCTACAGGTGTTGAAAGTGGGCGTACTCTAATGTGAGTCATTACCGTATAAATACACCATCCATTTTGTGGATTCACTGCACATTGAATACACATCGACTAAACATCGAATATACATTCTTGTGTTTGTATTTCTTTCTACTCGCAGCAATGGTTGTTAAAAAGATTTCCAAGGATCTCAGCATGCGAATTAAGGAGATGTACAAGAGCGGACACCGAATTGCTGCTATCCAACGCTGGTTAGCTACTTCTGGCCTCGTTGTGCCAGCAACCACCGTGAGCTATCATGCACACGGAAAAAACAGAGAACGCAAGAGGGCACCAAGGATAACTAACGCGTAAGTATATTTATAACACTTTAAAAAAAATTAGATCCAAAAATGTACTGTACATCTACAGTACTGTATCTAATATTTTTGTTTTTTCTGTAGATTTATATTACAACAGTACTGTATATATATTTTGTATATTTATATTACAACAGTATATATATTTTGTATATTTATATTTATATTACAACAGTATATATATTTTGTATATTTATATTTATATTACAACAGTATATATATTTTGTATATTTATATTACAACAGTATATATATTTTGTATTTTTATATTTATATTACAACAGTATATATATTTTGTATATTTATATTTATATTACAACAGTATATATATTTTGTATATTTATACAGTATTACAACAGTTTTACATTGCTGCATATTAATAGAACAATATATTGTATCCTGTTGATCTACAGTCTCTAAAATTTTTACTTACCGGAATGTTTTTCTTTACATTGTAGGGAGACAACTCTTCTGGTGGACAAAATAAGTGAGGAGAATGATGAGAAGAGTGCATTAAGGGTCAAATACACTCTGCAGGAAAATCACAATCTCACTGTATCCGAGACCAGCATAAAGAAGATGAGACGCAGCATTGGATGGAAATATGGACATGTGAGGTTAGTACTGAACAGTACAGGAGGTAAAAGTGTTGTTTAGGAAACTGTACTGTACTGCTAAAATTATTATTCCTTGTCATTACAGAGCGTACCCCATGATAAGAGACGCAAACAAAATCAAAAGACTGGTCCAGGTCCAGGTCCAGGCATGGATCGACAGTGGGGAAACTTTCCAGGATTGCATCTTCACTGACGAGTCTACTGTGTCGCTGGAGAGATTTGCAAGCTTTGCGTTCCACAAAAAAGGCCGCATATCTTTGAAGCCGCGGCCAAAACACCCCGTGAAGCTGCATGTGTGGGGTGCCATCTCTAGGCGTGGACCAGGATGCATTGTCATCTTTGAAGGTAAAATATATTAAATATAATGTAGCCTTATGCACTGTACTTTACTAGTGTAGCCTTACTGTATGCACTGTACTGTACTATTGTGCAGTTTTTTGAGCACTTTTCTTTTCTTGCCATAGGAATCATGAATAAAGCTTTCTTCCAAGACAACATTGTCCCTGAGATAGTGCGTCAACAGCGCATATCCTTGAGCGCGGTATCAACTGGGTGAAGACGCCAGCGGAGTAAGTGCAGTAGACCGTGTCTCATTTTTTCCAACTGTTTTTACTGTGTACTGTATCTCTTAAACTAATTGTCATTTTTTTCCAATGACAGATCGCCAGACTTCAATCCGATCGAAATGGTCTGGCATCAGCTGAAGGACCATATCCGGAAAGTGGCGAATCCCTCCAAAAAGGACGAGTTGTTGAAAGGCATAATGAGTTTTTGGAACGATGTACTCACCGTGGAACGCTGCAATAAATATATAGACCATATTGCCACTGTGTTGCCCATTGTGATCGCGCGTAATGGGCAAGCATCAGTAAAGTAGTACTGTGCTGTAGTATTGTAAGTACAGTATGATACAGGTAAGTATGGCACAGATTTTTTCTTTCCCAATAGTCAGAGTATACAGTAGTTACAGTTTTTTCTTTACAGAGAGAGCTGCACCAGCCATCAGGTTACAGTACATAGTATTTAACAGTAGTCAGAGTATACAGTAGTTCCAGTATAGACTAGTTTGACAGTACTACAGTAACTGCCTACTAACTGCTCAATTTTTTTCCCCAGAGAAAGCAGCACCAGCCATCTACAGTAGTACTACACATCACACAATGCCATAATACAGTACGCACATAACTGCACTAATTTTTTGTTTTCTTGTCATTTCAGGAAAAAAGGTGGCCTGGGGGGAGGTGGGGTGTTGTGTCCAGTCTAATCTGTTTGTACAGTCAAATGTACAGTATATAAACAGCAGTAATGATGTACACAAAACCTCTCCTCTCTCAATGAACGACTGTACTGTACACAGAATGAGGTACAAGATAAAGACGGAAAAAATAATATTACTTATATATATATATATATATATATATATATATATATATATATATATATATATATATATTACATTACAGTATATATTATTAAATAATATTCTTATAAATGTTCATTATTCATGTTTCCCCATGTTTTACAAATGTTTTCTAAATGTTTATCCAATTTCAATCTGCCAGAAGAACTTAATAAAGAGTGCATTATGTATTATTCATGATTATTTTTATACAGTATTTGTATTTTTTGGTTCCTGATAAAATAAATATTTATTCACATTCCTGCTAATCATAATCATTTACAACAACCACAACCCCCCCCCCACCCCTTTAGTACACCAATGAATAAGAATGAATGACAAAACAACATAAATCAGTTAATGTTTTTTTTAACTCTCAATTCTCACAATGCTGCGAAAATCAGATTTACATTTCAAAATCGAGAAGGGATTTTCCAAAGCGTTACCGTAAACAAATCCTCAAATGGTTGGGGGGGTGGGGTGAGTCATGTGAAGTAATCAGCTAGCTCCAATCTCAAAGAGGATTACACGCAGGCGCACTGAGGCTTTGTAGCTCGGCTATGGACGGATTACGAACACAATAGCAATATTCAGAAAATTAACGACTCTGTGGAGAGAGGGGGTTGAGTGACTCATGCGCAGTAAGCAGCAAGCACCCATCTCTAAAAGGATTAGAGTACACGCAGGCACAGTGAGGCGATTGACGCTCGGCTAGGGACGGATTAAAAACACAATGACTAACTAACTTCAGAAAATTAATGACTCTGTGGAGGTGTCTGTCGATAAGAGTTTGTGTGTGCGTGTGGGAGGGATGAAGGATTAGTTGTGCAGCAGTTCAAAGAAATAACATACTGTAGAGTACAGTAATTTCAAAAGGCAGTTCATCATAATACTGTAATTTGATCCCTACACCCCCCAAATACAGTACATAAAAAGTACACAAATCAACTATGTGCAGGCAAACGCACAGATTTAATATCGTAATATCAAGATTGTTTTTGCAGGCTTGTGGATAAAATAACAGTTAAAAAATCATAATTAAATTTTTTTGGGGGGGCACTCAAGCAAGCAGTGGTGGGTGAAGTTACAGGCGCATGAGTAGGAATAAACTAGCTCCCATCCGAAAGAGGATTACACACAGGCACATAGAGAGGTGATGCTCTGTGCAAATCAAATTCGAGAAGGGATTTTCCAAAGCGTTGCCGTAAACAAAGCCTCAAAATTCCCATCTCAAAGAGAATTACATGCAGAAGCAGTGAGGCTTTGTAGCTTGGCTATGGACGGATTAAGAACACAATAGCAAGATTCAGTAAATTAACGACTCTGTGGAGAGGGGGGGTTGGGTGACTCATGCGCAGTAAGCAGCTCCCATCTCAGAAAGGATTACACGCAGGCGCAGTGAGGCTTTGTAGCTCGGCTATGGACGGATTAAGAACACAATGGCAAGATTCAGAAAATTAATGACACCGTGGAATTTCAAATCCTTGAGTTAGCGTTCATGGGGGAGGGGGCTACAGGGTACAGCTTCATGAAGTTCAAAGCTAAAGACATACTTTAATTTCAAAAGGCAGTTCATCATAATAATACACCCCCAAATACAGTACGTAAAAAGTACACAAATCAACCATGTGCAGTCAAACGCACAGGGTCACAGTCAAAAGCTACAGCACAGATTGAATATTGTATTACAGGAAGATGGTTTTTGCAGGCTTGTGGAGAAAAAAAATTACAATTAAAAAAAAAATTATTTTTTTTGGTCACTCACTCAGGCAAGCAAGCAGTGGTGGGCGAAGTTACAGGCGCATGAGCAGTAAATTCCTGCTGTCAAGCAGGAATGTGATTGAAACCAGGCACACGTTCAAAGGAATGGTGTGGGAGAGATGTACTGCATTGTAGAGAAGATAAGAAGTTGAAATACCCTGCAGTGCAGTTAATTATCCTGAGTGAGGGGAGAGCGCTGTATATGCCGAAATGTGACACTGTTACAGTACAGTACACGCCTATGCGTTTCAACAATTTTCAAATGAGACATATTGAGACATACTGTACTGCAGAACAGCACTGCAAATGCATGTACTGTATACTTTAAATATGCAAATTTACAAGTACTGCACGCGCACACACAGACTGTGTACTGACATAGGTTGAACCGCGAAGGTATTAGACTTCCAAGACAACAGCTCGCAAACGCCCCCTGAGTTTTTACACGGCATTGCAGTATTGCAGACAGCGAGAATAAAAGGCTAATATCACGAACGCGAAAATAACGCAGTTCACTCTGGGCGAAAACGACAAAAAAACGCACCTAACCGGGATAATCTGAGAGCCGCGGATTTGCCGACTTAGACTCAGGTCGGCCGCCACTGTATCATATTATTAACCACTATCACAGCCAATGGTTAACCTAATAAAAAAAACAACCACCAACAATATCCAATTGAATCAAAACAATCACCAAATAAACAACAATAAACACGTAAACACAACAAAATTACCAGCAATCAATGAAGCAAATACCAAATAAGCACCAGAATTAAAAATTCAAACACCAAAAAATATCAATTGATAAAAGAAAACTCCAAATAAACACCATTATTAAAAAGCAAACAACAAAAAAGTAACAGAAATAAACAAAAAGCTAGGTCCCCGGCGCTAATGAGTTAAAGTCCACAATACCATGATCCAAGATACAGTCCTTGATGGAAAAGACAGTCCTGGCAAAGGGTGGATTAACCAATGCAATTCAGAGTGGCTTTGATGGTCTTCAGAATGGCCCCAGATGTTCTCTGCAATGAATAAAAAAGAGACACACCAATTGCACAGTACTGTATATTAAGAACCACAGCCCCAACTGAGATGGAAATAACCCTAACTTACAAGATAATTTCTTGCACTTTCAGGGGAGAGAATCTGTGCTGTGTCGCGTTCCAACCTCAATATCCACGAACCCCACGTGGTTACAGTCGGATGGTTTCTCTTGTACTTGGTAGTGCCTTCAGGTATTCAGCATAGGCCCCCACAGCAAGCGTGTAGAGAAATGAATACAGCCTAGTGTAAAAACGTACTTACACTTTTATTACATAAAAACAAACATACTACCAACACTTACAATTTGTAATGGTAGCAAATGTGACCAACGGATGCCGTCCGCAACCTGCTGCAGTCCGGCTGGAACAAGAGACCCACACAGTCGTGCACTACTCGCCGATTGATGACGTCAGCGGTGCGGGTCAGTCTTAAGTGCCGGAAGGTACAGCAGTGGAGTTATTTCCATCTCAGTTGGGGCTGTGGTTTTTATATACTGCGCAATTGGTGTGTCTCTTTTTTATTCATTGCAGAGAACATCTGGGGCCATTCTGAAGACCATCAAAGCCACTCTGAATTGCATTGGTTAATCCACCCATTGCCAGGTCTTTTCCATCAAGGACTGTATCTTGGATCATGGTATTGTGGACTTTAACTCATTAGCGCCGGGGACCTAGCTTTTTGTATTTTCATATGGTATGTTAGATTTGGAACTGTCTATTGTTTGCTGTCCCCTTGGCATCTGTTTCACATATTTGTTATATCACGCACATTTTGTTTCATATTCATATCACATTAGCCTAATTGGATCAAGCGCTGATAGAGGGCGTTATTAGTTAGTTTGTGGTTTATAACAGAAATAAACAATTGGAAACACCACCAAAAGGTTCCATCATTAAAAATCTAAACACAAAAAAAATAGCCGAAATTATTAAAAGCAAAGAACCAAAATATATTTAAAAGAGAAAAAAAAAAAGCATTGCTTGTCACTGTACTGTATGTATGTATAACCCTAAAGGGGCATACTTAAATACATTGGCAATCAATGGGCAATGAAAAAAAATTCAATGAAACGACCTGAAAAATAAAAATAACATACATTCAATGTTTTATCTTACCTTTAGATGTTTTCACCCTCCGATTCTTGTGGTCTCAGCAAGCTCCTGAACAAATCCGCAATCTTCTTCTTCTTCTTCTTCATCTGTAATGCCATTGGTAATCCTATTGGGGAGGAGGTCTTCACTCTCCAGCTTCTTGGCGTCAAATGAGGCTGCACAGGCTTTTACACAGCCTGTGATGTCACATTTGAGTGAGAAATGGTTCCCACGCCATATGATTGGCTGGGATAACCATGTGACAATTTTATTTTTTATTTTTTTAGGCTGTGACGTCATGTAAAGGGATTGAAGCCAGCCAATCAGAATGGCTGTGCTTCCTTTCCCTTTAAGATGATGTCACAAAAACCAACATGGCTGCCGTCACATGTTACTTCAGTCAATCAGATTGTGAGATGTATATCCCCAATCTGATTGATTGTAGTAAACCATGTGATAGAGTCAAGTTTTGGAAAGGAAGTAACGTCACTCATAACAGGGCCTGTATCTCGGGATGTAGGGGGTCATGTAGGCTGAAATCAATGGGGTTCAGCTCAGGACACGCCCTGCTCATGTACACTATTATCAAAATTAACATTTTTAATGCACGATCGCCTGTAAGAGCCATGTATGGAGACACAGCGTCTCCATACAGATCTACCAGGCTGCTGTTTTTTCTATCAGCTATCGCGATATAGAATTTATAGCACAATAGCACTGATACAAAAAACAGCTTGCATGATAGTGCATTTTTTTATCATCCTTAAAAAAATGGGCTTCACTTCGTAGTGAATCACGCTTTTGGCTTCATGTCTTATAGCGCAATAAAAAAAATGCATAGTCAGGCGCAAATGCACTGATTTTATCACTGCTCTGTGAATCGGCCCCTATGTGTGATTCAGATGAAATTATTCTCAGGGCTAGACAGCTGGTGAGAAAGAAAACAATGAATTGGCAAAGCATATAAAAAAGAAGACGTCTCCTTTCTTAACTAATTCGAGAAGCAAATGTTTTCAAAGTAGGAACAATTAAATCTGTAAACGATGGCAATCACATTGGTAGTTACGTAGTCTGAAAAATTAAATAAAGTTGTCAGCTAAGGGGAAACTACTCAATTAACAGCATCAGAAATATGCTCCATGTGTCTTCACAGCTCCAATTTATTGCAAGATTCTGATAATTGTATCATTTGGTGTCAGTCTAACATGGAAAATACCAATCCAAGTGTATACATAAGCATAACTAAAAAGCCTGGCAACATTATTTTTACTACACATTTTATAAAGATTTTTCTGCTATTACCCAATGCATTCGGGGCACCCACATCAGCAGCAAAGTGGTAAAAAGGCAAGTGTTGCAACAAAGGGGCTTTCTCAGTCTTGACAAAGACATTTTGAGTCAGAAGTAAAATAAGACTGTAATTGTGCTTTTCTAAAATGCTTGGATGTACAATGCCCTCATCAGAAAGTAAAACCTCATTTGCATTTAGATAAAGACTTGTTAAGAAGAGATGAGAACAAAGGGAGATACGAAAATTATTCTGGAATCTCCCGGTTTGCTGCAAGCCCTGGCAATTTACATTTCTAATAATGACATTGACCCCTTAAAAGAAGATCTGGCAGCAATCAATTAACCATTTCTCCCTAAAAATAAAACAACACTATGAGGCATAATTAGCAGAACTAGGCACTCGTTCTTTAAGGCAATGCAGTAGCACAATTTCTATGTTTGTTAAAGCATACTTTTATTTATATAGCACCACCCAATATCAGTACTATTCATTTTTAAAGGTGGCGCCGGCAACATATTCCACAGTACTATGCAATGGATGTAAAAACATAACATGAGAAATATTGCAAACTGGTAACATAGGAAGTGAAGTCCCTGCTCCAATAACCTTACGATCTAAAAGCATGAAGAGAGAAGAAAATGCAAGGTATGTTGCGGAGATACTCTTTCTGAAGCTCTTTAATTAAAAAAAAGTACAGAAGATAGAAAACTGGGATATACAATACAAAACGGGCATAAGAATATCACAGAAAAAAAAGATATTGACACAAATCTGTCACCCCTCCCCACCTTTTTAACTTGGGAGGTTTTTTCATTTTGCTGTATGGACAGGACTCGCTGTGGTTGTTTCCCCTCATACAGAGGTCAAAGGGAAGGTTCACAGTGTAGTCTTAGGACCTGCAAATTTGGTTATACCTTGACGTTGGTATACAGGCTTATGATGCTTTGGCTAAAGGGTTTAACTAAATAACCAAGAAAATATTATTATTGAAGTATTTAACTTTATACTTATTACCATGTATGTTTTGTCAATTGGATGTAGCATTGGGCTCCCCTGTCTCTTGTTGTAAGAATCTGTCCCATGAAGAAAACATAATTTCACTTATAGATAAATAGCACAGCTGAATTAATGCTGAACCTCTTCAGCCTACAGCTGCAGCTCAATCAGGAAAGGGTCTGAAAGAGTTCCCCAAGAGTTGATCCCCTCTGCACAGAAACAGCATGGTAAGAGCTCATATCTGGGATTGCTTGCTGCGTTTCGTCAGCTCCGCCCCCTGCAATTTTCTATTGCCCTTTACTACAGGGCTTGCATTGCACAGCTGAATAAATTCAGAACCTCTTCAGCCTACATCTGCGTTGCTCCAAAGGCGGCAGCCAAAGGGTGTCAGCTGTTTGCTGACATTCACTGATGTTACAGCTGCTCTGTTATAATTCCAAAACACAGCAACCTTCTCATTCCACTTAGCCTTTCTTATAGATTGTAAGCTCCTTGGGGCAGGGCCCTCCTTCCCTACTGTAACAATGTACTGTATGTTAATGTTTGTTATTTTATTATTGTTCGTCCTCCAACCCTATTGTACAGCGCTATGGAATATGTTGGCGTATTATAAATAAACGATAATAATAATAATAGCTATACGTCTTTGGTTGGTTGATATCCCCCCTCTTTACAGAGTTATAAATCTGAATATAAATATTTAGCAATTAGATTGTATATTGTGTTAGTGCGAAGGATCCAGGAGTATGGAGAAAACGGAGTACAGCTGCGAAAATCGATGGGCTACAATACTTGAGCTAAATTAAAAATATTTTAATAAATGAGTGACAACATGGCAACATGTAGTAAGCAAGCAACGCTAACGTGTTTCACACATTTTTCAGCGCTTCGTCAGAGAGTATGCACCTCTATTGAAAACTGAGGTTTAAATACCTTTTTCCCCCAACCGGAAATGACGTGACACTGGGTGCCATGCAAGATAATACAGTATCAACAAGACTCAGCCTGACGAGTTAAATGTTCGTCAGTAACCAGCAGTGGCACCCTCCGGATGGAGGATCAAGTAACCCATTAATCACACAATAAAAAACAGTTCCCTTCATTATAAAGATAGTGTGAACCGTCAACTATATCAACAAACAAAAAAATAACAATACAGCTTACTATGGAACAAGAAAAATGGAGCTGAGTTAATCTCTATATATATGTATACTCAAAACAACATACCAGAATACATCCCAGTGATAAGCTTAGAGTTTTAACTAGACTATATACTGTATATGTATGCTTATTTATGTTTCAACAAAATAATCTATAGAAACAATGTGCAATTGTGGAGTTTGTAGATTTTAGAACAATACATTTGATGCAAATCCTCCATAATGTAAAACTATGTTAATATGTTGAACCATCAATAAATGTACAGTAAGCTGAATACACATGTCCAAGATAATATAGCATATAGCACATGTCCAAGATAATTGGTAAAAGATAATAAGTGAGCTGATCCAGATTATTAAGTGAGCTGATCCAGTATTAAGCCTAGACAGGAAAGCAAATACATTTCATGCATGCAGTACATGTTGCCCATAAAAAGACAATGATAATGATACTGAAGCATCAGTCTCTCTTGTTAATACATAACCATCCTGGTATGTTGAAACCAAGGCAGGAACACTGCATACACAAAAGACACAGCGCACAACGCTCATAGTGCATAAAAAATTATATTAAAACAACCATCAGATAAGGTAAGTATTGTGCGTACATCAAACAAAATTTAAACAAGCATGTCAGGGGTTATGTTACCCGTGCACCAGACAGAACGCCAGATCAGAAGTCGTCATTGGTGATAGAAGCAGTTCCTCGATCTCCCGATTCCAAGCGGGTGTATATATGGAGTCCTGAATCCCCACTCACATGGGTAAAGAGTCCAACAGGTTTGTGGTGCTCACGGGAGGTATCACCGCATCAAACAGATCTCCACGATAGCTGGATGTATCCTCACAACCCTCCGTTCCGGCACTTCCGGGTTAATGACGTCATTGGAAGGCGACACTGCAACTCGCGTCGCAATCTTCCCTCCGGTAGCCGAGTGAGCCCACAGCAATAGGGCAAGTTATAAAATAGAATAAATAGCACTTATCCAACATGTTTCGAAACCTTACGGTTTCTTCATCAGGGAATAATAAGTGATAGAGCATACAGCATTGAAATACCCCACGCTTGCATCTTATTGGCCCATCACTTAGACGTCCAGCCAATAGGATGAGAGCGAGGAGGAGTCAATGACCCAGATCATAGCAACATACGGTTGCTATTTACAACATGAACAACAATACAAACTTTATTAACACAGACAACAGTACAATGTTGATGATATGAAAAACGGCTCTAAAATAAAGGAGAAGAGTGTTAGTGCATATTCGTACAGAAAATTAATTAAAATACACAATAATATAACGCCTATAGAGTTAACTAAACCTGAATGAAATCGAGGATTACAAATCTTAAAAAAAAAGCATGAGGCATTAAAAAATATACAGAATATATATATATATATAATAAAATATAAAAAAATATAAAAATATGGATGTTGGAAAATGGTACTAGAAAAGATATAATTAAAAAAGCATAAACAAAATGGTAGAGGGAATTTGTCCCCAAAGTGGGGCCACAGATCATAGTAGTGAGGACTATCAATAAAGGGACCAAATATCGATGTCCTCATTTAAACCCCCTGGATACAAAGTTCTCAATTTATGTATCCAGAAGGTTTCTTGTACAGATAGCTCTTTAACCCTGTCACCTCCCCTTCTATTTCTCGGAACATGTTTAATACCCTTAAAGAGCAAGGAGGAGGGATCCCCATTATGGTGCTGAGCATAATGTTTTGATAAACTATGTTTCATAAAACCGATTTTGATATTACGTAAGTGTTCTTGGATACGCACCTTAAGAGGGCGTTTAGTTTGCCCCACATAGTGTAGGCCACAGGGGCATTCTATTAAATAAACAATATGGTCTGAATTACAGTGAATGAAGTCAGAGATCTCAAAGACTTCTCCTGTAGAATTACAAGTGAATGATTTTTTATTTGGGTGCAAATGTTTACATACTGAGCATTTTCCACATTTAAAGTTTCCAACAGGTTTAGTGTTCAACCATCTTTTTTCCCCAACCGTAATCTCTTTTATTTTTATATCACTAGGGGATAGAGTGTTTTTTGAGGTTTTTCGCTTTCCTGTATATAAATCTTGGAAACTTTGAAATGTGAGCCCCCAATATTGGGTCACTTGATAAGATTGCCCAGTGTTTTTTAACAATTTTTTCTATTTGCATCGTCATAGAGTTGAAATTGGTGATGAATGCAACATTGCATTTACCTTCATTATCCTGCTGATTTTTATGTTTTTTTTTACCTTAGGGATTAACATTTGGGTCCTATCAAGTTTCCTCACTTTTTCTAGATCACTATTTAATTTATTCAAAGGATAACCTCTCTCCAGAAATCTAGAGGTAAGGTTATTTGCCTGAGTTTCGAAATCTCTATCCAAGCTGCAATTTTTTCTTAACCTATAGAACTGGCCACTGGGGATATTCTGAATCCATGTTCTCTTATGGTTACTTGTGGCCAGTAACAAGTTATTTGAATACACATCCTTAAAGTGTGTTTTAGTTGTTAGCTTCCCTTTGTCTGTAACCATCAGACTTAGATCCAAGAAACTGATTTCCCTTTCATTGTCTAAGTGAGTAATATAACTAATGAGTCTTCATCCATGTTTTTTAACATGCAATTATAGGCTGTATGATACTATAGCACTCTTCAGTGATTGTGCTGTGTTATCATATTGGTCTAGGTTTCTTATTCTGTTTACCATCCATGTAACAGTAGGATAGATTTTTGTTGTTCATTTTAATGCTACTGTTTGAGAAAGCGCTGTTAGAGCGTGAAACATGTGGGAGGAGAGTTTTGTTTGTTTTGTCCCAGTATGTCCCCAGTTTGTCACTTTTATTATGTAGTTAAATAAAATGTATTTTATTTTTGTTCCTACCCAGTGAGTTGTGAGTGCTTGGGGCTTGTTCGAGTGTCTAACCAATCCTCGACAGTGTTCTTTCTTATGAAGTGAACTGTTTTTTATTGTGTGATTAATGGGTTACTTGATCCTCCATCCGGAGGGTGCCACTGCTGGTTACTGACGAACATTTAACTCGTCAGGCTGAGTCTTGTTGATACTGTATCATCTTGCATGGCACCCAGTGTCACGTCATTTCCGGTTGGGGGAAAAGGGTATTTTTCAATAGAGGTGCATACTCTCTGACGAAGCGCTGAAAAATGCGTGAAACGCGTTAGAGTTGCTTGCTTACTACATCTTGCCATGTTGTCACTCATTTATTAAAATATTTTTAATTTAGCTCAAGTATTGTAGCTCTTCGATTTTTGCAGCTGTACTCCGTTTTCTCCATACTCCTGGATCCTTCGCATTTACCTGTGTAGCGCGAGGCACGCACGAGGAACCATCAGCATCATATTGTGAGTACATCTTGTTTCCGCACCATATTACAGCTTATACACAGTGGGAGGAACATTTCTGGACTATATATCAACAGCTCTAGGGTGGTGGTCCATCTAGGAAGAGAATCAAACAGTGCTGTCTCACTACTGTCAATGTTTGTACTATCAACCAAGGACATTATCCATACACCTTTCCCGTATTTTGAGCATTATGGCTTCACAAATAGCCAGACTCCAAGATGCCTCGAATGTATTGTTTCTTCTCAAGCAAGTAGATACTTGTTTCATCAGTAAAGAGGCTGTTATTTTGTATTCAACAATCTGGAAGCACTGATCAGTGAAACTTAGTTTCTTTTATGCCTAGTTGTATATTGTGTTAGTACAGTAAAACTTTTTTTATACATTGATACTGATTCTCTCTCTTTCTCATTTAGCACATTTATGAGTGGGGTGTGCATTTATATATATTATATTGTCTGTATTGTGGGATGGGGTATTATTGTATGTGTATTGTGAGGGGTATTATGGCCTTTGTATTGTAGGGGGTATTACTGTTTATACATTAAGGGTGGGGGGTATTACACACTTATTAATAACCCCCAGAGTATACACACAATAATACCCCCCACACACACACACACACACACACACAATACACACACACAATAATACCCCTCCACAATACACACACTATAATACCCCCCACAATACACACACAATACCCCCCACACAATACACCCAATAGAATACACCCCTCACGATAATACATTCCCCATAATACAATACCCCCCAAATACACACACAATAATACTCCCCCCACAATACACACAATATAATACCCTCCACTTGCCCACAATACACACACAATAATATTCCACATAGACAGACTTACATTGGGGTTGGTCTCAAGCCTCTGGTGCCCCACCGGTCAACGCACAGAAGTTGGACCTGACATCCGGGTAGGCCCAGCTTCTGGCATGCACCTGCGAGGGAGAGGCCCAGCAGGAGATAGAGGCCTGCAGCAGCTGGGGAGAGCTAGGGCCCAGAGGTAATAAGGGGCCCTGGCCCCTGCAGTCATCGGGCCCGGGACAGTTGTTCCGACTCTACCCCCCCCCCCCATTGTCAGTGGCCCAGGAGAGAAGCATAGACAATGTGGGAATAGAGAGGGAGGAAAGAGGGGGTTACATAACAAATGTTCTAAGGTACTAGGGGAGATTCACTAAAGATTGATAACAATAAAAATTGATTTTTTTTTACGACCTTTTCTCTAGAGGCAGATAGCCAGAGGTGAAGCAGAAGAAAAGGCTTTCACCACGTCAATGTCGGCGATATTTTTAACACAATGCATGCAAATGAGCATGTAAATGAGTAATTATCTCATTGCTGTAATGTAGACCCTTTTAGCAATCAAGGTTAACTAATGGCAATCCACATTTTAAAACAGCAGTCTATTTGAGTTAGTTGGTTAGATTGCTTGTTTTTTTTGTACTAAGCTGAACTGCGTTTGCTTCTTGGGCTAGTACTGTATTTATTGTTTAGGCAGAGGCAACACTACCATGTATCTGCAGATCTAGTACATCCCACGGTCAGTATGGAAGAAAAAAAAACACAGGCTTTTATTAGATAATTGATAGTGGCTCAACTCCTGGGTGTGCATTGTCATAGTATGTGTAGCGTTATACATGTTTTCAATACCATAGAGCAGTAAACAAATAATCCCCAATGTATATCCAAAATGTCAAATCATTTAGTCAGTATATATATATATATATATATATATATATATATATATATATATATATAAATATATATATATATATATATATATATATATATATATATATATATATATATATGTAACGGTGTTTCTGACCTGGCCTGACCCACCCAATCTCACATTGGCCCCTGTGGTCTAACCGGTCCCCATTACAGTGTGGTAGTGTCTGGTGGTGCACCTGTTGGCAACAGGACTCCTGAGTCTCCCGCATGATGGTGTATGGGGATGACCCGTCCAGACAGGCAGCTGAGGTAGTGTGCTGAGTCTCACCTAGTTCCAGTGCAGCGCCTCCACCTCATCAGGGTCCCTGCGTCCGCATGGGGATGGTCCTGTTGAGGAACTCCTCCGTGGTGCTCCTCTCTGTACATTCACTCCACACATGTACACGAGAGGGTATTCGAATAAGAGCATCTTTATTGATTGACGTGGGCTAGCTGCCCCACGCAGTAGAATATCTAGCCACTCATCTTTAGTCAGTACTTCCCTTTAAAAGGTGAGCTCTCCTTTAATAGGGATTCCCTATCCCAGCCGGGATATCGTTACCCTGTGTCAGGTACCTGGACACAGTCTCTTGCAGTTACTAAAACATAACCAGTAACTCAGGCTAGAACTTGAACTCCTCTTAGCTGAACTTGTACTAGGACTAGAACTACTTTTTGACACAGTGCTGTGCCTTATGTACACTCTGGAAGCTGACACACCTCTGACATCACTAACCATGGAGTCAGAGCATGTGACCACTCCCATCCATACACAGGGCACCCCACCAGGGTGTGAGGGCAAACCTCCATAATTACTGCTGGCATGCCCACAACTTACCAGGCCTTACTGTCAGCAGGAGAGATGACTGTAGCCATTTTACATGACCGCTACATATATATATATATATATATATATATATATATATATATATATATATATATACATGTAGAGGTATCAGTACCGTGTTAGCCGAGCTTCAATAATCAAAAAATAAATAGATGATACCGTTCTGTGGCTAACTAAATGCTTTTATTTGTGCGAGCTTTCGAGATACACTGATCTCTTCTTCCGGCGATGTTACAATGAATGAAGCAAGGATAACTTAAAAACAGTGTCTCTTGGAATGTTATCTGTGCTTGTCCTTCCCCCGGTGTGGATGTGTTTTATGGCTAGAGGTGTCAAAGGGTAACTGAAAGCAAGTGAAGAAAGAGTGTGTATGTGTATCAGTGTGAATAAAAATGAATGGAGAGCCCACAGTATAAACAGTGCTCTACACAAGGTGTGTGTGGAGTGAGAGGGATATAAATGGTGTGGGTGGGTGTGGAAATGTGAGAGTTTGTAGCACAACTAAAAGTGTGTGTGGATACTATGTGGTCCCTATTGGTGTATATGGATGGAAAAATAAGGAGTATTAGTATGTGTGAGAGACAGCTGTGTGTGCATACATATAGCACAGTATGTACAGACATGGCCTTTAGCGCTCATGGGAAGAGAGTTCGCTAGTGTCAGTAATGACTCATAAAATTTCGATCTCTGTTTAGGCCACTGCTAAGTGTCCCGAACAGTTGCATAAATTTGTATTCATGCAACCGTCTCTCTTTCGGGGTTTTAAGATTACCTTTGAGTATGGCAACCCTCAGATCGTTCATCTTATGGCCAGAGTCAGAGAAATGTTCGCCAACAGGACTGTCTCTTGTTCCGCGTGTGATGCTGTGGCGATGCAGGTTCATTCTCTTGTTTAGCCCATGTCCTGTCTCACCTATGTAGTAGCAGCCCCCTGGGCATTTCATGCACATGATGAGGTACACGACATTGCTGGAGGAACAGGTGAACCCTCCTCTGATTTTGTATTCCCGATTCTTGTGTGGTATTTGTATTGTGTCCGCTGTGTAGAGCATTGCGCAGGTTTTGCATCTTGGGTCCTGGCATGGTTTTGTCCCGCATTCAGTTGCACTGCTGAATACTTTACTCCTCACCATAATATTCTTGAGATTATGGGGTTGTCTGTATGATAATAAGGGTGCTTCAGGGAAGACCTGTTGCAGTCTTGTATCTTCCTGGAGGATGGGTTGTAGTTTCCTGGCGATCTTGCATATATATATATATATATATATATATATATATATATATATATATATATATATATATATATATATATATATATATATATATATATGTAGCCATGTGTAAAATTGGTGTACATATCTCTTTCATGCTGGCAGTAATCCTGGTAAGTATGCAGGGTTGCCAGTAACAATCATGGAGGTTTTCCCTCAAACCCTGGTGAGGTGTCATATGTCCCAAAGGAAGTGACAGCATGCTGTGTGTCCACTGTTAGTGACACAGAGGGTGTCTGTTTTCCTGGAGGTGATACTAGACACGGCACTGCCTAAAGTTAGCAGTTCAGTTCTGTTGGTGTTTTGACTCTGTTCAGGAGAGTCATGTGGAGGTCTGCAACAGTGTTGCAGAGGCTGATGCAATACAGTAGCTGTGAGTCTGGGCAGCTCAAGAGAGACAAGCTGGTGAATCTCCCTGAGGGGAGAGGTGGAAAGCAACTCCATTAGGAGAAGGAGGAACCTTCCAGATGGAGTGCAGCAGAGAGATGAGCGGCTGAGCTGACAGCTGCGAGGGGCAGTCTGCCTATTCCAACAATAAAAGATGCCCTTGTTCACAACAACCCCAATGTGTGAGTGTGAAGTTACTCCACAGCGGAAGGCACCACCAAGAAGGAGTTCCTCATCAGAACCATCTCCTTGCGGACGCAGAGATCCTGAAGAGGTGGTGGCACTGCACTGTATGTAGGTAGGACTCACGCACACTACCTCAGCTGCCTGTCTGGGATTGGCATTCCCCACACAATATCATGCGGGAGACTCAGGAGTCCTGTTGCCAACAGGTGCACCACCAAACACGACCATGTAATGGGGACTGGTTAGACCACAGGGGCCAATGTGAAATTGGGTGGGTCAGTCAGGCCAGAAAATCTGTTACATATATATATATATATATATATATATATATTGTGAGAGGAAAGGTGGTGAAGTTGTGGATGGGAGATACATAAGTCCTGCATTTGCACATTATACCTATCCCTACTAAGGGTTAAAGGCCCAGGGAAAGTTTTGCAAATGAAGCCAGGTGCAGATCACCTGGCCTTAATTAACAGAGTATAAGAAAGGGCAGGTAAGATCAGTTCTCCACTTTCCCTTTATTCCAGCTAAGGGCTGTTATATACAGGATGCGGCCGTGCGTTACTATGCGAACGCGCATGCACATGCCGCATGCTTTTCCTGTATATAGTGCCGGGAGCTGCAGGTAATGTATGTATGTGTGTATATGCGTGTATATGTTGTGTAAGTGTAAGTGTAAGTGGAGTATAAGTAAGATTTTTTTAAATAAAAAAAAAGTTTAATATTTTTTTTTTTTACTTCTGCAGTTATTTACCCTTCCCCCCCCCCCCCCCACATACACACATCCATACAAACACGCATACATGCATACATACATACACACATACACACCAATACATACATTTGAGTGCAGGCAGCGGCGCGAAAAGATGAATTTCTTCATCATTGCCGCTGTCTGTCGGCTCCCCTCTCCCTGCCGTCAGCCAACTAATAATCCGCACGGCATAGCGCGCCCGCCACTATAAAACTGGCCTAAGAGAGATGGATGCTTCAACAGGTTTGGTTTAACAAGTGTTTTATTGTTTGGTAAGTGGGAAAGCCACCCAGAGATAGCTAGAGAATTGCTGTCTAGTTAATGCTCAGATAGAGCTAGGAGTTATTTTGATTCTTTTGTTTGCCTTGATTTTGTCTTCTGGGGTGACAAAGAAAATAAAGCCTTTAAACTAGAGCTGTATGGCCTTGTGACTGTGCTTTACCCTAAAGACAGTGGGTTTTCAGGTTCCCAGACAAGAACCCTTCAGACAAAAAGGGTATTTTGTCTATACTATATATATGTATATATATGTGTATATATATATATATATATAGCGCTAAAGGCCATGTCTGTACATACTGTGCTATATGTATGCACACACAGCTGTCTCTCACACATACTAATACTCCTTGTTTTTCCATCCCTATACACCAATAGGGACCACTAAGTATCCACACACACTTTTAGTTGTGCTACTATTTCTCACATTTCCACACCCACCCACACCATTTATATCCAGTCCCACTCCACACACACCTTGTGTAAAGCACTGTATATACTGTGGGCTCTCCATTCATTTTTATTCACACTGATACACATACACACTCTTTCTTCACTTGCTTTCAGTAACCATTTAACACCTCTAGCCATAAAACACATCCACACCGGGGGAAGGAACAGCACAGATAACATTCCAAGAGACACTGTTTTTAAGTTTACCTTTTGCTTCATTCATTGTAACATCGCCGGAAGAAGAGATCAGTGTATCTCGAAAGCTCGCACAAATAACAGCATTTCGTTAGCCACAGAACGGTATCATCTATTTTTTTTTTTTTTTATATATATATATATATATATATATATATATATATATACAGTATAGACAAAATACCCTTTTACAGCCTAAACAGGATAGAAACTGTTCAGTATCCTGGGAGACCTATATATGGAATTTATTACCATACCCTGGTTTCTGTCACAATTGTGACAGAAACCAGGGTATGGTAATAAATTCCATATATAGGTCTCCCAAGATACTGAACAGTTTCTATCCTGTTTAGGCTGGAAAGTGCAGCCTTAGAATGCATGCACTCCATCCCACAGTTTGGCAAGTGCTGGAACTGAGGGATGAGGGATCCAGACCAGAGTTTGTCTGCTGCCTGATTTCTGTCACCTGTCCTGCTAGTTAGAAATCAGGTATTTAAGGCTGATTTCCTGGTTCCTCTTCCCTCTCCCCAAGAGACTGGAGGCAGGAAGGCTGCTAGAAGCAGAGAGGGGAAAAGCCTCTCCCCAAACAGGTTAAATCATTTTGTACCTTTATCAAATTGCAAAGTTCCTTATTTTTGTTTATTGGGAGCGTATAAGCCACCCCAATCCTAGTCAGGGTAAAACCTCAGTTAAGTTATTGCTCAGGTGAGTAGGCTTTTGTTTTGCTTGTGTTTCTTGTGTCTGCTGGGTGGCAATCTCAGTGCCTGGGACTGAATAAACCAGGCAGTAGCCTGTTTAAAAGGAACAGCACGTTACGCCTCGTCATTTAACCTACCCTAAAAGACCGTGTTCTAACAGTCCTGGACAGACGGTGGAGCGCCGAAGTAAGCCGTTTGTCACAATATATATATATATATATATATATATATATATATATATATATATATATATATATATATATATATCTTGCATTCCCAGTAAAATCAACCCCACACTGATGAGACCCATCAAGGTCGAAACAGCTGTCTGTGGGTGGTTTTCTGGGTATGCACCTTAACCCTGGCTGTGCTCAAAGCTGTGACCATGCAGCAAGCTTAAGCCTATAGGGAACCATGTTAAAAATGGTTATTGAGGCAAAAAGTGACACTGTGTGCTCATTTGCATGTCATTTCCCAGAATCCCTTGCTGCAGTGGAAGTGCTGTATGCTGGGTGATAATGGGGAAAGGCGGGGTTGCAGACCTGCCTAAGACATGCAGATGAGCATACAGCTATATTTGCATATTTGCTTTCCTGTGGAGGGTTTTTGTCACTTTTTTTACTAACCATAACTTAACTCAGTATTATGGTTTAGCCTATCCCATAGCCTCTCTTGCATTCCCAGTAAAATCAACCCCACACTGATGAGACCCATCAAGGTCAAAACAGCTGTCTGTGGGTGGTTTTCTGGGTATGCACCTTAACCCTGGCTGTGCTCAATGCTGTGACCATGCAGCAAGCTTAAGCCTATAGGGAACCATGTTAAAAATGGTTATTGAGGCAAAAAGTGACACTGTGTGCTCATTTGCATGTCATTTCCCAGAATCCCTTGCTGCAGTGGAAGTGCTGTATGCTGGGTGATAATGGGGAAAGGCGGGGTTGCAGACCTGCCTAAGACATGCAGATGAGCATACAGCTATATTTGCATATATATATATGTAACGGGTATTCCCCCCCCCCCCCCAATCGCAGATCTGATGTGGGTGTAAGGAACATACGGTGTTACCATAGGTGTGGTGCATTACCTGTTGGCTCACAGGAGGGCTGAGCTTCCGCCACGGGGAACCTGGGACATAACACAATACTAGGGGTGATCACTTACACGATGCAGCGCCTCCACCTACGATGGCTCCCGCCAGAGGGGGAGTGGTTCCTCGCAGGACAATCACTAATAATCACATACACAGTGGGGAATAATAACTAATGGCTTTACTAACATGCATAACAACTCATCACGTTCATAATGACCTGTGTCCCTCTTACGAGGAGACACTTACTGCGACGTCTCGCAGGACGCTCCCCAACACTAGGTGATCCCACCCAGTGTCCAAAGAACAACCACCCAATGTCCCGCACTCTTGCAGAGGGAACGTGGGTGACTGCGCAGTCACTAATTACGTTAAGGGCCCGGTGGTGCACTTAAGAATGTGTGATACCTGCCGAGCACTCCGATGCTTGGGTCAGCAACTCTTCAAAAAGGGTCAGACGTGTGATGAGTCCGTCTGATCCTCCAACCGAACTCCTGGCGCACGCGCGGACCGCCAGGGGCGATCCTATTCTGGAATCGTCTCCACAGGAACAGCAGCAGCCGCTGCTTCCCTATCTATCTAAGTGGTACTAACGTTACAGGAACCCTAACCTAGGGCCTGTCCCTGTAGTACCGCAACCTAAAGTGGCTTTGGGGAAACTCCTAGGGGCCTAACAGGGGTTAATAACCTGCCCCACTCCCTTAGCTCTTCCCAGCCTGACTATGCTCAATAACACTTAACGAGTCCCAGTGCCTACAGCAGCAAGCTGTAGCTCACTGGATGCTGCAGCCAACGTGCTGCGCAACAAGGTGCCTGCCTGTCAGACCTCACAGCACTAACAGCCGTGACTCTGACAAGGCAGCACTCTATACTAAGGGCAGCGTCCCTATCTTGGGCCTCCCTAAGCACTTACCCACTAAACTAGTGGGGAGTTGGGGCCTACCTGGGGTGTGGGTACCTATATGGGGCAGGAGCTGCACTCGCTCCCCGCACCCTTCCTTCCCTCACAGCTCCCTGACTCCAACTCTCTATAACCTTCCTTTCCCAGCTCCCACTAATGTAAGTGGCAAGGTCCCTAACCTGAGGGCTGCCCCTGGCAACACTCACCTTACTGGGGAGCTAAGCTATCTCGGGGCCTGGGGGTGCTGGCCTAGTACAGGGAGTCCCCGACTCCTGTACCCTACCTCCTTCCCTGGGCTGCTCCGGTCTCTGACTGCCCCCGCAGCTCCAAGCCCGCGAAAATGTATCCACTTGCCTCTCAGACTCTTGGCCCTCATTGGCCACACTGTAGCACCTGGTGTGCTTGGCCCTAAGCCTCATGGGAATTGTAGTCCCGTGGAGCCTGTACTTACATTGGGGCCGCGTGCGCACCTTCCCTGCGCCTGCACTAAACTCTAATGGCCGCCTCGACCTTCCTATCACTATCCCTACTCTCGCGCGACTCTGTCCTGTCTCTAGTCTATCTTCTGCGCATGCGCGATCTATCTGTGGTCTTCCCGGCGCTCCGGTACCCTTGCGCATGCGCAACGCACCTGCAATGGCGGCGCTCCTCTTACCCAGCCGCCGGGACCTTAGAGACGTGACCACGGCCCTAGCAACGGCCCGATCGCGTCCCCGGCAACCGGCCAGCACTCCACAGTAACGCGCTACTCGCGCACCGGCCTCCTCACTCCCTCGTGTGCGGCGGCTGTATGCGGAGGAAGGAGGGGGGTCAGTGGGCAAAAAGGAGACCTGGCTACATCTATATTTAGCAACTGTAAATATTCCTGTATGCTCATTTGCATGTCTTAGACAGGTCTGCAACCCTGTCTTTCACTATTATCACCCAGCACACAGCACTTCCACTGCAGCAAGGGATTCTGGGAAATGACATGCAAATGAGCACACAGTGCCACTTTTCATCTCAAGCTCCTATTACAGAGCAACCCTTAAGCCAATGTATGCTGCTTTAAACACAGCTTTTTAGCAAAGGCTGGGGTAAGATATATATATATACAAAAAGACAGAGAGCACACACCCCATAGCGTAAAAAAGTACATTTAATATTAAAAAGGGATTGGGAGAGGGATTAGGAGATGTCTTTTCATTTCTATAGATTTCTACTGGAATTGGTTCTTCCATCTGAGAGCAGCCTTGGACCCGTGGACTTTCAATCTGTCCCAATTTGAACTTTAAAAAACTCATCTAAGGGTTGGACTATTGCACATGTTTTTTCACTTTTAAATTTTATTAAATGTATTTACACTCTTTTTTATGTATTTTTTAGAGTGTTCTTTTAGTTTGCTTTTTTGAGCTTTTTTTGCTATTCACTAATAGAACTATTTCCTCAGCACAGGCACATTTTCTAGATTAAGTTTCTTATACATTTTATACATATTATCACATATATTGAATAATAATTATTATTAATATTATACTGTTTCACAAGTGGCGCTACTTAATTTATATATATATATATACATATATATAAAAAAATCTCTTGCTGCAGTGGAAGTGCTGTATGCTGGGTGATAATGGGGAAAGGCGGGGTTGCAGACCTGCCTAAGACATGCAGATGAGCATACAGTTATATTTGCATATTTGCTTTCCTGTGGAGGGTTTTTGTCACTTTTTTTACTCACCATAACTTAACTCAGTATTATGGTTTAGCCTATCCCATAGCCTCTCTTGCATTCCCAGTAAAATCAACCCCACACTGATGAGACCATCAAGGTCGAAACAGCTGTCTGTGGGTGGTTTTCTGGATATGCACCTTAACCCTGGCTGTGCTCAAAGCTGTGACCATGCAGCAAGCTTAAGCCTATAGGGAACCATGTTAAAAATGGTTTTTGAGGCAAAAAGTGACACTGTGTGCTCATTTGCATGTCATTTCCCAGAATCCCTTGCTGCAGTGGAAGTGCTGTATGCTGGGTGATGATGGGGAAAGGCGGGGTTGCAGACCTGCCTAAGACATGCAGATGAGCATACAGTTGTATTTGCATATATATATATATTGCAATATAGGTCATATAAACAATGTCGCCTGCACATTTGTTAATGTGACCTTACACATTTTGTTCATGGGACCTGCAAACATGTTTGGGTAAATGTTGCCATTCAAAACTTATTTTTTACAGCAATGTTGAACCATGATATGTTAGAGTTTATAGAGAGAGGTACAGTATTATCAGCATAAAGAAGAAAGTCGCTATATAAGTTTACAGATCATTATTGAGACCACACAGACAACAAGATTTACTAAGCGGATCTATTGAAGTGCCCAGAATTAATGTACATAAAACTGTCTGTACCACGCAATACTTTTCACAGTTCCTTAGAACACATTTCGAGAAGGATATAGGCAAAGTGTATGGGGTCCAAAGAAGGCAAACAATGTAATGCTAGGTTTATATATCTAAAAACATATACATTTCAACATGTACACACATTATGGTAGCTAGAAAAGGGGATGTGGGAGGCTTTCCAGACCCTGAAACAGGAGGTCCCCTTCTCAGAGTTCGACGTGAACTGCCCTATCCACAGGGACGAGAAGAGGATCACTGTGACGGTGAGGAACCCCCATATCCCTGGAAAGGATATTGCTACCTTTCTGCGGCGCTCTTGCACCGTGGTGAAGGAGCCGAGCAGGATCAAGGACAAGTTGGGGTACTGGGTGGGAAAGTGGAGCATGGTAGTTCGCTTGTGGCCAAATCCAGAAGCGGCAGATCGGCTGCACCACCTCCCTCCCAGTTTTTCACTTGCGGGCAGCTCAGGGAGGATCTTTTACCCTGACCAGCCCCAGACCTGCGGTAATTGCGGGAACCTGGGGCATCAGTGGAAACAGTGCACCCTGAAAGCCTGCAGAAACTGCAAGAACACCGGACACGAAACAAAGGATTGTCCCCGCCAGAAAACCTGCGACCTGTGCGGAGAGACAACCCACATGTTCCGGGACTGCCAGCTGAGGGTCAGGAGCTACGCAGAGGCCGCGGCGAAAGGCGCAACACCGGGCGCGCCCCTGACATCAACCCAGAAGGCAGCCAAGAAGCCCCCTGAAAACCAACCCGTAAAGGCACAAGGGGGTAAGTATCAGAAGGAGCAAAGGGAAAAGGAGGCCACCCAAGCAGCGCCTGCTGCGGCTCCTGAGCCCGCTGCCCCTTCAGTAGCAGCCCCCACCCCACCCCTTCCCACCCTCACCCCTGCAGCAACAATCCCTCCCACACCCACTGCTGCTGCAACCCCCACCCTCCCCCCTACCCCAACCCTCCCCGCCCACCCACCACCCCTTGACCCCTCCTCCCAACCCTCCACTGCAGCCCCCCCCCACGCTCCATGAGGCTGCAGCCCCTCCCTCTGTAACACCTCTCCCCAGCCCCGAGGCTGTTGCACCCCCTCCCTCTTCCTCCCTTGCTACAGATACCGCCCCCATAGCCAGACCGGAATGGAGAAGCAGGGAATAAAGAGGAGAGCCCCTGAGACGGATAGCCCGCACCAGGGGCTGGAGCAGAAGAGAGCCCAAATGCAAATCGGCGACTCACCCACTTCCAGCGATGCTGACAGTGACCTTGAAAGCGACCTGGAGGAGGAGGAAGCAGAGATGCAGGAGGCAGCCATTGCAGAGGAGCAGGCGGCCATTTTAGAACAGCCACCTAGCGAGACACTGGTGACCGTGGAAAAGCTCATAAGAGAGGGGCGAGAGGCAGCAGAGACCCTCCTCCTCCATGACAACCTTGGGCAAACCATGGATCTGCTAGTCCAGCTGTGCGAGGAGATCAACAAGACCACCCATGCCAGCGAGGATGGTAACTAGTATCACTGCATGTCTGTCCAACCCTTTATCCCCAAACTAATGGCGTCTTTTAACATTTTCTCCATTAACGTAAGGAGCATAGGAGAGCGGATGAGACGTGCCAGAGTACTAACATTCCTTTCTTTACAGAAATGTGATGTGTATATGCTACAGGAATGTGCCTTACCTTTTTCTCGATCCTACAGCACCTGAGCGGGCAGTGGTCTCACGGCCCCTCCTACTGGTCTGGGGGGAACGGGTGCAGGAACGCGGGTGTAGCCATTTTGATCCGGGGGAGATGTTTCACTGTTGATTCTGTCCATGAACTCGTCTGCGGCAGACTACTGGTCGTAGACGGTTCGTGGGCAGGGGAGCCGATTAGGCTCATCAATGTGTACGCCGCCCCCCGGAGAAATGAGCGCTTGGAACTTTTCCAGTACCTTCGCCCTTGGCTCGCAACCTCCAGGGCAGTGGTGATGGGTGGGGATTTCAACTGCACGATTGAGGTGGGGGAGCGCGTGCCCCCCAGCAAATCAGCACAGATAGATGTGACGTCCAGGCTACTCATGGCGATGATTGGGGAGGCATCCCGGAAGGACGCAGTGGGATCTATGGGAGCAGGTGCCGCAAACTACTCTTGGTGCCACCCAAATGGTTCCGTGCGTTCTCGGATTGACTTCCTGTTCACCACCAAGCAGGTACAGCACAGACAGCACTCCATGTTCGCAGTACATTTCTCTGACCACAGAGCCATTCATCTCCAGGGGCGCCTGGGAGGAGGTTTCCCCCCAGGGCCAGGATCCTGGAAGCTGAACTGCGCACTGCTGGAAAGGGAGGAGATCATGGAGGAGCTGAGAACAGCATACACAGCATGGAAAGAAGAAAAGGCCTGTTTCCCCAGCACTGCAGAGTGGTGGGAATTCACGAAGATAAGGATCTGCTGCTTCCTGCAGGCAAAGGGCAGACGCCTGGCGTGTGAGAGGAAGGGGGAGTTCGAGGGCCTGCAGCGCAAGCTGCAGTCCCTGCATGACCTCAAACGCTGCGGATGGAACGTGGATGACGACCTGGAGGAAACCAAGGAGAGCCTGCAAAAGCACTTTGAGGAGGAATCCAGACGAATCATCTTCCATTCCAAGGTGGAGAACCTTGAGAGGGGGGAGAAATGCAATGCCTTCTTCTTCAAGAAACTCCACTCTGCCCACATGCCCCTGAGGGAGCTGCGAGACAAAGATGGCAACGTGCAGCAGGGGAAGGAGGAAGTCATGGGAGTCGTGAAAGATTTCTATGAAGACCTCTACTCCCCAAAAGCATCAGACCGAGACCAGGCTGACAAATTCCTGTCAGGGATTACAAACACCATCGACCATATTCTTCTCATAAGAATGGATCACTTGGTTCAATCTTTTGGCTAAAACATGTTAAGCCTAAAAAGGCTGCCCCATCTAAATAAATCAGTAGTGTTAAAAACATATGAAATCATGTTGAAAATGGTGCTCAATATCCGTGTGCACACTTTGTATGTATAATCACAGTCTTTGAAAAGGTCACAAATAGAAACACTGCATTTCCTCCATGAGGTACGAAAGTCCATCAAAATATATTTGGGGTGGCAAATATAGACCTAGCGGTCAGTCTGCTTGACTACCGTATATGATCTAGATGCCAAAACCCCTCTGATACATAAACATTCCCACAGCAGGGACAACAGGTAAAGATATAAGTGCTACCGCCCCTTACCTGCCCTTGGGGGTATCTTTCAGTCCAGTAACCAAGTGTTCCTTGGTGTGATACCTTGATAAAATCCCACGGGACAAAACGCGTTGGTGCGTTTGTCATTTTCACCCTCCTGTGAGATTATACATTAAATACCCTTCCGTTTTTAGTCTGGAGTTGCTCGTGAATTATTTTCCTATTTAGGATTTCTTCACGTTGCTGTACTC
This sequence comes from Ascaphus truei, assembly GCF_040206685.1. Lineage (NCBI taxonomy): Eukaryota > Metazoa > Chordata > Amphibia > Anura > Ascaphidae > Ascaphus > Ascaphus truei. Next base: position 77,466,808 of record NC_134485.1, read on the forward strand.
CTTGGCTCTATCTACTATTCCTGTGTTAAAAACATAGCAGGTATCCAGAAGTGCCCTAAGTTTGTTTTCCACAAAAAAATAATAATAATGTTCTACGGTCTATATTTAGATTTCAAGTGACAATGTCACTTATTGCTATGTAAATTGTATTATGACAACTAAATGTTTAAGACGCTTTATATTCCATGTATAGCTCATATGCAAACAGCTTGACATCTCTTTGTTTTTTTGCAGATGAGAATTATATAAGAGTAACATGTTCTAATAGTAAGAAGAGCATAGATTTATTTCCTGCTTGATTTTTTCTTCTATGTATGGTCATATTAATTGTCTTCACTGTGCATGTGACTCACCCCATAATCACTGTGAGGTCTCCTACATTAGTGATTTTCACTATAAAAGATCAACCCGTTACTGCTGTTGATTACCGCATGCCTTCTGACTCTTGAATCAATTTCCATGTACTCCCTGTTCATTAGCCTGACAAGCAGACTGTTCAATGCCATGCCACATTCATCATTCATTATGCTAATTTGCTAATCCACATTTTTATGTAATGTTAAAATTGCTAATGTGACTTGTCGCTTATAATTGGCCAAGCAACGTGAATCTGTTAAAACGCTTTTCCAGGCTTAATTTCTTAACTGACTTTAAAGCCTTATCGGATAATCTTTTTCTTGTCTGCCTCCCACCTGGGGCTTCGTGTTAATTGTAGGAAATGGGATACATCTTCCTTTAGGGGCCTCAGAGGCACAGTTGTTGAATTATTGACAATGTAAGTATTGACTATCTTTGCCTCAAAACTCCTTTTCAATGCGGCTGAAGTCACAGACTTTTGTTTAGAATACACTGGAAAAGGCTCTTACCAGATGTCTCAGAATAAACACTGTAATTCTTAAATTAGTGAGTCTCTGTCTTGGAGGAGATTTGAGAGTTAGAAGGGTTGTCCCACTTAGTGCTTCAAAAACATTTTGCAGACATTTTGGTAAAGTAATTAACTGTCCTAAATAAATGTAATCATCCTTAAAATAAACCATTGGTCAGGGGAAACCAAATAGCACAGAGGGAAAATGTTAGGCTAGAAAATAAAGACATGCTAAACAAGAACTCTATACCTATTAGCAGTGTTCGACAAACCTATACATTTGCTCGCCCCGGGCGAGTGGATTTAACCTCTGGGCGAGTAAATATTGGCCCAAGCAGCACACGTTTGGTACTAGGTGGCGAGTAGATTTTTTTGTGTGGCGAGTAGATTTTTTGGTGATTTTTCAACCACTGCCTATTACAGCAAAAGTATAAAAAGTCACAATCTACTGAGGTTAAGTATGAAATATCTCAAATACATCTTGAACTAAATCTGTCTTGCAGATCAAACAGAGAAAGCTCTACCTTTGACTGGCAAAACATCTATGAATAGGGCAACAAACCCGATAATCCCACTTAGCCAACAGACTTCGAAAATAAGCAAAATATAACCCACATCCACTTAATTAGACTCAAAAACGGATCGCTCATAGAAAACCCTACACTAATTACTACAAGACGTACTCCAGATTTTATGATGGAAATAAAACACCACAGAAGAAAGAAACAGCCCCAGATTAATAAATAAATCTGAACTAAAAGATTTGAATGAGACAATTATTCCTGAGGAGATAATCATATCCGTTAAAATCCTCAAGATAGCTAAAGCACCTGGTCCAGATGGTTACACTAGTCTCTACTATCAAAAATGGACTTCTATCTAGATTCCACACTTAACAGATATATATATATATATATATATATATATATATATATATATATATATATATATAAACCCTGTCTTCCCATAAGAAAAGGCACAAAAGCAGCAACACTCAGATAAAGCAAAAAGACATGTATTAGCAGTTACAAAACAGCACACTATAAACCCAACGTTTCGGTCCTAGGCAGGACCTTCCTCAGGGGGGTGCCTAGGACCGAAACGTTGGGTTTATAGTGTGCTGTTTTGTAACTGCTAATACATGTCTTTTTGCTTTATCTGAGTGTTGCTGCTTTTGTGCCTTTTCTTATGGGAAGACAGGGTTTCTATATTGATTTCTATGGAGCATGCACCTTGACTTTACATTTGTTGCTTGGAGTGCTGGCTGCTGCTTTTTGTTATATATATATATATATATATATATATATATATATATATATATATATCTGTTATCTATATATATATATATATATATATATATATATATATATATATTTATATATATATACTGTATCTCTATCTGTCTCTATCTATCTCTCTCTATCTATCTATCTCTCTCTCTCTCTATCGCTATCTATCTCTCTCTATCTATCTCTATCTATCTCTCTCTATCTATCTCCATCTCTGTCTCTCTATCTCTATCTATCTCTCTCTATCTCTCTATCTATCTCTCTCTCTATCTCTCTCTATCTCTCTCTATCTCTCTCTATCTCTCTCTATCTCTCTCTATCTCTCTCTATCTCTCTCTATCTCTCTCTATCTCTCCATCTCTATCTCTCTCTATCCTCTCTATCTCTATCTCTCTCTATCATCTCTCTCTCTCTCTATCATCTCTCTCTCTATCATCTCTCTATCATTTCTCTCTCTCTCTCTCTCTCTCTCTCTCTCTCTCTCTCTCTCTATATATATATATATATATATATATATATATATATATATATATATATATACAGTAGAGGCAACTCTTATTCGAACAAAAACCAGTGGCAATTCTATATACAGTGGTTGACAAATCACCAAAAAATCTACTCGCCACCTAGTACCAAACGTGTGCTTCTTGGGCCAATATTTACTCGCCCGGGGGTTAAATCCACTCGCCCGTGGCGAGCAAATGTATAGGTTTGTCGAACACTGTCTATATATATATATATATATATATATATATATATATATATATATATATATATATATATATATATATATATATATATGTATTTCTATAGCGCTTTTCTCCCAAAAGGATTCAAAGCACCTCAGTTGCAGAAAGGGAAAAAAGAAGAAAACATTTAAGGTTATATATTTTTTTATTTATAGTATACACAATTTACACACACACTTTTTTATTCATATTAATTTTATTTAATATACACCAATATTCACATATTACACACACATATATATATATATACATATTATTTCTCTACACACTTTCGACACTTAGTTATATACATAATTTCAATTAATTTTATTTACGTATTGATATATCTTTATATTAAGTATTTATTATAGCACATTATATGCACATGGGTATATAAATAAACATCACAATTTTTACTAATCACAATCCTTCACATCCTTTTCTCTGTCATTGCTTTGGATCCATCTAATTTTGCCTCCTCTGACTCCACGTTGAACTCCAACAATTAGGTAATTATCCTGGGGGTAATTGTAAATTGATAATCGAATTGAAATATATATTGTTATTGCTTTGTAAAATATATGATGTCAATAATTGATAGTTAAATTAGGTTATCGGTGGTTTGTATCTTGGACTAACTAACAACTGTTGTCTCTCAGAAATTATTAATTTTCAATAATTATCAATATTTAGATATAGTGGGTCATTTATTATTGGTCTCTTTATCTAATTAATTGATATAGAATCAATTAGATCAATGATAATATATATTTATATGTACATCATTACTCAATGAGTTATATATTTAATTATATTCTATAGATATGATTTGTTTAGTTCCTCTTTTTTGTCTGTCTTGAAATATTTCTCTGCATTCTAATCAAATTATGTCTATTATTCATTGTTTGTTGATCAATCTCTAGATTATCCACTCATTCATTTAATATATATTGTTTGTATTGTTATGCTTGAAATCATCAATCTGTTTGGAACTTAATAATTGCTACCATATTGATACTGCATATACTACTCTCTTACAGTCAATGGGGTCCTCACAAAACGAGTTATTCATGTATTCATGCGTTTATTTACTATATAATTGCTCTATTCAAGCGCTATATATGTAATCGACCAATTGATTGTTTTAAATAATTTATTGGCTAATTGTTTGAATACCTCCCTATAAATACTAAGGACTGGTGCTTAGAGGGTATCCCCTGAAGAAGTCGTCATTTGATGACGAAACACGTAGGGCGTGGCTAGATTCCGGCCGCCATTTGCCCACGAACACTGCTGCTACTTGATCATAGAACTTTGGCACTCGTGTGCGGCTCTCACGGCCAAATACTTATCACATTAGTCATTGGAGGCTTTCGTTTCCTGGAGGGACCTGTCCTATTGAACACCAAGGGCGAAGGACCCCTCTTCCTGTTCCGGTTCCACGGAGGAGACTCACGTGACGACGCCATTGACTGCAGCCGGACGCTGGTGATCTAGCTGTTTGGCACATGAGAGCCTATCTCATACACGCTTATATTTGCTGTACCTTTGTGAGTGGGCATTTGTTAGATTTTATGTTCCTTTAATACATTTTTATTGTGGTAATGCACTAGGTGTGCGCCTATTTCTTTCTCTTTCCTTTTTTATATATATATATATATATCTCTGTTATATATATATATATATACTGTATCTCTATCTCTCTCTATCTATCTCTATCTATCTATCTCTCTCTCTCTATCTCTATCTATCTCTCCCTATCTACCTCCATCTCTGTCTCTCTATCTCTCTCTATCTCTCTCTATCTCTCTCTATCTCTCTCTCTATCTCTCTATCTATCTCTCTCTATCTATCTCTATCTATCTCTCTCTCTCTCTCTCTCTCTATCTCTCTCTATCTCTCTCTCCATCTCTCTCCATCTCTCTCCATCTCTCTCCATCTCTCTCCATCTCTCTCCACCTCCCTCCATCTCTCTCCATCTCTCTCCATCTCTCTCCATCTCTCTCCATCTCTCTCCATCTCTCTCCCTCTCTCTCCCTCTCTCTCCCTCTCTCTCCCTCTCTCTCCCTCTCTCTCCCTCTATCTCCCTCTATCTCCCTCTATCTCCCTCTATCTCCCTCCTCTCTCTCTATCATCTCTCTCTCTCTATCATCTCTCTCTCTCTATCATCTCTCTCTCTCTATCATCTCTCTCTCTCTCTATCATCTCTCTCTATCATCTCTCTCTCTCTCTATCATCTCTCTCTCTATCATCTCTCTCTCTCTCTATATCATCTCTCTCTCTCTATCATCTCTCTCTCTCTATCATCTCTCTATCATCTCTCTCTCTATCATCTCTCTCTCTCTATCATCTCTCTCTCTCTATCATCTCTCTCTCTCTATCATCTCTCTCTCTCTCTATCATCTCTCTCTCTCTATCATCTCTCTCTCTCTATCATCTCTCTCTCTCTATCATCTCTCTCTCTATCATCTCTCTCTCTCTATCATCTCTCTCTCTCTCTATCATCTCTCTCTCTCTATCATCTCTCTCTCTATCATCTCTCTCTCTATCATCTCTCTCTCTCTATCATCTCTCTCTCTCTATCATCTCTCTCTCTCTCTATCATCTCTCTCTCTCTATCATCTCTCTCTCTCTATCATCTCTCTCTCTCTCTCTCTCTCTATCATCTCTCTCTCTCTCTCTCATCTCTCTCTCTCTCTCTATCATCTCTCTCTCTCTCTCTATCATCTCTCTCTCTCTCTCTATCATCTCTCTCTCTCTATCATCTCTCTCTCTCTCTATCATCTCTCTCTCTCTATCATCTCTCTCTCTCTATCATCTCTCTCTCTCTATCATCTCTCTCTCTCATCTCTCTCTCTATCATCTCTCTCTCTATCATCTCTCTCTCTCTCTCTCTCTCTCTCTCTCTCTATATATATATATATATATATATATATATATATATATATATATATATATATATATATATATATATATATATACAGTAGAGGCAACTCTTATTCGAACAAAAACCAGTGGCAATTCCCCCAAAAAACTAGGAAACACCCAGGTACATTCTGAATACATGCCTTAAACTTTCCTTAAACTAGCCCCAGCATTTCTGCATTGATTAATGGCCTATCAGATTAACAGCGGGGGTCCCTGGCAGTCCCATTCAAACTGAATTGGACTGCCAGGGATCCCTGCTGTGTTAATCCTATGGGTCGTTAGTCAATGCAGAAATGCCTTAAACGTGCCTCAAACTAGCCCAGAACATACCCAGCACATACCCAGAATGTAACCCGGCTAGTTTACGGCAAATGTTAGAATAAACGTTGCCTCTACTGTATATATGTATATATATATATATATATCTAACTATATCTCTCTATCTATATCTCTCCCTATCTCTCTCTCTATCTCTCTCTCTATCAAAACCAAGACACTATCCAGTGAAATGTTTAAATCAATAATCTCCCTCATAATAGTAATAATTGTATTTCTATAGCGCTTTTCTCCCAAAAGGATTCAAAGCACCTCAGTTACAGAAAGGGAAAAAAGAAGAAAACATTTAAGGTTATAAAAGAGACCAAACACAAGGAAAGATACAATACAGGATTGGACGATTCTATAGCTATTAAATGCCGGACAGGTTGTGATTTATTAATTAAATGCCTGGGTAAACAGGTAGGTCTTGAGCCTTTTTATAGATTTCGAGAGAGGGGGCCTCTTGAATTGTACGAGGCAGATTGTTCCAGAGAGTGGGAGCAGTGTGTCTAAAAACTCAGGTCCCAAATGAAGTCAAAGAGATTCTGGGAACTGTTAGGAGTTCTTTATCTGCAAATCCAAGTGAGCGAATGGGAGTGTAGGGAACTAGTAGCTATTTCAGATAGGTGGGACCCTGGTCATGTGAGGCTTTGAATGTCAACTAGCCAATCTTGAAATAAATTCCCCATTGAACAGTTGTCATGTGGCAAGAACGAGTCTGGTTAGTTAACAACCTGGCCAAAGGATTCTGCACTATCTGAATGGGGTGCTGCTCTTTTCCTGGAAGACCCAGGTTGAGTGCATTGCAGTAGTCCAGGCATGAGGACACAAAGGCATGGATAACCATGGTAAGATTCTCTTTGGGGATCAATTGCTTAATCCTAGCTATGTTTTTTAGGTGGAAGAATGAAGATTTGATCATGGTTTATATCTAGTGGCAGCATGTATACTGTGAACAATATCTCGTAAAACAGGGGTGCGCAAACTGGGAGGCGCGCAAGATTTTTCTGGGTGGGGGGCGCAGGCGGTTGCAGAGGCCCTGTGCTCTTCTCCAAGGCATTAAAATTAAATCGTGGGGATCGCGTTAGGCCTCTGCAACCTCAACTTACTGAGATTCAGCCGGCGTCTGGACGCGTCTACATGGCAACACGGCATCAAATGATGCTGTGGGGTCATGCGGCGTGACGTCACATATTCGTTGCCATAGAGTGCATCAAAAGACGCACGTGAAGTCACATGACAGTGTGCCTCACCTGATACTGCACTAAACGAGGTGGGGGGGGGGGGGCGAGCTCCAGGGGACAAAAGGCAGGGGGCGCAGGAGCAAAAGTTTGTGCGCCACTGCCGTAAGAGATAGGATAGAACCCTGTGTCACTCCACATGACAGAGACATTGGTGAAGAGGAGTACACTCCTGAAGATACTCTGTCACCTGCCAGTGAGAAAGGATCTGAGAACTGTGCCACCAAGTCCACAGTAATCCTTCAGGCCCTCCATTAAGATCCCATGGTCCACAGTATCAAATGCATGCAGAGAAGTCAAGGAGTACTAAGATCGAACAGTCACCTCGGTCTCTCGCCATCAGGAGATCATTTAGCACATGAGCTAAAGCTGTTTCAGTACTATGCCATCTTCTGAATCCTGACTGGAATGAGTCATACATTTAATGGCTTGATAGGTGTTTTCCCAGTTGGGTTGCCTCCACTTTCTCAATAACTTTCCCTTGGAAAGGAAGGTCTGATACAGGCATGTAATTAGCCATGCAATCCAGGTCTAATAAAGGTTTTTTAAGAAGTGGTCTGATGACTGCTTCCTTCAGCGGTTCGGGAAAGGTCCCCATCTGCAAAGAGCACATGACTATTTTGACAAATACCGGGCCTATTCCATCAACACAGGTAGTGGGAAGCTACCCATGGATTGTTTGCACAAGGTCTTCTACATCCAGATAGTCAAAGCTAGTCCATAAAGCCAGATAACCTGCATTTTCATGCCTGGAACCCTGACACTTATTGGACAGCAAATTCAGGACCCCAAAACAGATAGATGTTACGTTATCAGAGAAGAAGAGAGCAAAATCATCACAACGGGACAGTGAAAAGGCTTTACCAGACTGCATACATGCTGGTTTGCAGAGCCTCTCCACGTTGCGAAAAATCTGAGTTGATCTATTGTCTGCTGACATGATCTCACATTACAGGAACTCTGACTTCTTACTAGTAATTATAGACTGGTATTTTGTGATGTGGTCAATCAGTTTCAGCTTTTCCTCAACAATGCAAGATTTTCGCCAGTGCCGTTCCAGTCTGTGGCCCTTATTCTTCAGTTCCCTACTAGAACTGTCAAAGCAAGGGCTGTGGTGGTGAGAGGTGAAGGGTCGTATATAAACAGGACCGATAGTATCCATTGTGGCCACCACATCTCTATTGTAGTAATCGACAAGAGCACTGGGATCCATGCAGGCACTTAATATGTCAGAGAAATCCACGTTTGCTATCTGCCCTTGGGGAGTAACACCCCTCGACGGTTGATAGAGGACCTATTTGTTGGGGGGGGGAGGGGCTGTGATTGAGAACAAAACTGAGTGGTGGTCAGACTAGACAACTGAATCTATTGTTAGGTCGGAGATTTCTAAACTGGAATCGAAAACAAGATCAAGTGTGTGTCCACTTTTATGGGTAGCAGAACAAACAAGTTTGGAGGAGATCTTGACCAAATTGAGAGAGTTTATCATTGAGCCAGGCATTGAAATCCCCAAAGTTAAGCCATCTGGGGTGCTCTAGGCCAGCAACGAGGTCTGATCCCAAGTGATATGGTGCTCAGTCACAGTTTGGGCTACAGAAAAGTCATTTTTCAATTTATTAACTCTTTAATGTCCAGAATGCCTTCTGAGGATATTGTCTCCAATTTAATAGGAGTAATAAGACTAAGCCTGGGAGGGCAAAGTGCCTAGTGGTACCCAACACAGCCGATGGAACAATATATTATATAAACTCCCTTCTGCCAATATACAGTATAAGAGAACTATGTGAGGGGGGGTAACAATGATGACTACTGAATATTACCTGGTTTGAATACCCCTCTCCAGTCATGGCAATTCCGTGGGGCATGCAATCTATTGTTGAAATAAGGGAGAGGATCTGGTAACCGCGGTCACAGCACTCTACACAACCAACGCTTGGAAAATTCAAAAAACTTTATTAAGCTCCACAGTGAGCATACATAGCACCACTCTGACGCGTTTCGTCTATAGAAAGACTTTTTCAAAGAGTGAGGATCCCCACACAGTACCGGACCTTATATAGGAAATGACGTGTACACTAGGCACCTCCCTAATTGGCAAGTGCCTCCCACATCTCAACACAAGGTCAGAGTTGGACGTCATCCTATTAAAGGGACCAGATACATATTACCCACATGTATAATACATAATAGACATACATAAACACCCATTACCAGTAAAAAGCTTGGGATTAAAAACAAAGACATTGTAATGCTCACATAGTACATAATCACATAATATATAATTAATAGAACAACACGAATTGCATAATCTATCACATTAGAATCGGACGATGTGGATCAACCGTCTCCTGATGGATTTATAAACAAATAGCATATATCCTATACATAAAGCATGCCATATTCAGATCAGATAACAATATAAATTAAATTGCGATGTGGCAGACATAGTATATACACAAAAAGCCAAACAAGACTTCCTAGACAGGACTTGTCTGTATACCAGTATACTTATAACTATGGAATATTGCTATGTGTGAACAAGTCCTGTCTAGGAAGTCTTGTTTGGCTTTTTGTGTATATACTATGTCTGCCACATCGCAATTTAATTTATATTGTTATCTGATCTGAATATGGCATGCTTTATGTATAGGATATATGCTATTTGTTTATAAATCCATCAGGAGACGGTTGATCCACATCGTCCGATTCTAATGTGATAGATTATGCAATTCGTGTTGTTCTATTAATTATATATTATGTGATTATGTACTATGTGAGCATTACAATGTCTTTGTTTTTAATCCCAAGCTTTTTACTGGTAATGGGTGTTTATGTATGTCTATTATGTATTATACATTTGGGTAATATGTATCTGGTCCCTTTAATAGGATGACGTCCAACTCTGACCTTGTGTTGAGATGTGGGAGGCACTTGCCAATTAGGGAGGTGCCTAGTGTACACGTCATTTCCTATATAAGGTCCGGTACTGTGTGGGGATCCTCACTCTTTGAAAAAGTCTTTCTATAGACGAAACGCGTCAGAGTGGTGCTATGTATGCTCACTGTGGAGCTTAATAAAGTTTTTTGAATTTTCCAAGCGTTGGTTGTGTGGAGTGCTGTGACCGCGGTTACCAGATCCTCCCTCTTACACGTCATATCCGGATAGGAGCACGCCGACACCACGAGGAACAGAGATGGCCACCGGAGCGTTCTTGTAGCTACAGTGCAGAACGGGTGTTGTGAGTACACAAGTATTTATGCAATCATGTTTTAGGCAGTTGTGAGGCTACTTGGCACCGCACTGTGATTTACTGTGGGGTCTTTTCTTTGAAGAGGCTCCGCTGTATCTCTATGGATTGACCAGCCCACTGCCTGCATTATCACTGCTTTCCTCACTTATGATTGTATAGCTTACTTATCAGTGGTGTCAGCTCCAAGATTTATGGGACTAATGCAGACTCAATAGTGCTGCGGTTCAGGAGACTCGGTACTCAACGGGTTAATACCCAAGTGTCCTATTGTTGAAATAATCCAGAAGCAATGTATGAACAAAATTAAATACAGCTGATGCAGCAAAAAAACAGATCAACCACGGGTAACTCACATTAAAAAATTTAATTTATTTTAGCTCACATGGACAAATGTAACAAAAATAAGAACACGTACGCGTTTCGCGTGTCCTGCACTTTATCAAGATGTGCAACGATGTCTGCAGTTTCCTGTAGAAATACTTGCCCAACTCCAGGGTGCACCAGATGAGAAGGACTCTAAACCCCACACCCGTAGCACTGCGGTCAGCAATACACTCAAATGGTTGCGTTAGTCCCACTATAAGGGCCCTGAGTTTCAAGGTTGTTTTAAAACAGATTGCCACACCTCCCCCCCTACGCACCTATTTTACGGAGTGGCTCACAGAATAATTTGTTGGGACAGTAGCTTCTAAAGTGGGGGCTGCGTTTTCATCTAGCCTGGTCTTTGTGATACTTGTTGGATCTGATGATTCAATAAGGTCAGCTATAACAGCTTACTTGTTCCTAATAGATCTAGCATTACATAAGACAGTTCTAATAGGACAAACCAGGAGGCCTGAGATAGTATTCTGTCAATTCAGTGTAGAATCTCTGGGGATGAGTATCAAGCAGCTAGGACTCCTAATTTATGTTCCTCTGTACCCTAGACCAGGGGTGTGCAAACTGGGGGCCCAGCGCGATTTCCAAAGACATTTAAATTAAATTCCGAGGGATCGGAGAAGGCCTCTGTAAACTTCACTTACATTGGCTCAGACGGCTTCTGGAGCCGCGTTGCCATGGCAATGCGGCATCAAATTATGCCACAGGGTCACGTGATGCCAAATTGCCATGGCAACATGACGTTGTGTTGTCAGAACGCTGGAGCCAAGGTAAGGAGGCAGGGCGCTAGGAGGGGGGGAGAGCCGGCAGGGGGAGCGCAGGGGGAAAAGTTTGCATAACCCTGTCTTTGACCATAAATGGACACCACTTAGATCTGTCTCCTTTCTGGCAGTGTGGGTGAGAAGGAAGGTGAGTTAGGAAGATATGGGAGAGATCCTACTAATTGTAAAGATTACAGACCTATATAACTAATTAATATAGGTATAAAACTACTAGCAAAAATACTAGCAGAGAGATTGAATAAGATTCTCCCTAGAATCATTCATCTAGACCAGGTCGGGTGTATATCAGACAGGGAAGCTCATGACAAGCAAGCTCCTAACAACACAAGGAGAATCATAAATCTCATACACAAAGTGAAACATTAAAATATACCAACAATGCTACTTTACTAATGCTAGACGATGTTAAAGCATTTGATAGTGTAGATTGGCATTACTTCTTTAAGGTCCTACAGACATTTGGTCTTTCTTGAAATTTTCTCACGTTGCTTACAGTGCTCTACAGCTCCCCCATAGCAACTGTTCGGAGCTCAGGTTTCTCAACAGAGCCCTTAACAATCACTAATCATAGTCGTACTAGACAAAGGTGTCCCCTGTTACCTATTCTTTTTGCTTTAAGCATTGAAGCACTGGCCATAGCGATCATAAATTATCATAATATTTCCAGTGTTTCATCAGACTAACGAGTATAAAATAAGTCTATTTGCAGATGACAATCTCACTGTTACAAGACCCTTAATCACTCTTCCAAACGTATACAACCTGTTAGATAGGTAGAGTTTTTACGGTGAACAATATGAAATTGGAGGCACTCAATATAAACCTTCCCAAAGAGACAGTGAAATGTATCTCACTCAATTTTTATTATAAATAGCACGCAGATTCAATAACCTATGTGGGTGTTAGAATAACCAAATCCTACAGTACCCTACATAAATCAAACTACCCTAGCCTACATAGATCTCTTCAAAAAGACCTGGAGATCTGATCTAGATATAGCATCTCCTTGCTCAGTAGGATAGTCTCAGTAAATTCTTGCTGAAAATTCTGTATCTGTTCAGGTTTCTCTCCATACCAATTCTCACCAGTGATTTAAAAAGTTTACAAAGATCAATCAATTCATTTATATTGGCCAGTACTAAACCTAGATTACATAGATATATTCTCTCTTCCCCTAAAACTGAAGGCGGCCTTTCAGTACCCTGTCTCCGGTTCTACTACAGAGCCACGCAGATATCTCAATAGTTGAGATGGCATGTGTTACCTAGATTGGTAAAAAGGATTGAGATTGAGGAAGATTCTATAGCCCACATAAATAAAGTGTCCCTGCTGTGGGCCCCAAAGGAATCTCGACCACATAATATAAATCCTAACCCGATCATAGAGCACATCTTACAGATTTGGGATATGGTCAAGACTAAACACAATTTGATTGCATTAAAACTAGCATGTTACCGCTATTTGGTAATTGTTTGTGCTAAGGAAAGACATGAAAAGAGTGAGTGACTTACTGGAATTCAAATGATATCCTTCAACATACCCGATGTGGAATTCTTATGCTATTGCCAGATAAGACACTTTATCATCCACTACTTTAATAACAAGAGTAGAAATAATGAGGTGCATTTTGAGTTTTTCTGTAGATTTCCCCCCCCCCCCCTTAGGCAAGAGTCTTATCTCTCTCTTATATCAACAAATAGTGCCATTAGGTCCTGAGGCAGAACATAAATACATGTTGTAATGGGAACATGTCCTTGATGAGTCCTTGGATATAGATGTGGCAAAAAATATGGGATATACATCCAAAACCTCAATGAAAACAGTCATAAAGGAAAATGGTTACAAACTATTACATTGGTGGTGCTACACTCCACAAAAATTGCATAGAAAACTCACCCCTCATTTCCATGGTTGCAGACAAATAGGCTCACGTATTCACATTTGGTGGAAGTGTCCAAAATTGAGAATCTCTGGAGACAGGTTTATTCACACATCACTTGTTGATTTTTCCTCTGCAACATTGCAAAGATACACCTTTGCCTCTGGCGCTCTACTGCTAAAACTCTAACATGGCCCTCATTCTCTCCCGTCTTGACTATTGTAACCTTCTGCTGTCCAGCCTTCCTGCCTCTCGCCTGTCTCCCCTACAATTTATCCTAAATACTGCTGCTAGAATCACTTTAGTTTCTCTGATAATTCTGTCTCAGCATCTCTCCTGTTGAAATCTTTCTCCTGGCTTCCGATTAAATCCTGTATTACTTTAAAAAATCTTCTTTCTTTTAAGACTTTACACTCCTCTACCCCTGCTTACATCTCAGCCCTAATTTCTCACTATACATCTGCCCAACTCTTGGGTTCTGCTTAAGAATATATTCTGTTTACACCTTTTGGGGGTTATGCACTAAGCAGTGATAAGTGCTTTTAAGTGAGATAAAAAGCCATTATAGCGTGATATTGCCTTCTGTGAGATTCACAAAGCAGTGATAAGACATTTAAGTGAGATAAATGCCTTTATAGCGCGATACTGCATTCTGTGAGATTCACAAAGCAGTGATAAGTGCTTTTAAGTAGCCATTATAGCAGGTTACTGCACTTATCACTGCTTTGTGCATAGCACCCAGAAAACCCACTTATCACTGCTTAGTGCATAACCCCCTTTGTATCTAAAGCCCGCTCCCGCCAGAAACCTTTCTCACTTACTGCCCCACACCTCTAGAATGGCCCTTCCCCTCAATATCTGACTAGCACACCTCTTTAATGAATAATTTGGGCGGTTCCGTTGGCTAATACTATAGATCTCAAATACATTTACCATGACCCGTTGCAGACGCACTTACCATAACAACTGCCCCCCCCCCTACACTTTCTGTAACTTCTCCCTACTACCACTTAGACTGTAAGCTCTGCGGGGCAGTGACTCATTTTCCAAATGTCTACTTTTATGTGCAAAACGCTTATTCCTAGTATGCCTTTTGATGGCTCCTTCTGGAAACTCTCTACTGCCTATTGTACCGCCGATCTGGACTCCTGACTCCAGTTATCCGTGATTACCCCAGGTGATTTTCCACTACTCACTCTCCCTGTGGATATCCCCACTGAGCCTGATAGTTTGTGAAGCCCAATAAAAAAGAAATTGTCCACCTGGAGTGCTATGTCAGAGATAGAAGAAATGTGCATTGCGCTGCAGTACCTACTGGGTTTAGTCCACAACCTATAGGGTCAAGTCTCCTTTCTGCAAGGTTTAGTCACCACCTTATAGGCAGAGTAAGCTGTGCTACAGGATACCATTCTCAACTTAACGAGACAGATGGCACAGCTGGAGTTGATTATCACCCCGCTGATTCAGCCCTGATTTTACCCATGCCTGACCACTTTGAAGGGAAACCGGTTTCCTTTAACCAATATGAAATACATTTTCATTCTTATCAGAATGTTATCAAATTTTTATTTTACTTTATCACGTTAAAATTAGTTTAGTCCTCACTAACCTGATGGGGATGCAAATATGTGGGCTACACCACTGCTTGCTCAGAACAGCCCCATTCTGGGGAATTAACCTGACTTTAAAGTCAAATTTAAGAAAGTTTTTGATTGCAGTGGTTCTTGCCAGACTGCAGAATATACTCTTATGGACCTTCAACAGGGCTCAAGCAATTTAGCACCATATATATTCAAATTCAAGACTGATGGCAGAGACTGATTGGACTAACAGTGCACAAGCTACAGTTGTTCAACGCGGATAAATAGATTAAGTCAAAGACAAACTGTCTCGTGTTGTGCAATGACCGACCTACTGTAGTGCGTCAGATGGATCTCAGACTGGGAGAATGACGGACTGAAAGACCATACTCAGCTATACACTCTGAAGTTTTTACTCAAGATTCTTCAGCTAGCCACTCTCTGCCTCAACCCATGAAGATTGGATCTACCAGTTTTCATTTGAATCCAGAAGAAAGACGATAACGCAGGTCAGATCTGCTTTGTCTGTATTGCAGTCATTTCTGATATTTTCTACGAGACTGTACTGCCCGTTGTTAACAAACCCGGAGGTCGAGAAACAACTGTGCTTGACAGTGAATGGAGAAGCTCTGTCGAGTAGTAAAGATTCTTCTGCAGATGTAGATATTCCTAGTCAATCTTCCCAATATATGATTGCCAGATATTCACTTTTGTCTTTGCCTATAATACTTAATCTCCTTGTCCTGTTGATGCTTTAATCGATTCAAGAGCATCAGGTAATTTCATTGATGAACTTTATGTACAGTGGAGTCGATCGATGGGTGCCCATTAAAGTCTGGGCCCATTTCAACTATGCAAATGATTCCCCTTTTTCTGGCCTCTCATGACCATCAGGAGTTCATTTCTTTGGACGTAATTTCTGCCACTAATTTTCCAGTTATTCTCAGTTTGTCATTACATAGTTCGCATAATCCTGTTATTGATTAGATTATGAGAACCCTCACTTCCACTTTTTTTGTACAGAATTGCTTTCCCTGCACATCTATTCTGACACCACCCGCCCCAGTATTGAATGTATTGTGCCCAGTTCAAGAACAAGTGGTAGCCACTTTTCTTCCTGTTAGGTATTCTGATTTTCAGGGTGAATTTGACCAAAAGGCCACTGGGGTTTTACCTCTGCATTGAGAATATGACTGTCCTATTGACCTGATACCCGGTGCTTCTATTCCCTTTGGTCGTTTATATCTGTTGTCTTGTCCAGAATCCACCAGTCAGACTGGATTAACAAATCTGAGTTTGGTTTTCTTTATAAATGTATCCCAGAACGCCTACGTTCTATCATATATCCAAGTTACACAAAGATATTAAACAACCACCAGGAACACCGATAGTTTCGGGGGTGGAGTCAATGACGACCAAAGTGACCCAGTATGTTGATTATTTTCTTCAACCATTTGTTATCAAATTAAAATCTTATCTGAGGGACATGTTGTATGTCATTGACTCCATCTCCGGAATTATGTGGAAGCCTACATACATATGGGCCACATGTGACACGGCCTCACTTTATACCTTATAAACCATCAAAAGGGCTTGCAAGCAGCCAAATATTTGTTGGATTCTGATAAATACTTCTGTAACACACAGAAGGACTTCATTATACAAGCAATAGGTTTCATTTTGGAACATAATTATTTTTTATTTGAGGACCAATATTTTTTGCAAATCTGTGGAACGGCCATGGGTACCAGATTTGCCCCCAGCTATGCCAACCTCTACATGGGATTGTGGGAGGATTGGCAAGTTTGGGGGGATGACCGGCTGGCGGCAGGTATGGTATTCTCTATCCGTTTCATAGATGACCTTCTTATTTTTTAGGACGGAGAATTTAAGTTTTGGAAGACATTTTGAGGTCATTCAATTTGAATGATATGGACTTACGGTTTACCTATGAATTGGACAAACAAAAAGACACCTTTTTGGATCTAGACCTCACAGTAGATGCAAACTAACAAATTGTAACTAAAACCAACTTTAAACAGGTGGCGACGAACAGCTATCTACATAGCAATAGCAACCATTACAAAAATGGTTGGAAAATATCCCTAGGGGACAAGAAATTGTTCACCATATTCAGATTATTTGGTGCAAGGACAACCCCTGGTAGACAAATTTAAAGCCAAGGGGTATGATAAAAAATTGATCAGTGAAACATTCAAACAGGTAGGCCAAATTTATCGGGAAAGCCTTGTAAAAGCAGTAAAAATGTTACAACAAAGATTCAGTTATCAAATGAGTTTATTTCAGGTGCACACAGCGGAGACAGCTTCAAAACAAAAAGCTCTCTTCCAGATAACACGGTATGGCATATATTTATACCCTAAAACCTAAAGCTCCACCCCTTTAT
Organism: Ascaphus truei; assembly: GCF_040206685.1. Classification (NCBI taxonomy): domain Eukaryota; kingdom Metazoa; phylum Chordata; class Amphibia; order Anura; family Ascaphidae; genus Ascaphus; species Ascaphus truei. The sequence continues at coordinate 77,484,453 of NC_134485.1, forward strand.
GGGGGGGTTTGCACGTCACTAAATATTACCTCATTTTGTAATACATAACAATACTAAAGCTGATGTCATTTTGTAATACATAATAATACTGGATAACTGTCTGTCAGCTAAAAATCATTATGGGGTTAAATGTGATGTCAGTTCTGCCACTTGGCACATTGTATGAGAAACAGTTTATCTTAGACTACTAACGAGGCTTTCTCATAATATCTGGCCTGTTTACACTTTCAATTTGGAAGCTGATTGGATGAGGAACGATCAATAAAGTCAGCTAGGAGCAAAAACATTCCATTTTCTGTTTAACACAGATTTCATACAGAAATAATAAACAGAAATTAAGACTCACAGAGACAAGACAAAATGGCGGACTGAAATATTCAAACAAAATGGCTTCATCCTAATGCTGTTATGTCAGACCCCCTAATGCCTCAACTTCGTCAGTCCCTCCTCTGATTCTTTAAAACATTATTTTTTGTAAATTATTAGCATGATTTTAGTCCAGAAACACGTTGGGAGGCACAGGGGTGCTCCATCATCTCATAATGCTGCTTGAGGGTATAGGACAATGCATGAGGGTGCCTGCCAAATGTAGTCATAGTCTCGTATGGCGTTGCGGCCAAATTTTTTCCAGAGTTAGAACACTGTACTTGGCATCTTCTTTCTTCAAGGGACTGCTGTAAATTGGTTCTGGAAACAATGGCATTATGTTTGCAGAGGGGGTAGCACATTTGTGGCTCATGCCCTTGACAAACGTGACACAAACATAGATGACAACGAGTATCACAAGTACACACATACCGCATTCAAAAATTTCGCTCCTAGTGATCCTACCAATCCACCCAGCCCCAAAGGGTCCCAGACTGTATCACCTTCTTTCCTAAGTCTTTCTTGAGTTTATATCTTGTCTACTGTAACTATGTTGTACCTTGCTAATCTGATCTTGGATGAAAACACAACATTGTTCTTTAATTAGGGCACATACACTTCTTTTGATGTCAAAAATGTAATCCAAAGCCATTCTATTTTGTAAGGCCATAAGAATGATCTGAACCTGTTCTTGGTTTAGTGATGCAATAGCTGTAGTGGTGTGATTGAGGACATCATCTAACATCATCTAACACATCTGTTAATGTATTAAAGACACAAAAATCACCAGGCGCTCCAGCGAGTGTTTCAGATAGGAGGAAATAATACAGTATAGTGAATGCAAAATATAGAATGAAATGATATACAACCAGTGCCAGTTTGCAGCTCGACCTTCAGTGGATCTTCCTTATAGATCCTTATATAGTTGCAATGTCCAGAAGTCAGGGAGTGCAGACACCAGGATGGACATATGAGGAGAAAAAACAATAACACAAATGATAGTGCAATCCTGTAGGGTAAAGAAATATTCCAACTGGGAATGGGGACATGCACAGTGGATAAAAACAAAATGTAGACAGATAGCCACTGCTATAGTCCTATGGGGTAAGAGGCTGTAATATGATCAGGTATACACATGACACAGTGGTTGAAATCAAGAATGGCCACACAAATGTAGAAAATGATGAAAAAGGTTTAGTAAAAGGACATCAGGAGGCACACAGATGCAGTGGGAACTTACCATCAAGCCCCAGAAATCAGGCAATGGAAATAGAGCTTAGTCTTTGTCCGTTGTGGGAGAGATAACCTGTATGCGTAGTGACTGCTGCAGGGGGGTCAGGCTGCGCCGGCGCTTCCTCCACTGTCAGCCTCCGCAGGAATTCCGGGTTAGATTCTCTCCACCAGTATTCGGCACCACGTGACTACGTCACACTGCAGGCACAGCAAGCTGCTATAAAACAGGAACCAGAGACTCAACGCAAGTAAACTTCTGCGTTTCGCTAACAGCTTCCTCAGAAGTCTTTGGTGCCTGTTAGTGGCTGGCCTGCTTGATATACAGAGGCACAGCCAATCGGGAGTCAATTATGACGTCATCCTTCCAATCATCTGCCTGCATCATTTCCACCAATGGTGGTATGGATTGCTCGATTCTGCACCTATCATCCTTCAGAGGGGCGGGACTAATGTCCGTGGGCAACATAAACAATAACAATAATTTTAATGAGTGAAAAAACAGATATGTGTTCCCTTAAACTCTGGGGAACGGGCAGCAATAAAAAGCATTAAAAACCTTTGAAGAACTGGCAGGATTCAACGACTTTATGGGTTAAGACCCACAGCATTGGCTTAAGTGCCAACTTGAAGGGGAAGTTTAAAACCTATCATGCTCCAAAGGTCAGAGCTTACATACGTCATAATTATGCATACATAATAATAATTTTAATAAAACACATAATACAAGATCACTCTAAATAGAGTAATAAGGAACACACTGCATGAAAAATGGTCATTAAAAGGCTAGAGGAGTTAAAAGTCAGCAACAGTCAAAAGTCAAACTTGGGGGGAAAAAAAGGGGTGGCAGTATGAACAAGGGGCGTGGTGACAAAATATCATATATAACTATATACAGTAGACATAATTCAACAAATAAAATAGCCAGAAAATGACATTTTATAAAAACATTTCATAAAAAAACGTGTTCCTATAAAAAAGCAGCAATATCAATATCGATGTTGAGACCATCAGGTTCCAAAGTTTTTAATTTGAAGATCCAATAGCTCTCCCGCTGAATTAATCTCTTATCCCTATCCCCTCCTCTCCAATGGGGGTCCACACATTCGATAGCTCTATATGTGAGACCTGCAGGATTACCATTGTGTGCTTGCAAGAAATGTTTGGGCACGCTATGTGTTAATAACTTCCTTTTAATATTTCCTACATGTTCTAGGATGCGTGTCCTAAGTGGTCTTATTGTCTTACCTACAAATTGGAGGCCACAAGGGCACTCCAATAAGTATACAACGAAATTAGTCTTACAATTGGCAAATTGTTTCATTCTGAAGACCTCACCAGTTATGTTGGATTTAAAATCTAATTTGCTCCTTGAAGCGAACGAGCAAGCCTTACAATTAATACATTTAAAAAATCCTTTGGGTTTTGTTAACCACCCCTCTTGTTTTTCTGTTTTAAAGGCGCTTGGAGCTAGTTGGTTTTTTAAATTGGGAGCTCTTTTGAAAATTATCCTAGGTCTCTCTTCTAATGTACTGCCTAACTCTGGGTCATCTCTTAGAATATGCCAATATTTGTTGATGATTCCTTTGATTTCTGCAGCCTTGCTAGGTGTAATAAAAGCTGTTTGAAAACTTGTTTCATTCTGTTGTCTTAATTTTGGTTGCAGAAGAGAGGCACGTTCAATTTCATTCGTTTTTCGCATTGCTTCCTTTACAGTTGATGTATTATACTTTCTATCTAAAAACCTTTTTTGTATGATACTCGATTGACTCTGAAAATCTGCTTACTTGCTGCAGTTACGCTTAATGCGTTTCAACTGTCCAAAAGGTATATTTTGTAACCAGCCTGGATGGTGACAGCTGGATTGTAGGACATAATTGTTGGAATCAACAGGTTTAAAAAAAGTTTTGGTATTCAGTTGGTCATTCTCAATAAGAATCAATAGATCTAAGAACTCGACTTGGACTGGGCTGTACTTGCTAGTAAAGCGAAGATTAAAGGGGTTTACATCTAAGTATTTTAAAAAGCAATTCAAGGATGTCTCATCCCCTCGCCAAATGAAAAAAAGTCATCGATATATCTATGCCAGAGGACCAGGTTCGTGCCAAATGGGTTCTGGGACCAGATATAATCTAGTTCCCAGACACCCATAAACAAGTTTGCGTAGCTTGGGGCGAACCTGGGCCCCATGGCAGTCCCACATTTTTGAACATAGAACTCATCTTTAAAAGCAAAATAATTGTGTTCTAGAATAAAAATTATACTGTCCACTATAAAATCAACTTGGTCTGGCAATAGTTCTTGGTCCCCCATTAGGGTTCTCTGTATGGCACCTACACCTTGATTATGATTTATTGAAGTATATAGTGATGTGACATCTGTAGTCACTAAAAAACAACCTTTTTCCCATTTTGTTTTATTAAGGATTTCTAAGACCTGTTAATGTATTAAGCCTGTCATATAGTAATCCAACTCCTACATTTAGAACTAAACTAACCCAGAATTGTTCTTTCCATAAACTACTTTTCAGCCCTGAAATATTTGGTGTGAGTAGTGTGTAAAAATGGATACAAAAAATGCTAGACCTCTCTGCTGCTAGCTAAAGAAAATGACATCTATCTCTACCATCATATATTTTGAGAATTAGCACAACATTCTATTATTGAGAATTGAAGGGGGTTGGTATCTGTGGAAGTGAAATGCATGATCATCACTCCTGCACTCATCATATACATCATTCACTCAGAAAAACAAAACAAAAAATGTCTGCGATGGTCAAAAATGGCTGACTTGTGATCCTTTCCTTGTGGCAACACACTTCTGGATCAAAGTTTTGCTGCACATGACACATACATAGAGAGTGATGAGTACTGCCAAAACACATACAAGAGCATTCACAAGCCTCACTTCCAGGGAACCAATGAACTTTGTGATGTTTGTGGGTGAGATGCTTAGTGTAGTGTTACCTTGACCATGGTGATAGATATCTGCGATGTATAAGGAACACAGGCAGATGAGTATTGCTGACAAGGCTCTGCAGAGCATCATCATGACAATCTTGTCATCTTTCTGTGGGTTATACCTTCGCAGACCCAATGGTGCATACATCTTAAAATTCTAACTTATACACACTATACAAGAATAAAAATATTGAGTCTTTGAAAAAATGAAATGTTCTGAGTCTTTGAAAAAATGAAATGTTCCTGATAACATCAGGCCTCTGCCTGGTATCTTATTTTCCTCGTTGGTTAACGGTCAAAATTTATGTCTCGTCAAAACGTTAACTTGATGCGGCTGTGCTTTAGGTGACTTTGGTCTTTGGTGGAGCTGGAATGAGTTTTATGTGAGCCACGTGGATCCAGGAATCTCTGACACTTTAATTGCTGTATTGGTGGTTAGTATGGGCCTTTTCATCTGGGATGAAGAGCATACTTGTGTAGGAACTACTTGACCTATTAACTCCGTCTCATCTAGGTGCACTTTTATCATACCTTATGCCTAGAGAGACTCAAAAAATGTATTAGTGGCATACAATACTTATTAATTGTTTTATTACCAATAGATGGTCCTTAATTTGTTCCGTTGAACTACTGATAGTCATAAGTCATCCCATAAGTGTCACATAGGGAGATAATTTATACATAGGAATAAATTCTTGTATCAATGTGTTTACTACTGTCTTAACATCCGCATATAGACAGAGGTATCTCCTATTAATGCTCCTCATATTTAAAACTAAGCAGCTAATGTGGACTTGACTGTACTACAATCTAAGTTCCTAAGACTTTGGGCCTCAGACATTGTCAAACCAATTGCTTCCATAATCAACTCTATCCTGTCTACAGGCCATATCCCTGAGACCTGGAAAACTGCCAGAGCTGTCCCAATCTTCAAAAGTGGGGACAAAAACACTGTCTCAAACTACAGACCAATCTCTCTTCTCCCAATACACACTTGCTCTCATTCATGCCTCACTGTCATCTCCTCCGATGCAAATGGTATCAACCTTTTCATTAAATACTAACTAACCTTAAAACTTGCCCCACAAATTAAACATCCCAATAGCCTGCACTCATGGCTATTATTCCACACACAGTCACTCCTACCACACCCATTGTGGCCAAGCACTGCCATCTACAGCACTTATTCCCTCACCTGCTATCTCTGTAAATTCCACTCAAACCTTAGATTGTAAGCTCTTCAGGGCAGGGATTTCTTTTCCTATTGTCTGATTTTGCTGCACTTACTATTCTATTATAATTCCCTCTACTGTATTCTTTGTGAAGTGCTGAGAACATTTTTGACGCTATACATAAATAAAATCATACACTACAATACAATACTATCCAAAGTCATGGACAAAAATGTTTTTACTCCCAATTAAACAATTACTATACTAAGACAAATGCACCTAGCCAATTCCAGTCTGGCCTCCACCCCAAACACTCTATTGTAGCTATTCTGCTAAGAATGTGAAATGCCTTGCATATAATATATACCCTGCTCACTTATGTAACTGTATTTGCAACTATGTATCACCTGTCCTTTAGCTCTATGCCTAAAACATATCCAAAAATGAGAGGTGACTCCCAATGCACCACTTCCTGGCAAAACATTCTACAAATAAAATAAATAAATTAGCAACTAGGATGTTGTTTGCTTAATCAGCAGAATTAGAATGATATATTATACAGTGATTTTAACAGTAACTACTGCTTATAATAAAATACTGTAGGACACCTATGGAAAAAATAAATGGTTACAAGTTATAAAATACATCACATATTCAGATAATAGTCAAATGCTTTTGTATAGGACTTCACACTAAATTTCTTGTAATATAATCTCTTTGCACAGTGCCGAACACACTGACAGCGTTATTTTTTATTTTTTTTTCAACTTCAAATTTTCTTTATTGGGTCACAGGTTCTTACATTGTATCACATCCCATTGTGTTACGGCCCCCCAATAATGTTTTTAAAACATACATCAGGCGATTTTAACTGCCACAGTTTAGAACACGAACAGTACGTACTGTATAGGACGAACAAGACAGACCAGATGACGGACAGGGGAGGGGTGGAAGGGGAGGAGGGGAGGGGGGGGGGGTCTTCTCCGGGTATTCCTGCTGACATGTTGTCTCTCACGAGCTTCCTGTCTTTTTTTTTTTTTGGTTGAAACACTTTGTTTCTATCTCGAGTATGCCTTGTTATCCCTATAGGCTTGGCGTGTTTGGCTACTACACCAGGGGCTGTCAACTACCTGTTCGTCGCTATTTGTCGTCTGGTCTCTGACCCCCAGAGGAGAACCTATTATAGCAGAATTGCGGTGGCACTCACCCCGGGGATATCTGTCTGTGCCAACCAAGGCGACCAGACTTTTAGAAAGTTTGTGCCGGTGTCATTAACCAAACTCGTTAATTGTTCCATCCGGCAAACGTGCCAAATCCTATTTCGAATCTTGGGGATAACTGGGATTTCTGGTTGCTTCCAAAATGCTGCAATCTCGCACCTAGTGGCTGTTGCGAAATGCGCGATTAATTTGTGCGTCGCATTTGACATACCCTGGATCCGCCTTCCCAACAGGAACAGCCACGGGTCCAGGGGGATCTCCCAATCAAGAATCCGCTGTAACCAATCTCTAATCTGTTCCCAAATCGGGACCACTTTTGTGCAGGACCACAGCATGTGTTGCAGGTCAGCCACCTCCCCGCACTGTTTTGGGCAGAGCGGGGAGTAGCCCTTAACAAATTTAGCCAATCTAGCTGGGGTGTAGTACCACCGCATCAGGACCTTATACGCGTTCTCCTTTAGTGTGGTACATATGGAGCTTTTAGCTGCTGCTTGTGTGATCTGATCCCATTCCTCGTCCTCTAACGTCTCCCCTAGGTCTGTCTCCCACTGTCGCATGTAGTGTAGCCGGGTCTCGCTTGACGTCTCCGGACAGACTACCTCCCTGTACATTCTAGATGTGAGTCCCCTTGTGTCCGTATCTCTGGAGCACAGCTGCTCAAAATTAGTGCGTGCTGGTCTAATTGGGGTTTTGTTGTAAAAATCTCTGATCTTGAGGTACCTAAAAAATTCCGTATTTGGGATATCCTTTGCGGATTTAATTTGCTCAAATGTTTGTATATGTATCCTGCCCTCCAGATCTTCAAGACGGGTAATGCCCGCTTATATCCAATACACCATATTTTTACTGTTCAGGCCTGGAGCGAAGTCTGGGTTGCCAATGATTGGCGTCATGAGTGATGCTTTTGTGGTTAATTTACAACTAAATTTAGTGGCCTCCCATACTCGTAGTGAACTGGCAATGGTCTGTAGCGGCGTGCCGATTTGGCGTACCCTTCTCTTGGGCAGCCAGATCAGCTTCTGGATATCAATTGGTGCACAACACTTTTTCTCCAACTCTACCCATCTCCTAAGGCTTGGGTCTGTGTGCCATTGGAGAATTTGAGCCAATTGGGCCGCTTTGTAGTAAGCGAACAAACAAGGTACCGCTAGCCCTCCTCTTATTGTGGGTCTCTTTAATATCCCCTTAGCAATTCTTGGGTTTTTCTTATTCCAAATGAATTTCATAATTGTTGACTGAAGGGAGAGGATGTCAGAGTGAACCAATGGTACAGGTAGGCTCTGGAAAAGATATAACATCTTTGGGAGGAGATTCATCTTCACGCAGTGTATCCTTCCAATCCATGAGATGCCCCCTTTTGCCCACACTCTGAGATCCTCCCTCAACGCCTTTATTAACCTGGGAAAGTTTGCCTTATATAAAGTTTTGTAGTCCCGTGTAAGATATACCCCTAAATATTTGATAGCGGAGGGTTGCCATTTAAAATTAAAGTTGAGATCAATCAGTTTTTCCACTTCTTTGGGAAGATTTATATTGAGGGCTTCTGATTTAGACTGATTGATCTTAAAGCCGGATATCTGGTTAAATTTGCTCAGAATTCCAAAAACATTAGGAAGGGACGTGAGCGGTTTAGATAATGTTAGGATAACATCGTCCGCATATAGAGCGGCCTTATACTCTTGCTCTCCATCTGAGATTCCTGTTATATCTGGGCTATTGCGTATGTGCGCCGCCAAGGGCTCCATACAAAGGGCAAACAGCAACGGCGACAGCGGGCATCCCTGTCTCGTTCCACTTTTTATGTGAAATTGCTCAGAGGGAAAACCCTGGTGCCTCACTCTCGCCGTTGGGCCCTCATACAGCGCCATGATGGCCCGCAGTAGGCGTCCTCTAAAGCCAAATGCCCCTAAGGTTTCCGTTAAGTAAGGCCAGTCTATTCTGTCGAAGGCTTTCTCTGCGTCCAGACTCAACACCATAGAATATGTATTTTTCTTTTGGGCCAGATCAATCAGGTCAATGATTCTTCTGGTGTTGTCTGCCGCTTGCCTTCCTCCGATAAATCCTACTTGATCCGCATGAATTAACCTGGGAAGGACACTACCCACCCTGTTCGCTATAAGTTTAGAATAGATTTTGATGTCCGAATTAATCAGTGAAATGGGCCGGTAGCTCTTACAGTCTGCCGGGTCCTTTCCAGGTTTGTGGATCACAGAGATGGATGCCTGAAGCATTTGTGCTGGAAAGGAGGCCCCCTCCAGTACCCCGTTAAATAATTTTAGCATATGTGGGGCTAGAATTTTAGCGTATTTCTTATAATATAGATTAGAGAAGCCATCGGGCCCCGGCGCCTTTGCCGGTTTTAATGCTTTGATGACTTCTAATATTTCCTCTAGAGTAAAGTCCGCCTGCAACACCTCTCTCTCGGCCCTTCCTAAGGTTGGTAATTTTGCCTCTTTCAGGAAGGTGGTCAATATCTCACCCGTTTTAGTGTTGTGAGTGACCTTGTCTCCATTATATAGCTTCTCGTAGTAGATTTTGAATTCCTCTACTATTTTCCCAGGTATGGAGGTAAGATCTCCCTGCTGGTTCCGAATTGCGTGAATAGAGTTATTTTGAAGCTTCTTTTTTAGCTTATTGGCAAGTAGTGTATCAGGTTTGTTCGCCTTTTCGTAAAATTTCCGGTTAGACCAAGCCATTTCCTTCTCAGCCTGGGAGGTGAGGAGGAGGTTGAGTTTAATTTTGGTGTCTAATAATTGTTTGAGCGTGTGTTCCCGCTTATTAGTTTTGTGCAGGGCAGAGAGCTCAGCTATTTGAGTTTCTAGCTCCTTAGTTTTTTTCTCTCTTTCCCTTTTCCGTTTGGCAGCCAGATTCATCAATATTCCCCTGAGGGTTGCCTTATGAGCTTCCCACAGTGTAGCTTGTGACGCTACGCTCCCCTCGTTGTCCTCAAAATATTCCTGAATTTTTTCCCCTACTTCCCGCCCGAGATCTGGAATCTTTAATAGGATCTCGTTTAGCTTCCAATTCGCTCGAGGTCTGTCTAGTGGAATCAGTGTGCACCGCAGCTCTATAGGTGCATGGTCAGACCATGAAATATCATGGATCTCTGAGCGAGAGACCCCAGGGACCAATCTATTGGACACCAGGAAGTAGTCTATCCGGCTGTATGTGTTATGTGGGTGGGAGTAGAAAGTGTACTCGCGTTCTCCCTGGTGTTGCTCTCTCCATATGTCTATAAGTTGACAGCTTGTTATGCCTTTTGTCAGCGTTAATACGTCGTGTCTGTGTGGTTTGTTAGTGGTCGTGCATCGGTCTAGGCTGGGGTTGAGGACTCTGTTCAGGTCCCCCGCTACTATGATATTCCCCTTTGCGACTTTACTTAGCTTATCAAAGAAACTATTGAAAAAAGAAGTAGCATTGTCATTCGGGGCATATACAGTATTGAAGCGAATGTTATTGGATACTCCCTAATGGAGCCTGTGATTATCAGATATCTCCCCTCTCTGTCTCTATATGTTTTGTCGGGTCGGAATGATATACGGTTGTGAATTAGGATGGCTACCCCTCTTTTTTTTACTCGAGCTGAGGCTAGGAAGTGGGTCCGAAAGTCTTTATCGATATACTTGGGGAAGTTAGTTTGGGAGAAAGGAGTCTCCTGTAAGAAGAGCACTTCTGCCCCTTGCGCCTGTAGTCTCTGAATGCGACCCTCCTTTTAGCCGGGCTGTTGAGGCCCTTAACATTATGGGATACTAACACTATGTCCTTACTCATTAGTAGGGATGTGCTGGTCCGTCTGACGTATCGTCTTCATGCCTTGCCGATCGTGTCTGCTCGTGTGGCTCCGTCGTACTCCGACCGCCTTCCTCTTTCTTAACCCGTCTGAAAGGAAAAAGGGGAGGGGACATACAAAAGGGGACATGGGGGTGGACACATACACAACACCACATACATTAATTATAACAGTTGATCTTTCTCGACGATCTCTCGCCTCTCTCCCCTCGCCGAGACTTCCTCCTTTGGGCTTATGACTCTTGTTCAGAATGTTCGGCCTTGAGGTATGGTGTTTAACTCCTCTCCCCGAACATCCAACCCAAAGGGTTGCACTAGTGCGCCTAGGGATTTTTCTCCCCATCACTAGCGCCTGGCCCATGCAGACTTCGGAGCAGGCCTCCCCCCGCCGCTCCTGCCTCGCTTCCCCTAATTATCTAACCCTTCCTAACCCCTGAACTTTGGGTGAACTAACCAAATCCCGCTTATCCTGGGTCCCTTTCTACGGTAGCGCTGTCAATGTCCTCATGAGAAGGCCCCTGTCTGTGGTCGTTGAATTTCGTTCCCTGTGACATCTGTCTTCGACCCGCCTCTATACTTTTTCTCCTCTCAGCACCCGACGCTATAGTTTATTCGCCTCTCCCCATATCATAGCTCCGTGTACCTCTCTGGGACCTTTTCCTTATCCTTCTTACTTTAGGCTCACCGACACTTACTTGATTCATCCATCTCTCTATTCAGCCTTCCTCTTGTTTCCTTCTACTACCTGCTCGTACTTTCGATATCCGTCAGTCCCCCTGCTTCCCTCTTAACTACTTCTCCCATTTTGTTCTAACACTTTCTTCTCTCCTTCTCCTGTTGATACCCTCCTAGTGTGTTAACCCCCTCCTACCACTTACTTTGTCGTCTTGCTCACTTCTCAATCATCTACACTTCCCTAACCTCCTTCTGTTCCCTCTTCAACTCCCTCTACTCCCTCTATCTGCCACCCCTTTCCCTCCTCCGCTTCCGCGTTTCCCTCTTACATGTCTATTATAACCTACATTCCTATCCCTCTATACTCACCTACTTAAACTGTCTTCTCCGTTGTCCCTAATCTGCCTTCTACTACTGCCCTCTTCCCCTCTTTGGTGTTAGGACTGCTGCCTTCTGCTCCTTCCTCCTCCCCCCTCTTAGGCTCGAGTCCCTCCCTCCTCTCTCCTTCCTTGCTCCGCTCCTTACTCTTTCCTCTTATTGGCTTCCGTGTGTCTCGATCGTGCCGGCGTCTAATGCTTCTAACTCTCTAATCCCCGCTTTTTTAAAAAAAATTCTAGCTATAGCTGTCCATTTTCTGCCTGCGGAGAATGTTGTCCCTCTCTGGCGCGCCCCAGTCACCTCTCGGGGCCTTCCTCTTTGCTGCCTCCTCCAAGATGGCGCCTCCTTTGCCGGCTCCGCCCCTTGCCTGATGACGTCCTTCCGGCCCGTCGCCATCTTGGATCCAGCTTGCGTCTCGTGCGGAGGTGTGGGCGCGCTCTCCTGTCTCCCGCCTGAATCTGCCTTCCGGCTCCTGCGTCTCACCGTGAGTTCCAGCTGCCTCGTGCATCGTCGCCATCTTCTTTGCAGGGGACCATCGTGCGTTTCATGGCAAATCCAGCGAAATCTTCAACGATGCGCCCGGAGCTCTCATGAGGTAAGTGAGTGTATGATTTTTTAATTTTTTTATTTCAGCGTTCATCTTACTATTAGGGCACTGCACCGAGGGACCTCTTGTGTTTGCAAACTTTGGGATTTGGCTTATCTACTTTAGCAGCTTAACCAAACAGCCGCGTAACTTGGAACTTAGTTAATGTCTCTTTCCCCTAGTCTTTATCCCGACGTGCTCGGGGGGATTTCGGGGACTGTGACCAGATAGGGTCTGGGGTTGGGCTCGTCGGGGGAGCCCCCCCGGGGGCCTCTTCCAGGCCCAGCTTGTGCAGGAAGGAGGGTCCATCCTTCAGGTCTTTAATGATAAAGGATCTGCCGCCTCGAGCCACCAGCAGGCCGAAGGGGAAGATCCAACGGTATCTGATCCCCTTCTCCCGCAAGGTCTTGGTAATTGGCAATAGGTTTCACCAGCGGGCCAGTGTCTCTGGGGATAAATCCTGGAAGATTGAGAGCCTCACTCCCTCATATTCCACCACAGGTAGGGGTCTCGTTTTGCTGAGAACAGCCTCTTTTGTCCTGTAGTAGTGTAGGCGGATCACAATGTCCCTTGGTTGTTCAGTTTGTAGAGGCTTAGCTCGCAGGGCCCTATGGCATCTGTCCATTGCCAGGGCGTCTTTAGGGGTCTCAGGGAGCAGCGCTTCCAGCCATTGCTTGATGTACTCCTCGCAGTCCAGCACGCTCTCCGGGACCCCTCTTATTCTGAGATTGTTCCGTCTGTCGCAGTTTTCCGCGTCTTCTTGACGTTCCCTCAGTTCATTTATTTGCTCCTGCAGCTCCATGGATTTTTTATCTTGTCTCCGGATTGCTCGGATGGATTGATCCACCTTATTTTCCAGGACCCCTGTCCTTTCTCCTAGTCCAGTCACTTCCCTCTTCAGCTCCTTAATTTCAGCCTGGAAAAATGCTTTGAGGTCTGTGCATAGCCTGTTGATATCGCACTGTCTTGCCGGTCTTTGCTCTTGGAGGGATAATTCTTCCTCTTCCCCGTCAGGCTCAGTCTCTGAGCCGGCGTTTGAAACCGGCGCCATTTCTGAGCTCGCACCGCGCGGCCCTGCGGTCCCAAAATATTCTGGTAGCCCTCTTTTTTTTGCTGGTTTGGGGGTTTTCCGTGACATCCTAAGTTTGTGTGCGGTCTTTGATTTTATTTTACTGCCGTTTGGTTTCACTTTCAGTGGTTTGTATTCGAGTTTATGGGGAGCGAGGCAGGGAGCTATTAGATCAGGCTGCCATACTCCTTGCCGTCGCGCATGCGCCGCCGACAGCGTTATTTTTTTAAAGACACTCAGAGAAAAATTTCAGAGCTTGTTTATCTTGGGCAATTTGCCAGCCTGGGCGTTTCGCCAAAAAGACCTTGAGAGTGCCGAGCAAATAACAAAACAGCTTCTCAGTCTTCTAAATATTAATTACTGAATTGAAACTTCAGCTCAAAGTTAAAAATGGAGCTCTCTCCACAGCAATAAAAACGAATAAAAATATGGCCTCTCAAAAATAAAAATATGGCCTCTTAAAAATAAAAATATGGCCTCTAAAAAATAAAAATATGGCCTCTCAAAAATAAAAATATGGCCTCTCAAAAATAAAAATAGGACAATTATACAACTGCACACACCATATATAATTTAAACAATACGTGTGAGCTTAAAATCTCTCTGCAACATATCTTAATCCTATAGAAATGCAATTGACGTGTTTTTACTGGTTTACACACACAGAAACCACAATACAGACACACAAAGAACATAGACACAAACTTCTCTCCTACACAGCGAATCAACTTCTCAACAGAATTCTTTTGACCCATAATTAACGTAAGGTATGCTTCCCTGTGGGATCCAAAAACACATGAGACGGCACTATCTGAGCTTATCAATCCCACAGAAAAATACCCCTTTTTCATTTAAACATCTGCGCAATTTGTTGATAATATTACAAACAGTGCCATTCACTGGCTAACAAAATATATTTATATTGTCTCTTTTCGTTCTCTGTATTCATTCTTTATTATTTTCGACTGCAGACACACAATCCTTTGAGAATTTTTGGTTTCCCATTATTCCCCTGTTACAGAAATCAAATTTAATTGACCTGTACAATATTTCTTCGGCTACAGAAATCAACTTAATTGACCTGTACAATATTTCTTCGGCTACAGAAATCAAATTTAATTGACCTGTACAATACTTCGGCTACAATAATCAGCGCAAGCTGATTACGTACAACTCTTTTGGCATGTTCTTCTTCTGAATAGTGTAAATATGCAAATAAGGACATGTCACAGACTGTTCCCCAATCACATTTTTTCACCATAACTATACCAAAGAAAAAACTTGAATCACTTCAGCGGGTCCAACCCAGTCCTGATAAATCTTATACTTTTATAACATGGATACAGATAAGACCTTCTAACCAAATATCCATAAATAACTCACTTAGGGCATCATGCAGTAAGCGGCGGAAAGGCAATTCTCGCCAGTTTCCCGCCAAAAATGCCTACCCCTATTCAGTAAGGAGCGAGAAAGTGTCGAGAATAAAAAAAACGCCAGTTTTGTTGGCGGTTTTTTTCCCCCGCCGGTGGCGAGGCGAGAAGGCACTTTCCGCCTAAAATAGAAACATTTTCCGCCACGATGTATTCTAGTAGTGGCGAGTAGCTTAGCGGTGCTATTCGCCACTCTAGAATGGCATTTTTATAGCGAATCAGCCACGCAAGAAAAAGTTGGCAAGTTGATGGTGAGAGGCTGCTGATGAGTGGCAGATCGGCACTTAGAAAAAATTCTGGCCTTTTTCCAGGCTGGGATTGATGCCGGGGGTCTCCTGAGCTGATACCATTAATACCAGCACCGGAGCCCCCCGGCATGCATCCGAGGTAGGAAAAATGCATTTAAAGGCCACTTTCTTACCTTAGCGGCTAACCGCTAAGGCGATGAATGGGTTAAACATCCGTGCCAGGTATATTGTGGGTAGCGGGGGTGGGTGAAGGGTTTTTTTGGCCCTTGTTGTTTGTTTAGGGCTTGCGGGGGGTTGCAGGTGTGCTTAACCCCTTCACGACCGTAGCAGTTAATATCGGTACAGTAATGAAGGGGTTAAACCCTCCCGCTACCCACCCGCAAGCCCTAAACAAACCACCATTGGGGCTAATACCCCCTTCTCCCACCCCCGCTACCCACAATAAAAAGAAAACACACACAACAGCCCCACACTAACTAAAGAAATATATATATATATATATATATATATATATATATATTACACCAACAACACCTATACCCCCCTAACATACAGTATAGTAATGGGCACAATGACTATTATCCACAAATGGATAATAGTGCATGTGTCCATTTAAAATACATACAGAACAATAAATACATTAAATACATGTAGCACTCACCCATGTCCGGCTGCCACGATGAAGGCCATCCTCATCTTCATCCTACTAATGCCCCATCCGCTTCTGCAAAACAGACACAAGAATAAAAACATCCAATGTAATGTCCCCTAACCCCTTAATCACCATAGCAGTTATGAACCACTACAGTCATTAAGGGGTTAACCCACCATCACCCACATACCCTCCCCCACTACCCCCCTACCCCCTGAGGCCTAACCCCCCTCACCCACTACCCACAAGGGAGTCCTACCACATACCCTTGGGTCCAATACCCCCTCCCCCCACCCCACCACATACAGTACAATAATGTGCCAAATAACTATTATCCAGATAGAGATAATACATTATTTGGCCATTATTAAACACATTAAGTAGCATAGTAAAATAAAGAAAATTCTACTGACCTCTTCAATAAGAAGGCCCCGTCGCCAGCATCATCCTTGTGGTCCGTTGCCAAAATAATACATAGCCAATAAATTGCAATGACATTCACATATCAATGAACCCCTTAATCACCTTATCGGGTACTAACCGCAAAGGTACTAGCCACATACCCACCCTTCACACATTCCTTTGTACAGTGGCTTCATCATGAAAAAATAAAATAACAATGAAAGAAACAAAATATATATATACATACATACATATATATATATATATATATATATATATACACACATGATGAACCAATATACAAATAAATGTGTCAGGGTTAACAAAAACATGCTCCAATAAAAATACCACTTATCCATAACATCCTCAATGAAATACAATGCGATTTCCTAAACAAATCAAATGTAATCATCCAATCTAAAGCATCAAATGCCAATCCAAAGCCTCAAATGCCACTTAAAACATTGCATTTACATTGTATACATGCTGCATAAAATGTAAGCTACATGTAGACGCTGCAAATCAATGTTAACAATATAATATATAAAATAGCATTACATCAAAAGAAGTATACAATGTAATCCAATAAAGTCACCATCAATCAATTAGCATACATGAATTACATCCCAAAACAATTAAAATAGCATCCATACCAATTACACAATTAACTATAGCAACCGTTAAAGAGAACAAGTTACCATCATACAAAATAGGACACCAACAATTACAGTATACAAAAGCAAGCCTCACCATTACCTAAAGTACAGCATAGAAGCCCAAAAATGACATCTATCTAATTATAAAATACATTGAACACACATCTATGCATAGCAGCATAGCCACAATCATTTAAAATAGTGCAAAGCAAGCTTTTAAAACACTATCATTTCTTACCCTGTATGTATATATCTCTCTAGACATACATACATACATACAGTGGCAAGAAATGATGTACAATAAAAAAAAACAACACATGTAAAAAGCAACAAAAAACACAGTTACATTAAATACATTTCTTTAGTTCACTTATCCATTACTTGATCCACTCAGCGTCTCCCGTTGAACAGCTTACTCACGAACCAATCCTCGAACAGGAACCCATAAAATAATAAACCAGAAAATAATAAACATTAAACTAATAAAACACAACAATCCATGGGTCTTCTACTTCCAATCCATCTTCATCTGTATTCTTGTTTCTTCTATCTTCTTCCGGGGTCTTCTTCCCGTCTGCTGCCACGCCCTGGTCTTCTTTCTTCACCTGGTCTTCTTTCTTCACCTCCTCGGCGTCTGGCTTCAAAATGAGACGACATAGGCTTTTAAAGGCCTATGACGTCACATTTTCGTCATGGTTTCCACGGCCCTGATTGGGCCGTGAAAACCATGTGTTTTGGCCGATAAAAAAAGAAATGATGACGTCACTTAAAGGCAATGAAAGCACAGCCAATCAGAATGGCTTTGCTTCAATTGCCTTTAAGATGACGTCATTAAAAGAAACATGGCCGGCCTCACATGGTACGGCAGCCAATCAGAGCGTGGGAACTCCATCCCATCTCTGATTGGCTCTAGTAGACCATGTGACAGAGGCTTGGGGAATAACGGATATGACGTCATTGAAAGCCTGTCACATGGTACTAGAACCAATCAGAGTAGGGATATACCCCAGAAGCCTGGTCCTGTATCCCCGACATCACTGCAGGAGACTCAAGCCCTCCTGTTACCGGCAGGTATGCACCACCAATATACATGTAGCCAGCCCTCACTACACCCCAATATGGCATCTGTGTCTGGGGGCGGGGGGGAACATGGGTTACATCTAAATTCAGCACAGGTTGAACGTGATGGACGTATGTCTTTTTTCAACCTCATCTACTATGTAACTATGTAAAATGGAAACACCACCAATATACCATACGTGAGAGAAAATATACAGGTATATCTTTTATACAGAATAAAGTATTGTACAATCCCTGTAAAATGTAGGTATTTACTATTTTTAGCCCTTCTCTTCAATAAAGTGGGGTAATGAATGACATCCTCCACTCTTCTTTTGTAATCCTTCAGCATTGACATCTTTTATCGTTACCTGTACGTAGGTTTGTACACAAATACACGGCACACGTAGCGATGAATGTTTTACATCTGGACCTGCAATGCAACCTATAAAATACAAATGTTATGTCTGCAAATAAGATTGATATTGTAAAATAATAAAGTAA
Organism: Ascaphus truei; assembly: GCF_040206685.1. Lineage (NCBI taxonomy): Eukaryota > Metazoa > Chordata > Amphibia > Anura > Ascaphidae > Ascaphus > Ascaphus truei. The sequence continues at coordinate 77,502,849 of NC_134485.1, forward strand.
TCACGATCCCTTGAATATATTGGTGTTTTGTTTAGTTCCTTGCACCTCCTGAAAGTAAAGGCTAATAATTACTAATGTATATGTGAACCTGAACTAGACCTCTTCACAGTGCTTGCTTATCTAATATTGATAATAAGACTAAAACTAGATTTGATTATCATCATCATCATGGTGCATCTGAATATTTATCAGCAGTGTAGTGAGCAGCCTACTGTACTTTCCAATTCTCCTGTTTTCTGGGACGAACGCCCGTCCAGAGCAATCGTCCCCATCTGCAGCCTCCTCCTATTTTGGCCTGTTCCTTTAAAGTGAAGCCTCCTCTTTCTCTTTTCGTAGTAGAGAATCGTAGTGTAGGTCCTTGGTTTTATTTCATGACGAGAGAGTTAAGGAACAAAGTTTGAGGGTGGAGATAAACTCAATTCACATTCTGGGAATCAATAACATTTAGGGCATTCAACTCCTTCAAATTCATAACAAAGCCTTGTGCTTACATTATAATGCACAAGTGATGGGAGTCCTGGCTGACACAGCAGATGGCAGATAATAATACTGTGCATTTTGAATCACTACCACCATGCTTAAGTGCTTCTTTAAATGGTGGAGTTAAACAGAAGATTAAATGCACAGCATTTTCTGTATTTAATAACAGAGTCATTGCTTTTTTTTTTATCCTACTGCAGGGTAATTGGATCTTGGTTGCAATGCGGCAAAAAAGAAAACGGTGACAGGAGGTATTTGAAGGATGTAATTATGGGGGGAAATGAATCAAATTAGGATAAAACATTTAACCTTAGTGTACTTTTATAAATTGATCTGACATTTTTTTTTTTTGTCCTTGGAAAAAACAACAAATAATGTTTGCCATGTGTTTCTAAACGTCATGGTAACCAAGCTCCTGCAGTGCCCTGGGAATAAGAAAGTGGGAGGAAGCAGCTAAAGGAAATTATATGTTATGATACAATGTACGAAATTGATCTGAACAAACAGAAATGCAGAGTACAGGAAACAATATTAACATTCATACTGTCCTATTTATGATACATTCACATACTAATATAGTGCACTTTCCAGCAACTTTATTACCCAAAGTCCAAGTACATCCAGGAGGTAAAGATTCAATGCTTTGGCCATGAATAGATTTTCAAAATATTATAACCTATGGTTATTGAAATTAGAACCTCTATGAAAGGCGCTACCGATTCTACTAATAAAATTGCCTCACTGAGGCATTAAAAATAGGAATTAGAAGGTTGTGTACAATTGACATTAAAATATGTGTATACTTGCATCCCACATTCTTTAAAGTAGCAGTCCAAGCTCCCCCACCCCCCCCCCCGTTTATTATGTGCATCAGTACAATCCATACAATAAGTAATTAGCTAAGTTGCCAATCGAACCGTTCTCCTGTGATCGATCGGTGAAAATTCAGCTCAGGGGTTCACTAAATGGCTGTCAGAAGAGGACCAAAGATGCAAGTTCTGCGGGGAAGATCATGTGAGAGAGAGGCAGGGCTAAGAAAAGGGTTGTGCTATAGAAATACAACATGCTTGTCCCATTATAATACTGTATATTAAAAATGTAATTCAGAATAGTTTGTTTTTTTTCAGTGCTATTTTCTCATAGTACAGAACTGGTTTATTTAAATACTGTACTGCAGCTTTAAGGATAGGGTAAAAGTTTGAGATCAAGGCATGTAACCCTGGCTGGAAATATGTGATTTCTTTTGATGACTCATTTGGATTATATTTTGAACTAGCTGAGAGACCCGGCGTTGCCCGGGATGTAATGTTCCCGCTCCTCTCTCTCTCCTCTCCCCTTCCCCCTCTCTCTGTTCGTCCCCCATTCACATCAATCCAGTCCCCCCCCGTCCCTCCTTTACAGCTCTGTTTGTCCCCCTTTACAGCTTGCAGTGTGTGTGCGTCAGTCATTGTGTGTGCGTCAGTCAGTCACTGTGTGTGTGTGTGCGCGCGCATCAGTGAGTCTGACGCTGAAACACAAACACACACACACAGACTGACTGACGCACACACACAGTCAGTGTGTGCGTGTGTGTGTGTGTGCGTGCGTCAGTCAGGGTGTGTGCGTGCGTCAGTCAGGGTGTGTGCATGCATCAGTCAGGGTGTGTGCGTGCGTCAGTCAGGGTGTGTGCGTGCGTCAGTCAGGGTGTGTGCGTGCATCAGTCAGGGTGTGTGCGTGCGTCAGTCAGGGTGTGCGCGTGCGTCAGTCAGGGTTTGTGCGTGCGTCAGTCAGGGTGTGTGCGTGCGTCAGTCAAAGGGCAGGGTGGGGGGTGAAGGGCAGGGGTAGGGGGGTGAAGGGCAGGGGTAGGGGGGGTGAAGGGCAGGGGTAGGGGGGGTGAAGGCCAGGGGTAGGGGGAGTGAAGGGCAGGGGTGGTGGGGGGTATTGGGCAGGGGTTGGGGGGGTGAAGGGCAGGGGTAGGGGGGGTGAAGGGCAGGGGTAGGGAGGGTGAAGGGCAGGGGTAGGGGGAGGTGAAGGGCAGGGGTAGGGGGGGGTGAAGGGCAGGGGTAGGGGGGGTGAAGGGCAGCGGTCCACACAGACACACAGACACACAGACAAACAGACACACACACACACACACAACGGGAGTGAGAGGTGGTGTGGAGTAGGACTGCCACAGATCCGAGGAGGCTGCTTGGCCCCCCAGCGGCCGGGGAGTTAGCGGCCGGGGAGTTAGCGGCGGGGGGTAAGGGAGCGCCGGGGAGGTAAGGGAGCGCCGGGGAGGTAAGGGAGCAGCGGGGGTAAGGGACCGCCGGGGTGGTAAGGGAGCGTTGGCGGCTGGGGTAGGAGGGCCGCGCTTACCCTCTGTCCGGGAGCCGGTGCAGGGTGGCGGCGCACGTGGTGGGGATGTTGCGGAGAGAGGTAAGGGTGCCGTCCGGGAGCAGGTGCAGGGTGGCGGCGCACGTGGTGGGGATGTTGCGGAGAGGTAATGGTGCGGCGGGGAGGTAGCGGCTCGCTTCCCCTATGTCTTTCCGGGAGGCGGTTGAGAGCGAGGGGGAGGAGCCTGAAGTTGGCGGCAGGGGCAGGAGGGCCGCGCTTCCCCTCCGTCCGGGAGCCGGTGCAGGGCGGTGCACGTGATGGTGGGGGGGACTGTTTGTGGGTGTGTGGGTCTGTGGGTCTGTGGGTGTGTGGGTGTGTGTGTGTCCCCTTTGGCCCATCACTCCGCCTCAGGCCAATGAGAGGTGTGCGGGGGCGGACGGGCCAAGGGACCCATCTCATTGGCCTGGCCCAAGGTCCAATCTGATTGCCGCTAGGGACACAGGGAGGGACACAGGGAGACACATACAGACATAGCCACATATGACTGTTTGAGAAATATACAGTAGATATGAATATGAGGTAGAGTGAAGGGGACCATTGTGACTGTATGTTTAAGAAGAGTCATTCAAGCTTCATTCAGTTACTGGCCTAGGGATATGTTCTGTGGTGAAGCGAGAAAAACTAATTCTCTGATGTGCTGGAGGAGCATGACATGGGAAATCCAACTCAACAGTGCCTCCTCATTAGCTCCTCAATCTCCAGGGCTGCTACCTCCAAGGAAGAAAATAGCCAGAAACAAGGGAACAGTTGGGCTTGAAAATATATCTAACTTTATTGGTATAAAAATAAATATTTATATATACAGTATGTAGTGGTATTTCCCCCAACCTATGGGAAATTCCCCTGTTACCAGGTGTATGGTGCATGCTACCTGTTGGCTCACAGGATGCTGAGTGGTCTGCCAGTGGTATTGGGGACATCTGGACAGGCTTCTGGGGTACCCGACATTTATCTCTGGTGATATAGTGCCTCCATCTGCTGCAGGCTCAAGATGTATGGAGGCAATCTCTTACAGAAGAAATGTACTCCACTCCCCCCAGAATGATTGCACACCAGGCAGGAGTTATAATTAACTGGAACCGGTTTATTCCTCTGCATACACAGTATCACACAGGCTTCTGCCCAATACAGCTCAATGCAGGTCTCCAATCTCCGGATGGTCGATGGACCTCCACTCAGGGCCAAGAGCACCCGAAGCAATCCTTACTCTTCCCTGACCCTCTAGCAGGGCCAGAGGAATGGTAATCACTCGCTCTCCCCCAAGGGGAAGAGGAACAGGGGATGCCAATGCGCAGGCAATCCTGTGTTACCTGTCCCTCTCAAGGGTAGATACAACTGCCTAAATTTAGTGGTGCAGCCCCTTAAGTACAGTGGGAGGAAGGTACAAAGTCTGAACCCATGATTGGGCAAAACAGAGGCCTTGTCCCACCTCCTCCCCTGTCACTCAAGGGAGCTGCTTCTGTGGGGGAAAACCCATGATTGGTCCTGTCACAGCCTGCACTGCTACCAGGACTTACATGACAGGGAGGGCAGACTATGTAACGTGTAGCTCACCACAAATGAAGCGCGACGTGGTGCTGAGGTAGGGAATTGGTTAACGCCGACCCACAGCCACGCGGGCACACATAGGATGTAGAGTAGTCGTTCAAGCCAGGTCAGGGTTATAGATTGGAGAATAGTATAAGTACTTGCCAGGTCTGGAGTGGAGAGTTGTGGATCGTCGGAGTGCGTAGCCAAGCTCGAGATTGGAGAGTAGTGGATCATCGGGGTACATAGCCAGGCTCAGGATAGGAGAGTATCGGATCGCTGGAGTACTTAGCCAAGGTCAGGACTGGAGACAGGAGAATGATCGTTCGTAGCCGGATCAGGAGAGGAGAGGTGCGGAATCCAAGAGACAAGCAAGGTCAGGTAACAAGAGGTTCACAAGGAAGGCAAGGCAAGGCAAGGTCACAGGAACTAGAATGCAGCAAGGCATGGCGTCAAACTAGACTATGCTCAGCAAAGACTGAATGCAGCAGGAAGGTATATAAAGGAGGAGCCTCCAATAGCCAGCCAGGGCGGAACCAAAAAGAAGACCTCAATAGGCTGCTGGTGCACGGAGGCGTGCCCTAAGATACAGCATAATCACAGATGGGGCAGAACTGATCGCACGCCGACCCACGAGTGTCACTGAGGTCAGGGGGCAGAGCACGAGGCATGTGTCACTCCCACGCCAGTCCTGTCCATCACCAGAGCGGGGGTGGGGCTTGGAACGCACATCAGCGGGAGGCTGGAAGAACCAACCCGTCGTGCGTCAGAGCGGGAGGGCGGAGACAGAATGCGCGGACGGGGAATCAGACCGCGCAAGATCCGCACGCATGTAGTGGGACCACGCATCCTGAGTGTCCGTCACGGAAGGTTTGTTGAGGTGAGGAGACGGTCTGCGACCGCCAGGATGGCAAATCCTCACAGACTGGTAAAAGAAAAAAAGCTGTATGGTGCTCAAACATGGATCAATGGCTGGTATAAGCAAAAATATTTGAGATGTAAGTATTCCACTGCTGTATTCCCGGAAGTATCACACATATATATATGGACCAATATGCAAATAAGTAAACACACCACTAATCCACTATTAATCGAATAGCTGGATGGAATTCCTCTCTTCTTGTTTTGAGAATTCCCACATGCTAGTGTCCAGACATATTTGCATCGATGTGGATATAAATGATATGGTGTATAAAACAAGAGTAATCAACTCACATTTGTATGGTCTTCCGTGTGATGTTCCTCCACAGGTGTGTGCTTCCGTTTTTCCACAGCATCCAGATGAACAAGTAATAGGAAAGTTGGAGCACTACTGTAGTCAGTTTTCTCACAGACTACAGTAGTGCTCCAACTTTCCTATTACTTGTTAATCTCACAGACTGGTAGCCAAAACCAGGCATGGCTACATATATAATGGAATGAATTTGGGTGTTGAACTTGCCAAGCCTCTGTGGGCCCTATTCTAGCTTCGATGACTTTGCTGCTATCTCGAACGGTTTGGCATGTTCCCATCGAAAGTAATAACTCAATGAAGATTCGATTACCAGATTATATCATGCATGTACTAGTCTGGTATTTATTTATTTGCTGTTGATGAAAATGTTTGGGTGTATTCAGACCAGAATTACCCACTCGTAAACTAACTTCATTGGGAGCCTGGGGTGTACACGTTTGCTATCACACAGCGCCTCCACCTGAGATCCTAATGCAGTAGGATAACCTCTAACAGGAACCCACCAATAACAGATAAGAATGCGCACACACAGTATAGCTAACTTATCTTTACTGGCATATAATGGATAATGTTGATAATAACAAGGCCGCACCCGCACAGTACTCTGCCCCACCGTAACACTGCCCTGATGGAACCCCCAAAGTACAGAGGTGCCTGGGCACTTAACCCGTTAGTTTCACAGACAAGCCCACCCAAAGAGTGTGTGTGGTAGCGCTACCCACAGTGTGTATGGCCGTTGGTGCACATGCAACTGGGATAACTCCCTGGTCTTAGTCAAGACCAGGCCGTCATGGCTGATGGTTCCGCTAATCAGTGACGTGATCCCATGCCACTCGGACCCTCAGGCATCCGCCTCTGGAGGGAACTCCCACTGGATTGTATCCCTATTAAGAGTCTCTTTATGTGACCTCATGGTCTGGTCCCAGATCGCAGGCCCCAGTCTGCACACACCGCATGCGTCTTGTCAACAGTGTGCTGTAATCTTCCTATAAGCAGCTACTGAGGAAAGGGTCCCTAACTATGGGCCTTCCCTGCAGCAGCCACAAGCTAAGGTGAGTCGGGGGCCTAGCTGGGATCTATGGGGGGTCTCTGGCCTAGTTCAGGGAACACTGGCACCCTGAACACCTCCTCACCCTTCTCTGTCCCTGCTCCAACTGCCTTCGTGCTCCAAGCACGCCAAATGTATCTCTTTTCCCCTCATGGGATCCGGGGAGCCCTATTGGCTGTGCTGCGTCTCGTGAGTACCTGCCCCTGGGGCTGCTGGGAGTTGTAGTTCCCTCTGGGAGCCTGTATCTATTAGCCGCCGCACTTCCCTAGCTGCTGCACATGCGCACGGCTTTAATGCGCATGCGCCCTTAACAAAGATGGCCACCGCCTGTAGTACCAAACCACCCCGGAGCTCCGGCAGCTCCCAATACCACCGCAGACCTCCCGCAGAGTAGCTGGCACCTGGCCGGGTCCGCCTGCCACGCCGGCGGTACCCAGCGTCTCCCTGTAGCTTCCCCCCACACTCCCCGCACCAGAAGGTAAGGGGACAAAGGGGACATGGCTATATACATCACACATTTTCTGGCACTAATAATGCAATTTTAAGATAATGAAGCTTAGGCCTGAATTTGATATTTTTACTCCAATATTGCGCAGTAGTTTAAATCTAAAATATAGAGCAATTTATACTGTTTTACTGATGTGCCAAGTGTGAGAATAGACTTTTAAAAAGCCACCACAAGAAGCTGAGCAAAAAAAAGTTGGAAAAACTGCTGTTCAGAATTCCTGAAGACATCATCAATTATCAAATCAAAAGATATATTTTAAATTATGGAGACCTTTTCACCCCTCTCTGTTCCATAAATGTAATAGGTTTATGTAAGAGCCATGGGGAAACAAGAAAAATATACTAATGTCACATTGTTTTCTCACTGTTCATGAACCCAGAAAGGACATTGTTCCAGGTTTGACGCACTCTTATCAGGATGATGCATCATACACCTTGTTACCCTTACAGACCATGTAGCACTCAGGCGCTGATCACATCTTCTCTGTTTCAGCAAACTGACATGTGCTTTCTTTTGCATGCACATTGAACTTGTATTGACTAACTGAACCAGAAAACATCCAATTGTGTTTTTATCCAGCCAGCAATGAGATGCTTTCTCAAATGCCGACAGCAGTTCTGCCACGGGAACTAATCAGAAAGCAGCACCAGTTCAGTACTCCAAGCCACTCTGATCCCACAATCGCCTTCTGATAGTGAACATCCAGAAGAATAAGTCAATCTAAAAAAAATGGACACAAAGAATAAATGCCAAACAATAAAGGGAGCTCTGCATGCGAGAGCGTAATCCCCTTTAATCATTGACGTTGCTAGAGGACATTTATTTTCTAGTGGTGTGACACTGTGGGTTCATATCAGTGGATTTGAGAAGCTCCTGCTGTGGCACTGCCCTGCTTTGGGGGAAATGAACTGTTTAGGTTACTCCAACAAAAAAAACAAGTGAAATAAAATATATACAGAACACACACAATGAATGTGGGAGGCTGCTGGTTTACACTCCAAAGGCCTTTCCTTTTTGAGACATAAATCCAAAAGGCATTGTAGTAGCCCTGCAGTAATTACAGTTAGGGTGATCTCTGCTTGCCTGTTCGTAGAAATGTCCCATATGCTCTTTAAAACGTACAAAACAATAAAGAAAGATACAGAGGCCGGCTGTTTAGTTGAGCGGAGTGGGTATTATCCTAAATCAACACTGATTCTTTAAATTACTTTCATTATATTTGCTACAAAAACACATAATTTTGCAGTGCACTATAAACATGGACAAACACATAATTCCTGCCCCAAAGAACTCACCATGCAAAATGTGACTTGGTGAGGGTCGCAAAGAGCTGACACGGAGACTGAAATAAGGTTCTCTTTCTCTAATAGCCAGTGACATCACAGCAAAGCCTGTTCTCATCCGTGAGTGAAGACTGGTGTAACCTTATTTGTAGAAATTAACTTTTATTATATATACATTAAATATAAAGGTTCTAAATAAGACGATGAAACAAACTTAGAAGCAATTAAATATGAGCAGAGGTAGCGGTGTGCGCTAAGGTTGTGCAGTGGGCAAAAAACCCAGCTAAAAAAGGCATAATAGTATCTCAAATAGTATATCAAACTTTAATAAGTTGGCTGTAAACCCAATTACCAGCTTGGGGTCAGTCTACTATTTCAGAAAGTATAGCAGGACATGCGTGGATGCCACTAGAGCCTGGGTAATCTAGTCTGATAATCACCTAACCAATCTTATAGAAAACCTCTTCCTTGTTAGCACCATTGTCGCTGGTGAGGGTAGTGGGTTAGGTGGACAGAGAGGAGTGGGGAGGGGGTTTCCCCATGGTACACAGTGGGCTGTGAGTAGATGGCTATGTGTTAACCACTACTATACAGTAAAAAGTGAAGAAGCCCTTATGAAATAAGTTAATTAGACCTGTAATACCAGAAATGTTTGCTGAAAGTGAGTATAGCCATGGCTGGTCCAGCTATCTTTCTGACTCCCCCTCACGTAAGTTCTCCTAGGTACAGACAGGGACAGGCTATCCTGTGGGGTTTGCACCCCCTCACGAAGCCTCCCTGAGTTGCAGGAGAGGTCCTGACTCTGGATCTGTGTTGCAGCCTATCATGGTGCAGACCCTGTTCCCTCCCCTGTTGCATTATGGAGGATGTTCTAAATTATAGGTGTATAACCCGGCTTCCCCCACCCAATCTCACATAGGATGTCATAGGGTGTCTTAAGCTCAGGGTACATGTCTGTGTGTGGTGCATACCTGTGTAACGCGTAGCTCACCACAAACGAAGCGCGACCGCGATGCTGAGGTAGGGAATTGGTAACAGCGACCCACAGCACCACGGGCGCGCCTAGGATGTAGAGTAGTCGTTCAAGCCAGGTCAGGATTACAGATAGTAGAGTAGTCAAAGTACTTGCCAGGTTCAGGAGTGGAGAGTTGCAGATCGTCAGAGTGCATAGCCAAGTTCAGGATTGGAGAGTAGCGGATTGTCGGGGTACGTAGCCAGGTTCAGGATAGGAGAGTATCGGATTGTTGGAGTACTTAGCCAAGGTCAGGACTGGAGACAGAAGAATGGTCGTATGAAGCCGGATCAGGAGAGGAGAGGTGTGGAATCCAAGAGACAAGCAAGGTAGGCAACAAGAGGTTAATCAGCAAGGCAAGGTCAGAGGAACAGAAATGCAGCAAGGCATGGCGTCACACTAGACTATGCTCAGCAAAGAATGAGAGCAGACTGAAGGTATATAAAGGCGGAGCCTCCAATAGCCAGCCAGGGTGGAACCAGGAAGTAAGCGCTGATAGGCTGCTGGTGCACACAGGTGTGCCCTATGATGCAACCTACTGAGGGTTGGGTTGTCCGAACTGCTCGCGTGCTGTCCCGCGCGTGTCACGGAGGTCAGGAGCCGAGAGCGCGCATCATTTCCACGACGGTCCTGACCTTCACCAGAGCGGGGGCGGGGCTTGATATACACACCACCCTAAGATGTTAAATCAGTGCATTGTTGCAGGTGACCATGGCAGCTCATAGATTAATACTTTTTACCCTGTAATACTTCGCTGCTTTATAAATAAGAAACTACCTAATTGCAGTGATAAATGAAGCATTAACTACCCTTTCAGTTCCTAAATACAGGATCACCCAGATATCACACGTTTACAAGGTTATCAGGGAGTCTCACAGCCTAAAAAATGGGTGTGTGCCTATTATATAGCCTCTCATTTGAAACAAATGGTTTATTGGCACTCCCCAGGAGGCATCTATACTTTGGTGGCTCTGGAAAGCTCACTTAAATACCCGGTCGGCCTGCCTACTCTGCTGTGGTCGAGCACAAGGACTGGGCTTGGGAGACAGCCTGAGCCGGCGTTAATCGTGTTTACTCTGAAAATCTGGCAATTGGCAAAAAAGAAATATATGGTTATGTCAACTCCATCTAGACTTCCGCTCCTATTCGGTAATCCAGGGTTTTTGCCGGGTTTTCAAGGGTCGGGACTTTGAAACCTGGAGACCTACTGTAGAGGAATTCTAGAGATGGGAGATTTATTAGAAAAAAATAAGTTGGTGTCGTTTGAGGAATTGATGAGAAAATTTGGTTTGCCTCGGACGAAGGTGTTTAAATACAGTATATGCAGGTCCGACATTTTGTGCGCCAGGGTTTCTATGAGGAGGAATTCCCTAAATACACACAATTCAAAGATTTATGCAAAGCAAAAAAATATCAAAAAGGTCTGATCTCATCCCTGTACCAAGGTTTAATGCCCCAAAAGGATGCCCCAGCCCATAAATATAAGAACCAGTGGGCTCTGGATTTCTAGACTGAAATAACAAGAGAGAACTAGGAAGATATATGGGATAATGCGGGTAAAACCTCTATATGCACAGTTATAAAAGAGAATATTTACAAAATGTTGTTACGCTGGTACTACACCACCAAAAGGTTAAAGCAAATGTTCCCAGAGGCGACCGCTAGATGTTGGAGGGGATGCAGATGGATCGGGGATCTAGCACATATAGTATATGGTGGTTTTGCCCAGTAATGCTGACATACTGGAGTACAAAAGGAAAAAAGGGGGAGCAAAGGATTAGATGGACCTATATTAACATTACTAAGATGACTTCATAGCATATCTAGCTGTTTAATAAAGGTGGGGTGACGAAATGACGGTATATTGTAATCCAATACTCACACGGCCCTGTGTGAGCACATATGTGTAAGGGTATCTTGTTCCTGGTATCCACTTCTTAGCCCAAATGTTGTTCAGATGAAAGGGGGGGGTTTAGAAAAAATAATCATACACTACTTACACGGCCATGTGTAAGCTCAATCCTGGGAGAGAATAATGTGGGGTTGTCTGATGGACCCGTCCGTGGTACTTCCCGTGGCAACGTATAATCAGCTGCTTGCGGGCAAAGTAATTGCTGGCGGTTCCCCTTCCCTCACACGTTCCAATCCTCCCCCCTCCCCGATTCAGGAAACGGGGATGCGTGGGGTAAAATGATAGCAGGGCGTCAGTTACAGTCTTCAATTAAATGAGCGTTTTATTAAACATTTAAACAGAACAAAAGACTCACAGAATAATGTTTAGAGCACCCCGTGGCACTCCGATCAGCGTGGCTGCAGGTCGCCTTCCAGCTGCGCTGTCTTCCGTATCCGGATTCAGAAGTGATGGAAACTTCTGACGCGGCTGTGACTGCAGTCCGCTTCCACTTGCTACGGATGCCTCCAACGTCCAAAATGATGTGGTGAATTAGAGCAACGCGTTTCGCCGTTCTCGACGGCTTCCTCAGGCTCAAAATGTAAAATGGTGGGGGTCTTCTTAACTTATATAGACCCCATTAATCATACATATTGGTTAAACATGGTCAGTTAATTGTTATCTGCCTTAAAGGGATATACCCCCATTGTGGTTGTGGTATCTAATTCATATGCAGGGCTGCTATAGTGTGTTGTAGAAAACATTATGAAAAAACATTAAAATGGAGACTTGCTGACTAAATCAAATGTGATAATGATATACAACAATGAATATAGGTAAAAACAATACAAATATAAAATACTCTTAAAAGCATCCTAGCAATCACTAAAAATATAGTTAATTCTACGGCATTCTTCTTTCACAAGTTAAAATTCAATTACATTACAAATTTTATTACATTACAATGTAACTTAAAAAATGCATACTGCTATTATCAGAAAAATTAGTAGAAAATAAATTTCCACGTCGAAGTTTTAAAAATGTTAAAAAAACTCATACTTATTCAATAAATCTTTAAAATATGTGTAACTATTATGTTAAAAGTTTAGTTGCGATGGTAAGTATAAATGAACCTAAAAATAATGGTGTTTATGCTCAAATTCATATTTTCCACTTTAAGATGAATATGGACCTGAATTCAGTGGTCAATGCAATTTATACACAGTAGATGGTAATCCGTGTATCTATAATCAAAAAACAGGGTTATATTGGTTAAGACACAGTTTTTCTGGTAACCTGTTCCAATCAACCCCTATATTTTAGTAAATAGATTAAGTGGGTGAAAGGGGAAGCAAAGAGAAGGGTGGGGGGGAGGGGAAAGGGGGGGGGGGCAAGAGGACCTTGGAGGGGGGGGGGGGGCGGGCAAATGAACAAAGAAAGTGGATGATGAAAGAAAAAAAGTCCCTGGTTAATGAATGGGAATATGTGTAATGGTTCTTTCCCATTCACTTTCACACGAACGCAGCCATGTCCAAATCAACATTCAGACCGTTGGGGCTTAGGGTTTTTAGTTGGTAAATCCAAAATGTTTCCCTTTGGCGTAAACGCTTTAGCCTGTCTCCTCCCCTCCAATCCTCCTCCACCATTTCTATTCCCCTATAGGTCAAACCCTCAGGGTTACCTCCATGGGCTGAACTGAAATGCAAAGGTACACTATGATTCGCCACTTTCCTTCTAATGTTGCCTATGTGTTCCAGTATGCGGACCTTAAGACTTCTCGAGGTCCGGCCCACATACTGGAGACCGCACGGGCATTCCAGCAGATAAACGACAAAAGTGGACTTGCAATTAATAAATTGCTTTGTTTTGAATGATTTCTTAGTCTTTGTCGAAGTAAAGCTTGTTTTATCCCTTGACGCGTGTTTGCACGCCTTACAACTAAAACAGTTGTAGAAGCCCACTGGTTTGGGCAACCAGTTAGTGGTTTGCTCCACAACTTCCCTCCTATAAACACTGGGGACTAATTGCATTTTTAAATTGTTCGCCCGTCTAAAGATCACGCGTGGGGCTTCTGGTAGGTGGTCCTTCAATATTACATCCTTACGTAGAATGTGCCAATGCTTTTTTAGAATTTCACATATTTTGTTGGCTTCAGTGTTGTAGCGTGTAACAAAGGGTACTGTAATTTTATCATTATATACTGGAGGACAGTTTTGAAATTAATACAAGATGTGACGGGAATCAAGGTTCCGCTAGACCCAATTGTAATCATCGTGGCAAAGCCTATGGAAGACGTAAATCATTACACAGCTAAATTCATTTTACATATACTAACGGCGGCTAGATGCGCAGCAGCGTAAAAAAAGACGTTGCCGCCCTCAAGAAGAGAGGTTATTAGAGGTTATTAGAAGGGTTAACGATGTACAATTAATGGAGAGATTCACCTCATTTTTGAATCACACCACAAGGAAGTTTGAGAGAGTCTGGGATCCCTGGGATGTTGGATTGGGGTAAGACCCCAATAGGATAGAGGATCTGGGAGTGATGAGTGTAGGATATGTTGTTGATAAAATGTAATTGATAAAATGTTATAACATTTTATAAAATGTGGTAAGATATGTAATGTGACTGTTGTCGATTGCAAGAATTCTGATACAAAATGGTACTATTTCAGTGACAAAACGCAAAGAAGATTCACTTATAACGCGCGCGCTCGGCACACCCACCCTTTTTTAACCTTGTTTGGGGTGTTGAGCGCAGCTACAATGGAATTCTTTCTCGTTCCCTCTCCTTTTGTTCATTCAAACATAGTTCCTTGCTAGCACCACCCTCGGGTTCTAAATTGATCACTTATTAATTAGTCCTGTAGAGCAGGATTTTCAAACCCTTCAGGTTTTTCTTTGTTAACCTCATTTCTATAAAATTCCTAACTCAACCAAGTCAAATGGCTCTTTTTTATTTGTGTTTCATGACATACTTGTTTTCACGGCACGATGATGTTAATGGTGATGTCTGACTTGAATCCGTGCTCATTATATTAGTTAATAAACCCTTTTCCTAATTTACTTTCCACTTTCTCAGATACTCATGTTAGCCTGCTATTAACATGTCACTAAAACTGCATTTCAAGTGCCACCATTCTAATGCTTACCCGCACTGAAAAATCAACCATCTGTTTTATTAGTAATATAGAAAGGGAACCAAAGGAATCTCTACATATACTGTAAATCTCTAACTATATATGAATGTATTTTCAGCATTAATTGAGTACATCCCATCTTCAGTGAGGCTCTTATTCCCATCATGCTGATTAATTCAATATAATGACCAGCTTTATTCATTAATAGGGGACCGGTTAATTAAAATGGGAGAATGGCGTTTACATGCTAAAATGCACATTTTTGCATGAGCGAACATCTTGCCATATTTATTAAACCGTTCTCGAATGACTAAACCATGCAAAAATAGCATTTTAGTTCTCAATTTGAGTCTGGCTTTGCAAATTCATGCAATATGCAAATAACGTATGCAAATGAGAAAAGCTTGCAGAATTTTTTTATTAATAGGCTATTTAATAAGATGATAGATTGCATTTCACATCGCAAATTCGCAGACAAAAATCTCACATCCACCAGGAAGGCAAATTTGAGATTTTGCTGGAAAGGAGACAGTTTTTTTTTTTTGGGGGGGACACAATTACAAAATAACACATAGTAAAATTGCCTTCTTGACAATTCCAGTATTGCAACCATTTTCAAATTGCGGGTCTCTGGGTTGGACTGTTCGAGTGAAATGACAGCTGGCAGTTCTATAAGTAACTGAAAGGATGTCGCAAAACATTAATGTCAAATAAATGCAGAAAATAAATTGCATATGAAAATATATTTCGTTTCTAGGAAAAAGTAAGTCAATGCATCAGAACAGCAATTAGCAACTGGAACTGATATAAGATGTTATTTAGTTACTACAAACATTTCAAATAGCCATTTCAATACTAAATGTTATATTCATTACATACACAAAAAGCACATCTCCTACTGCGCAGTATTTGAATAGTGAATATCATCCATATACAGTAGTACCTGAAGTTTTGTAAATATTCCCCTTAGTAAGCTTAAGATGAAGCCACAGGTTCAACTTCAGGCTATGGTTTTTTTTATACACATTCTTCTAAAAACATCACATTTAACAGCAATTGATTGATTCATAAGAACTATAATGAATAAGTTAAGTGCATTGGGCAAACAGTGCTATATGAGTATGTAGCCCTAGTAAGAAATAGGGCTATAGTTCTTTCCTCCTCCTGATTATAAGCCCTGGTAAGGGCAGGCTGCCAGGAGTTATCATGGGTTTCCCCCACTTCCAGCACTGCCCTGAATGGTGGAGGTAGGTCACCTGACCCTGTGTCAAGGCAAGAGACACAGGGGTGGTGCCTGCTGATATCATAAAGAGCAGTGCACTTCCTATTTATTGACAGTCTTGGGAGTTAGAGTCTAGTCTGTCCACTGGCTGGTCCAGTGTGACTGAGTAGTTAGTTTACAGTTGGAGAAGAAGAGGAGCAGCTTCTGAGTAGAGCTGCTAGAATTATAGTTAGTGAGGTGGACGAATGCCTCTCACCCTGCTTAGGGGGTGAGGGAACAGTTAGCCCCACCCTGGGTGCCCTTGACCTAGGGTTGTGGCAGGGGAAGAGACTATCCTGAAGGAGAGCAATCAGAGTGGAGTGGACACCCTGTACCTGTCTGCTGCTACTGCTGCTGTTGTTGCTGATACTACTGCTGCTGTGAATAAAGACCTGCTACTTTTAAAGAAAGCCGTGTGTGTGAGACTGGAATCTCTCATCCCTGTGTGGGAACTCTTTATAAGGATTCCACCCCGCAGTCCTGGGGCTTACTAGAGATGGAGGCGCTGCACCACTGAATGAATACGAAGGCATCCACCCCAGAAACCTGTTCCTGCTATCCCCCATACCATCGCGGGAGACTTAGGCCCTCCTGTTGCCAGCAGGTATGCACCACATACAGTCATGTAGCCAGACCCTAGTACAGCGTAGGGGGCCCGATCTGCGATTGCCCCGGGGTCGATGGGTTACAAATATAAATGAATAAACCATAAATGCAACAATCTATATCTGTTGACACAAACCTAGTGTACTGTCCACACACCCAGAAAGAAGGCAGCCGGCAGTATAACTGAAGAATAAGGTGTTACCTTCTTCAGAATAATGAAAATAAATACTTTTATCATGTCATTTAGCGAGGGCAAAATGGAAGTGAGATGGGTTGTGTGTCGTTACAATTGGCAAAATAAGGAAGTGGGATCATTTATCCACAGGCACAGATTTAAACCTGGTAGAGACCAAGAAATGGCTCCGCTCAGCTAATATATACAAATAGTTAGTCTTACTAGGGGGGTGCTATTAGGGAAGAATTATAATGACTAATATACAAAAGAAACAGAATCCCTATTAGGAGCACTCAACCCCTACTGATATATAAATTAAAAGAAAATACTTTATTGATAACATATATGAAAGAATGCTGTACACATATATACTTAAAACGTATGGACGATGTAGTGAGTAAGATACCCCTAGCTAATGTAGTACACCTCACCATAGATTGTATAATACAATGCCTCACGTATACAGATGAGGATCCCCCCTTAAATATCACCAAAATTGCCTACTCTATTGCTGGGTAGGACAGATGGTAAGGGTTAATCAATGTTGGTGAGGATCTAGATGTAAAACTATAATTCTGGATAACCAGATTGATAAGAGATGCACTATCAAACTCAAATCAGAGCTACTGCATATACTACATCAGTAATTTACAACGGTAGTCTGCAGTACTATTAGGACACCGATGTCTACCTTGCAGTACTGCCGGTAAGTATTTGAACAGATAGTACTATGAGTATTTACAGATCCCGTGACGGTAATGTTATGATTATACATTTAAGTCTCCCCAGACTTCGGATCAGCTGCACGGGACTTAGCTCATGGCGGTCACCCACCAAGGTAAAGGGTGAAATCCCCCAGGATATTCCAGACTAGCTAATGCTAGTTTCTGCCTCCTGGGGCCCACATCTTAGTTTAACTCACTACAGCAGCAGTGGGGTACTCTCACTAAGAAATGGAACCAAGCATTCCGGTCGTGTCACAGTGGCTACGTCATGAATGCCCGACGTACGTTTCATTCCCGCAGGAACTTCTTCGGGGGTGGGCGTTGCTGTGTTCCCTATGTGCCTTTTATACCCTTCTGGTTGCTATGGTGACTTGCAGCCTATGACTTCTAACTGAATTCTCATAGCAATCAAATAGGGCTCGGGACATTAAGAGCCTATTGCCCTGCTAAAAACCTCTTTAAGGTAAGTGTTTAAAAGTTTAAAAATAAAGTCTGGCAGATTTGCTGCATGGAAAAATTGGTTAGTCTTAACAACGATACATGCGCAGATTTCCAAAAGGTGTGGTCGCCATGGATTTTGGGTGCTGGTCAACCAAATATTAATACCCACCTAATTTTGTTCTAAAAACTGCTATATATATTGACTGTGTGTATGAATGTTATAAGATGTTTTGCTAGGTAAAATTCTAACTGGATGTGTTCTTTCCTCCCCATCTTTATTTTTTGTACCCTTCCCTCCCCATCATTTATTTTCTCCATTTAGCCCTCTCCCGAAAATTTTTATTAAAAATTGAGTTTAAAAAAAAAAAAAAAAAGTTTAAAAGAATCAATGGGAGTGAACTATATTCATGGCCATAATTCTATACAGACAAGCAACGTATGCTGTTTTGAAAAAATGTGCATAATTAGCATCTCACTGGACAAGGGTCGTATATGAAGAATTTGTGCAGATTCATATTCACAGCCCTATTGCAGCATAGTATTCCTACCAATGCCAAGTATTACAATTGCCTGTATTAAACTTTCAAATCAAAAAACTCAATAAAGTCTTGTGTGACCCTCATAGTTTATTGTATGTAATACAGGTGTCTTGTTGGTTATTACTTCTTTGTGAGTGCTTATTGCTGTAATGCACATACGTGATTTTAACAAGAAATATCGATGAACAGACTCAAATAAACGCTGTAAATGTGAAGCCTTGGTTGAGTCCCCGAGGATTCTGGGTCCCCAACATATAAATCCATTTGGCATCAGCCCTCAATAAAATATTATTTAGGTCATATACTCTAATTCCAAGGGAATGGTGCTCAATGCCGTGGAAACTCATACAGGATATGTCACCATTATGAAATTGATTGGCTTGCCTAGATACCGGTGTGTCTGCTTTGTTTCTAATGGTGAAAAAGGAAACTTATCTAATAGTGGCGCTCTATATAAAAATACTAGCTATACATATAATCGTAGTGATAATAATAATCAAAAGGTGATACTTATGCAAACACATAAAACAGGTGCTGCTATGACCCGGTGAGGATTGCTCTGTCAGTCCTCGTGTTGAGAAGAAGGGATAAATCTCCGGGAAGCGCAGGGATATGTGAAAACAAAAATGTATATAGATAGTGCAATATTGCTGTGACAAATTAAATAAATTGGCTGATCTAATGCAGATGTACTCACAAGTGTGAGAAGGTTAAAGGCACGTAAAGGTATCTTTCCCAGAGTATGGATGTCACACTGTATTCAGGAAATCAATCTCAGCCCCATATAGAATCCAAGAGACCTTAGAAAAGAAGACTGGACATAGCGCAGACTGTATACCAAGAACTTATAAAAGGTAAGTGAAAGGTATTACACTCACATGATTTCAAAAGTTTAAAAGCATTTCGATCACACGCAGTGGATCTCAGCAGCCGGATAGATGGTGTATCTGGTTCCCCTCCTTCCGTGGCGTGCGTGTCACTGGTTTGCGTTCCAACTGCACAGGAAGTGATGTAATCGGTTTCCAGGGGTTCCGGCCAGTAGTACAGACGTCACTCTACGCGTTTCATCTCATCGATTTCATCAGGACTCTGCTGAGATCCACTGCGTGTGATCGAAATGCTTTTAAACTTTTGAAATCATGTGAGTGTAATACCTTTCACTTACCTTTTATAAATTCTTGGTATACAGTCTGCGCTATGTCCAGTCTTCTTTTCTAAGGTCTCTTGGATTCTATATGGGGCTGAGATTGATTTCCTGAATACAGTGTGACATCCATACTCTGGGAAAGATACCTTTACGTGCCTTTAACCTTCTCACACTTGTGAGTACATCTGCATTAGATCAGCCAATTTATTTAATTTGTCACAGCAATATTGCACTATCTATATACATTTTTGTTTTCACATATCCCTGCGCTTCCCGGAGATTTATCCCTTGTTTCTAATGGTGCCAACGTGCTCCAAAGCCCGTCTCCGATATTGTTTTTTTTTTTTTTTCAACTTGTAATTTTTATTATTTTTGAAGGCACAGCCAAGATACAGCTTATAAACATTACTGTGTCATGCAATATCAATAACATATGTGCATCTTAGCAGGATGCAAACATTAAGCGAAGTTTAACAGGGTGGTATAAACAAAGAAAATATACAACAAGTATTACATAATATATATTAAATAATATAAGACAATGGAGAGGGGGTAGGGGGAAGACAGGGAGGGGTGGGGGAGGGAAGAGGGGGCCGTGAACTCCTACTAAATCTGTGGTTCCTGAGTTTATCAATCCGCGTTGGTGGAGATCGAGAGTAGTGTATTCCTAATATATTGATCAGTAATCTCTAACAGCCCTCCAGTCTGTGGACTTTCGTTATCAACCGCATTATAGGAGAACGCATCTACTGATTATTAATGCAGTATTGTGGATCTATCCACCCCTGGGATGTCTGTCTGTTCCAGCCAAGGAGTCCAGACTTTTAGGAAATTTTCGCCAGTGTCATTAACTAAACTCGTTAATTTTTCCATCTGGCATACAAACCAAATTCTGTTCCGAATCTTGGGGATTATAGGAATTTCATTCTGTTTCCATAATGCTGCAATCTCGCACCTCACGGCTGTAGCAAAATGAGCTATTAATTTGAGTTCTGTTTTTGTGATACTCCGAATTGCTCTGCCTAATAAGAAGAGTCCGGGATCAAATGGAATTTCTATGTCCAATATCCTTTGCAGCCAATCTTTGATCTTTTCCCACAACGGGGTTAACCGGGGACAAGACCACAGCATATGTAACAGATCTGCGGGTTCTCCACATTGTCTAGGGCACAATGGGGAGCTTCCCTTTATAAATTTAGATAATCTAAGCGGGGTGAGATACCACCTCATAAGGACTTTATATGCGTTCTCCTTTAATGTTGTGCAGATCGAACTTTTTGCCGCAGAGGTTGCGATTTGGGTCCAGTCCTCCATATCTATGTTCTCTCCTAAGTCTGCTTCCCAGTGCAACATATATCCTAGTTTGTGTGTTACTTTAATGCTAGAACCGATCACTTCTCTGTACAACTGCGATGTAAGTCCTTTTGTATTTGTCTTTCTGAGACAGAGCTTTTCGAATGTTGTCAACGGTGTATGTGGTTTAGAGTTGTTGTAAAAGGCTCTAACCTGGAGGTATCTATAGAATTCTGAGTGTGGGATATTTTTATCCTCTCTAATTTGTTCAAATGTTATAATTTTGTTGTCGTCCTCCAGATCCTTTAATCTTGTTATATTATTGTGTTTCCAAATTTGAAAATTTGAGCTAAGCATCCCTGGAGCAAAGTGAGGGTTTCCCCATAGTGGTGTCATTAAGGTATTTTTGGTTGTAAGTCCACATTTGAATTTAGTGGCATCCCAGATTGCTAAGGAATTGGTCATTGAGGATAGCGGTGGGTGTATAGCATTCTTCCTTGCTATTTTTGGGGTCCATAATAAGTTGCTTAGCTCCAGTGGGGAGCAAGCTTTATTCTCCAATGCAACCCATCTTTTCAATTCTGGGTGTGTCTGCCATTGGGAGAGTTGGCATAATTGGGCCGCTTGATAGTATGATAACAAGCAAGGTACTGCTAGGCCTCCCTCTGATGGTTGTTTCAGTAGGGTCTGTTTTTTAACTCAGGCTTTTTTGCCCCCCCAAATGAAGTTAAGGATGGAAGCCTGTAACTCGCTAATATCTTTCAGATTCAATGGTATCGGGAGGGTTTGGAACAAGTATAAGATGCGTGGGAGGAGATTCATTTTTACGCTAAATATTTTGCCGATCCATGAGATCTTGAATCTCGCCCAACGCCTTATATCCTCCTTCATTATTTTGATTAGTTTAGGGTAGTTTGCTTTATATAGAGATCTGTAGTTGTCTGTGATTAATACTCCTAGATATTTGATTGCTGTGCGTTGCCAGCGAAAGTTAAAATTTAGGGAGATTAATTTTCGTCTACTTTTGGTATAGTTACATTTACTGTAGGGCCTCGGATTTTGTCTGGTTTATTTTAAACCCGGATATTTTATTAAATTGGTCTAAAAGGCTGAAGAGATTAGGGAGAGAGGTAAGTGGCCTCGACAAAACCAGCAGTTTTAGCGTATAATGCTATTTTATGTGATTGGTTATCAATTTGGAGTCCTGAAATATCAGGATTGTCCCTAACTTTGGTTGCTAACGGCTCCATGCACATGGCAAAGAGTAAGGGCGAGAGGGGGCAGCCCTGTCTCGTCCCACTCTTAATCTTAAATAGCTCTGAAGGAAAGCCTTGGTGTATGACTTTGGCTGTCGGCCCTGCGTATAGCGCCATGATAGCGTGTATTAATTTATTCTCGAAACCAAATGCTCCAAGTGTGGCGTCTTAGGTATGCCCAGTCGATCCTATCGAAAGCTTTTTCTGCATCTAGACTTAACACCATAATTTGTACTTTTTGTGAATTGGCTATTTCTAGCAGATCAATGATTCGTCGGATGTTGTCTCCCGCTTGTCTATCTTTAATAAAACCGACTTGATCTGAGTGTATCAGTCTAGGTAGGATCTGACTTAATTTAGCGTAGATCTTTATGTCTGTGTTAATAAGCGAGATGGGTCTGTAACTTTTACAATCTAATGGGTCTTTGCCAGGTTTGTGAATTATAGAGATTGACGCTTGGAGCATGTTTTCTGGGAATGGATCTCCTGCTAATACCGCGTTAAACATGGTAAGCAGGTGTGGGGCCAAGGATTCGCTAAATTTCTTATAGTAAAGGCCTGTAAAGCCGTCTGGGCCTGGGGCCTTTGAGGGTTTTAAATTATCGATGACGCTAGTAAGTTCCTCCATGGAGAAATCGCAGTTCAATCCTTCTCTTTCTTCCCTCGTCAACCTTGGCAGATTTGAGCTCGCGAGAAAGGAGTCACGCGCTTGCTCCGTAGCCTTATTTTGTAATGTTTTATCTCCATTATATAATTTCTCGTAATATGCCTTAAATTCCTCGACAATTACGGAAGGGTTACCGGATATGACTCCAGATGATCTTCTGATGGCTTGTATGCTATAATTAGGGGGTCTATTTCTTAATTTGTTTGCGAGCATACTATCTGGCTTGTTTGCTTTATCAAAAAATTTCCTCTTTGACCAACTCATTGAAATATCAGCCTGGGAAGTCAACAGCAAATTAAGTCCAATTTTGGCGTCTTTAATTGGTTTGAGTAAGCCCGAGTCGTTAGACTGTTTGTGGGAGTCCGAGAGGTTTTTTAATTTGGATTGTAGGAGCTTGATCTTTGCCTCTCGTTCCTTTTTCCGTCTTGAGGCGATACTAATTAAAACGCCCCTTAGCGTTGCCTTATGGGCTTCCCACAATGAGAGGCTGGAGTTAACCGAACCCTTGTTTAGGCTGAAAAACTGATCAATTTCCTCGGCTACTACCTGGGCTGTCTCAGGGTTTTTTAATAGGGATTCATTTATTTTCGAATTTGCTCTAGGTCTGTCTAGGGTTAGCTGGGAGCACCTTAGCTCTATAGGCGCGTGATCCGACCATGAAATATCATGGATCCCAGTATGGGAGATCTTCGGGACCAGTCTACTAGAAACAAAGAAGTAATCGATTCTGCTATAGGAAGAATGAGGGTGCGAGTAAAAGGTATAGTCTCTTTCATAGGGATGTTGTTCCCGCCATATATCTATGAGGCTGTTCTCTTTTAGGCCCGAGCGAAGTGTCCGGGAGGCGGTTTTCGTGTTGCGAAGCTGTGAGCCCGATCTGTCTAGCTTGGGATTGAGGGTTGTATTAAAGTCTCCTGCTACTATCAGTGGACCATTAGCAACTTTGCTCAATTTGTTAAATACTAAAGTGTAGAATTTAGGTTCAGTATCTCCCGGTGCATATATGGATGCTATTGTAAGCATCTGTCCATTTATCGAACCGATTAAGATTATGTATCTACCTTCTGTGTCTCTGACTATTTTATCTGCTTTAAATGGACATTTATTATGGAATATAATTGCTACGCCCTTTGTCTTTTTTGTGGATGATGAGAGATAGAATTGGTGGAATCTTTTATCTAAGAATTTTGGGGCGCTCGTCGAACTAAAATGAGTCTCCTGTAAGAGTACAATATCTGCTTGTTTACGTTGATAGTCGGCAAAAGCAATGCGACGTTTCCCGGGGCTATTTAGTCCCTTTACGTTATGTGATAAGATTATCAGCATTCTAATATGTCTGTCTGAACTGTCCTAACCATATCTTTGAGTGTGAGGGGTGGGTGTTTATGTATTACCTTCTCGTCGACCCACCGATTTGGAGATGGACGGCTGAGGTGTCCTTTGTAGTATTGTGAGTCACATGGCCAACTGGGATAGGGAGGGGTAGGGAAAGAAAACACAAGGTAAGACAAAAAATACAAAAACTTGGGAGATCCTTTTGGGATCAAAGTCCCCGTCGGATCTCTTGCCTTTGGGTGAAAGTTTGCAGCCCAGATTCCTATATCTGGCGCAAGGGTGACCGGGAAGGTCCAGTCTTTTTCACCACAAAGGACTTTGTTGAGTGTCCTGTTCCTATCCAGGACATTCTCTTTCGGCAACATAGCAAGGGCCGGGGATGGGAGTCGGCCTCCCTCGACTTTGCTTAATTTAAAAACGTTAAATAACACTCATAGAACATTCACAGAGAAATAGCAATCTCATTATTAATTACTCTCTAGGCGGGTAAGACTATTTTGAAACCAACATGGTTAACTTTACTAACACAACATAACTAAGGCTATATACGTGGCAGAATGTGTCCCTATAGCAGGTATATCCCTTATTGTAGACTGTCTTGGTCAGCTCTGATCATCCATGTTACAGGGCTAGAACTATGTATCTTGGCATCCGTTCGGCTATTACATACCAGTATTACTCCATAGCTTTATAATAAGAAGTAGAAGTGGTATTAAAGTTGGGGCATAATCCCCCTTTCCCCTATGTGTCTTCTCACATTACTTATAAATCTTAATACATTTGACTGCGGGGCCTAAATCTGCATTATCCTCAACTCCTACCTTTTTAGTACCCTGACAAAATAGGAATCTATATATAACAGCTACATTCACATTATAGTCCTGAGTTGGGGGGCCTGTATGTCTTTGCTATATTTTATTTTCTGATTGTCCATATTTCAATGAAGAGGTATCTGTCCTGCTGGGTCTAGGTCTGCAACGCAGCTTTCTGTCGATCCACCAACATATTCTCGGCTGTTAGCTGAGGGGGATGAGGGGGTGCTGTTGTGTCTTTTCTTCGTTATGTTGTCCATCGGCTCTCCTGCCTCCTGGGGTAAATCTACATGGCTTATAGCTGGTATCAGGAAATCCGTCTGGGTGTACCAAGATGGCCGCCGCGTCTGGGTGTCAGCTTGAATTGACCAACTTTATTCCACCATTTTGCGAACAAAATGACAGTCTACAGGTATTGCCCTTTTAAGCCTTAATTGATCCTTAATTGGTATCAATTGTGTGTCTTTTCTTGGGCTTTTCGCGCCGAAGTCGTCACTTTGCTCCAGCTCGGCTCAGGGGAGGATGTGGACGCAGCAGCTCCCTCCAGGTCAGTGTTTTCGCCCCGTAGGACCAATTTTTTCAGAAATTGGCCCTTTTCTTCAATCGATGGCAGGGTAACGGCAGCACCATTCCTGAGGATCATTAGACCGAAGGGGAAAATCCAACGATAACGTATCCCTTTGTCTCTCAGCATCCTGGTTATAGGCAGAAGGGTCCTTCGCTTCGCCAGGGTAGTGGGGGCCAGATCCTGGAATATTAACATTTTAATTCCCTCGAATTCCACTGTGCCTGCTGCTCTGGCGATTTGGCAAACCGATTCTTTAATTCGAAAATAATGAAGACGGGTGATAATGTCTCGTGGGGGATCATTAGGCTGCGGCTTAGACCTCAGGGCTCTATGGCACCTGTCCATATGTAACTCTGCTTCATATTTGTTGGGAAGAGGCTGGTCAGCCATTTTGTGACAAACTCCTCGTGGTCTGCAATCTCCTCAGGGACACCTCGTATCCTTATGTTATTACGACGGTCTCTGTTCTCGGCGTCCTCTTGGCTACTGGCTATCTCGTTTATTTGCTCTTGGAGATTGGCCGAGGTTTTATCTTGTCTGCGCACAGCTTTTATTGTGGAATCTAATTTTGCCTCCATTTCGTCTGTTCTGGCGCCAATGTTGTTAATATCGCGTCGCAGCTCTGCAAGTTCATTGTGCATATATGTCTTCATTTCGTTGCAGAATTCTCGCATCACTCTGCGGGTGATCGATTCTGTATCTTTTGGGGCCGTGCAGTCCTCCGGCGCTTGATCTTCCTCGGAGTCTGAGCCTGTGGGTGGCGTCGGGGAACCCGTTCCATCTTTGCGGGCCGCATCAGGTTTATTGAAGTACTTGGTGAGTACCGTGGATGTACGGCCTGATTTTGGTTTAGTTGGCATTGTGAGTGCTTCCCCTGCTGCAATCTCTGTGTTTTGCGTGGATTTGATTGATATTAATGCATTTGAGTGTTTAATTAGTCGTCGAGGGGTGCGGAGCTCACACTCTAGGCTTCCATGCACCTAGTCCTCGCGCATGCGCCTCTCCGATATTGTTTAATGGTTTTACCCACATATTTGATACCACATTTGCATGTGGCTAGGTACACTACTCGTACAGTTTTGCAATTAATAAATTGCCTAATTGCAAAAGTACGGCTCCCGTCCCAGTTCCGAAATTCTTTGGGTGGATTCATATACAGTATGGGCATCCTATGCAGGATCCACGGGCATATGTGCCAACAGTTTTAAGGAATAAGGAAGTGTGATCATTTATCCACAGGCACAGATTTAACCCTCCCTGGTCGACCATAGGCGGCCGTGAATACTACTCCCCCTGTGCGTAAATCCGGGCCTGTGTATCCATGATTTCAAATTACAACCACTTTGACAATGTTAATGAATTGCGCGATTTAGAATTTAGCTCCTGCAGCGAGATTTGTTGGTATTAATAATAGACTGGAAGTTACTGGCTTTTCAAAATATTTCATGTTTCATTTAAGATTTCAGGTCCCAGGCAACTGCAAAAGTGGCGGGATGGTTTCAAGTCCCAACGTCAAGTACTGGTAATTTCTAAAGCATTATCTCTGGCTACACTAAGGTCACTAAGGACACCGGTTGAAAAACACACCTAATTCATTTTACACCAAACACACCATTTCATCCAAACTACAGTAATAATAATAGATTTTGTCTTGTATAGCGCTGACAGTGTACATAGCGCTGTACATAGAAATTTTTGTAGGCACAAGTCTCTGCACTGTAGAGCTTACAGTCTATTCTTCGGTTCCTGAGACACAGGGAGATAGTGACTTGCCCAAGGTCACAAGGAGCATGACAATGGGCTTTGAACCAAACTCCCCTGCTTCAAAGTCAGTGTCATTGTTTTCAGTCAGTGCCTTTACTCACTGAGCCGCTGCTTCAGGCCTCACATAATAAAAGCTGATAGCAAATACACACTCAGCACTACTGTATGTGAGTTCTTTCAGTAGCAGCAAAGAATAGAAATAACAGCTGTCTTTTGCAAAATCCAACTTTGTAAGGCAATCAAGCCTTTTTCATAAAGTGTATTATTAGTGGTGGATGAAATGCATCTGCAAAAATAGAAAGAAAAAAAAAACCAGACCAGTCATTATCTTAAACATATGAGTGACTAGTTGTTAAGAAAAATACTGGTCAATGACGCTGGTCTCATCGTGGAACATTTGCAATCTTTGAAGCTATATTTAGCATTTACATCAATATTGATGCAATCTTGTTTCATAAGGGAGTTAACACATTAGAAGCCTGAAATATAATGCAGACCAATATTTTTTCAGGCCTCATTGCAGTGAAGGGGTTAATCTCCCTGACCTAAATGTACAAAGCATTTTTAAAGAAGCTCAAAATTGCTTTTTAATCCTGGCTCCCGAGGATTTCCTTTGTTACCATCTGCTCTGTACCCTGGGTATTCACTCCCAGAATTAGGTCTCTTTAAACATCAAGAACATTGGTTAAGTGTACAACATATAACGTACAACAAAAGTACAACATGCAATTCTATGCATCTTATATATTGTAACATTTTATATATATATATATATATATATATATATATATATATATATATATATATATATATATATACATACACATACATACATACATACATACATATATATATATATATATATATATATATATATATATATATATATATATATACATACACATACACACACACACACACACACAGACACACAATTATAGATATGTCTTATTTTTTTTATCTGCCATGGTTATTTAAATATTCACAGACTAAAAAGAAACATTTACCCCAATAAGTATATGCTTATTCACTATACCTTTACTTAACTTAGAGAGACCAGTGATTCAATAAACACAACGAAGAGACATTTAATATTTAAATATTTAATCTTGTAGGATCTGTCTCACAGACCAAACATGTTATGAGTAAATGTACAAAGCTGCAGCTTCAGGTTCAGCTTCAGGGAATCTAACCGTTTCAACCAGCGAAAGAATGAGGGTTAAAAGATCAAAATCACAGAAAAGAGGTCACAGTCCTTCAGTGAAATGAAATGTACAGATATGCTTGCAGGTGCAAATAACTTACTGTACACAATTACGCTTTCCATCAGAAAACAGAAAAAATGAGAGAGAAGATCCAAGAGAAGGTGAATATTGCACTTGAAAGAAAACACAAACACACACACACACACACACACACACACACACACACACACACACACACACACACACACACACACACACACACACACACACACATATATATACATATACTGTATATATATATATATATATATATATATTTATATATTATATATACATACATACTGTACATGTATATACACATACTGTGTTCAGAAAAACAGGACCCTTTTGATTTGTCACAATATTTTGTAGAAAAATCACTAAATGTTCATGAAAGTGGGAGCATTTATAGGCCTGTCACATTAGACTATAAATAAAGATAAACCGGCGCCAAAAAGAAAGAAAATCTGATCAAATATAGTCCAATTCAAAGGGTTGGGATGAGTTCCATGGAAGTGTCCTCTATGCAATCTCAGACAAACAAACATTTAAGACCACAACATAAAAGAGAAGAAAAGAGAAAAAAGATCATAGCGCAACAAAATACAAACAACCAATCACTGATATAGTATACAAATATAGATAGTAATTTAATATATAATTAAAAATACACATATAAAAACAACAAACAATTGCTTGTTGGGCAGGGAACACACTATTAAAGTGATGGCGTCCAGTGGGGCTAAAACTGAAACCCTACTTACAGCACTGCTGAATAATAAAGCCTGTATATCAATCACACAGCCCTCCGTGGCCTGGGT
This sequence comes from Ascaphus truei, assembly GCF_040206685.1. Classification (NCBI taxonomy): domain Eukaryota; kingdom Metazoa; phylum Chordata; class Amphibia; order Anura; family Ascaphidae; genus Ascaphus; species Ascaphus truei. The sequence continues at coordinate 77,531,980 of NC_134485.1, forward strand.
AGGAAAGGAGGCTTCACCACACCGTCCGTGTGCTGCTGCACCGCATGGAAGCTCCTCTCCTGTAGTATCACACCGCCAGCTGCCTCACTCGTCTGCAGACGTATAGGCTCATAAATGGAGGATCACCAGAGCTCTAACCGCCGAGGCCTCCCTGGGACAGTCACGCGGACCTCAGGTCTCGCGAGACCACGTGACGTCACCGCTGAGAGCCGAGACAGGGGAAGGTAGCTCGCAGGTGCCAGGCAATGAAACAGCCGAAGCTGCTGGGGATGGGGAAGCAATTGAACAGGAGATGAACGCCAAATAGTCCTTGCCAGTCATGCCCCTGACGAAGTGACTGACGTCACGAAACGCGTAGGGTGGACTTTTATTACTGGCAAGGACTATTTGGCGTTCATCTCCTGTTCAATTGCTTCCCCATCCCCAGCAGCTTCGGCTGTTTCATTGCCTGGCACCTGCGAGCTTCCTTCCCCTGTCTCGGCTCTCAGCGGTGACGTCACGTGGTCTCGCGAGACCTGAGGTCCGCGTGACTGTCCCAGGGAGGCCTCGGCGGTTAGAGCTCTGGTGATCCTCCATTTATGAGCCTATACGTCTACAGACGAGTGAGGCAGCTGGCGGTGTGATACTACAGGAGAGGAGCTTCCATGCGGTGCAGCAGCACACGGACGGTGTGGTGAATCCTCCTTTCCTACCCAGGCCACGGAGGGCTGTGTGATTGATATACAGGCTTTATTATTCAGCAGTGCTGTAAGTAGGGTTTCAGTTTTAGCCCCACTGGACGCCATCACTTTAATAGTGTGTTCCCTGCCCAACAAGCAATTGTTTGTTGTTTTTATATGTGTATTTTTAATTATATATTAAATTACTGTCTATATTTGTATACTATATCAGTGATTGGTTGTTTGTATTTTGTTGCGCTATGATCTTTTTTCTCTTTTCTTCTCTTTTATGTTGTGGTCTTAAATGTTTGTTTGTCTGAGATTGCATAGAGGACACTTCCATGGAACTCATCCCAACCTTTTGAATTGGACTATATTTGGTCAGATTTTCTTTCTTTTTGGCGCCGGTTTATCTTTATTTATTGTCATTTTTTGGTTTGTGTCACCCATTGTTCCTGGCAGCCTTTGCCTAATATTTTAGGAGTTTATATATTATTAGTTGTTAATATACACTAATTTTTGTATTTTAAGCATTAGCGCTGTTCCCACTGCCCTTTCCCTCTGTCACATTAGACTATTACATTTAAGTATGATTTAATTATCTAATAAATATTCTTTGGAATTGGTGATGGCAGGATGACCTCATCAAGTGCACAGTTACAAAATGGTGTTTAGCAAAGAAGATAAGCACGTTATAAAGTGATTGAGACACAGCAAGGAATATGGTCCAAAATGCTTACGTACCGTAAAATGTTTCATGATAAAACATGGTCGCAAGGAAGACTGAAGAAATGAATTTGTATCGTTCAGGAGTGGGAGCAGCTGGATCAATGCGTTATCAATTATGCAATCAGTCAATGACGTTCTCAACTTCGGTCGTGCATTTCAGCAGAATGAGGACATTTTGAACACGCTTTGAAAAAACTTTGAACTTAAACTTTATAGTAATCTTAGAGTTTCAAATTATATTACAACAGTTTACCACATTTACGATCTATGAAGGAAAAACTCCTATTTCTCACATAATGAACATGAACCTACCTGTAACGGATCCGCACCTTAGTTTACTGCTTACCTTGCCTTACAGACCTGTGCAGTCCTGGAACACTTCCCCTGATATTCACTGCAGCCCCAGCCTGGGTTCACTCATTAAAGCAATGCTGTCTCACGCCCCTTCTGCTATTGGTTCACTGACCTTTAAATACAGCCTTCCCATAATGCTTCTCTGCCGAGCATAATCCTTCCTGGATGTCACACATTCTCTGCCACAAGCCTTAGGCCTCGGTCCCGCTGCGCTCGTTGGCGCGGGCGGCGGGTCGCGAGTTCCCCACCAGCAGGGGAATCCTCGCGAGCCGGTCCCGGTCCCCACTGGCTGCACAGAGCACTACACGCTGTAGCGCGTCAGCCGCTGGAGACACCAGAGAATGGTGTTTTCTAGCTTTGACGCGTGACGTGTGTGGCTGTGAGCCAATGGGGAGGGGAGGCTTCGGGAGGAGGAGAGGCTTCGGGAGGAGGAGAGGCTTCGGGGAGCGGGGAGGAGTGTGGAGGGACAGCAGGTGAGTGCCTTTCTCTGTGTGTGTGTCTGAGTGCGTGCATGCCTATCTGTGTGTGTATGTGTGTGCCCGAGTGCGTGAGTGCCTGCCTCTGTCTGTGTGTGTGTGTGTGTGTATGAGTGCCTGCCTGTGTGTGCGCGCGTGTGTGTGTATGAGTGCGTGAGTGCCTGCCTGTGTGTGTGTGCGCGTGTGTGTGTATGAATGAGTGCCTGCGTGTGTGTGTTTAAACTTACCTTCCAGCTCCAGCCCGAGTCCGTGGAGGGAGGGGGGGAGAGTAGCGGGTCCCTCCGCTCAAGCCACGCCCCCCCTCCCTGTCAAACCGCCCACCTCCCGCCCACCTCCCGATCAAACCTCCCACCTCCCGCCCACCTCCCGCTCCGGCTCCCGCTCCCTACAGACCGCAGATCGCGGTCTGTGTATCTCAGCGCACCGCCTGTCAGCAGCGCAGGTGCGCTGACTCTGGGAGCGGGGCCTTAGCCTTAGGCTTGTCTCCTGGTATACTAACCTCTCTAGTTCTCTCCCCTAGTTCCTGAGGCCTGCTGCTAGTCTTCATGCAGGGGCCTGTGTTGCCGAGTATCCTGAGGCCAGCTACTACTCTCAACGTACAGGCCTGTGTTTCCTGCTTTCCTGAGGCCTGCTGCTAGTTTCACGTGGAGGCCGTGTCCTGTCTCCTGTGCTGAAGCGGAGGACTCTCCAGTGTTGACTTCAGCTTCCTGTTTCCTGAGGCCTGCTGTCCTTCCATAGCAGAGGCCTGTCTACCGGTTCCTGGGGCCTGCTGCTCTCTCTCCATTGCAGAGGCCGTCCTGGTTCCTGTGCTGAAGCGGAGGACCTCCAGTGTTTACTTCAGCTCCCTGTTTCCTGAGGCCTGCAGTCCTTCTCTTAGCAGAGGCCGGTCTATGAGTCCTGAGGTCTGTAGCTCTCTCTCTCTTTGCACAGGCTCGCTCTGGACTCTTGCGCTGAAGCACTGGTTTACAAGTGCTGCCAGGTGGTGTGCCCACTCCGGTCTGCCTATCCCTTCCTGAGACCAGTACCATGGGCCATGGTCACCACACGCGCAGTACCCACTCCCGCCCTGCAGCTATTACGCTGAAGCGGGACCTAGTTAACTTCCTGTTGCCGAAACTCTGCTTGGATAACGTTTACCCTGATGTCTCCAATCCTGACCCTGGCTTGTCCACTGACGATGCTGCCTTCTCCAGTCCCGACCCTGCTATGTACGACTACGAACTGCGCCATCCGGATCAGCCTGCGCGGTCTAAGGTCGTGCTTATACAACCCCACCTCAGCCACGCGGTCCGACCCTGGTTTGTGGCGAGCACAACCGTGACAGTATGCTCGGCCCCACAAACTCGGACCGCCCTGTGGTGAGGGTTGGTATGTTTCTATCTGAAATCCTGTCCCGGCCTGCGGACCAGTACCAGTTTGAAAACCAGTACCTGTTTGAGAGACTGCCTTCGCCTGAAACTGTGGGTATCTGTGAAGGTTTAACCCTTTCAAAAAGACTGATTCGTAATGAACTCCTTATTCAAGCTCAGCGCCATAGAGAGATGAAACAGCGCCTGGCTCCCCAACTGTACCCTTCTACTTCCACTCTAGACTGGGAGACTGTGGATCTTAGAGTACTGGCCCAGGCCCGTGATGCGTTTCATACGTTTGCCTAGAGTTCGACCACTCCATTATACTACGGGACCCTCTCCTCGCTGCCTACGCACGTTCTAATTACACCCACTTTCCCTCAAGCCCTTTTGCTGAACCCTTGGGGGGTCTTCCCGCACCTCAGGATAGCCCTACTGTCTTGGTACCTCCCTCTCCAAGAAATGACCAAACTGTCCCTCTATCACTGCCCCCTAACGTAGAAGCTGCCATGGTCACTAGCCCTGATTGCCCCTCCAGTTACTTAGACCCCAAGGATCTGGCTAAATTTACCCCTGCCAATCAGCCCTGTGAGGTTCCCGTGGGGTATACGTATATTTCTCTAGCCAACACTAAAACTCTAGTATCCGAGAACGAATCCTTTCTACCCTCTATTTCTAGCTCAGAACCCCTAACTTCTGAACTTGAGCTTATTCCTGTCTTAACCCCTGCTAGTCAGGCCTATGATTTTCCCACTGTAAATCCCTGCATTTCTCAGGTCTGTGTGTCTCTCTCACAGTGCAAGCTCTCTTTACCCTCACTTTCTAACTCAGAATCTCCCATTACAGCCCTTGAGGTTTTTCCTGCTTTAACCCCTGCTATTCAGTTCTGCGTGCTCTCCCTGTCAGAGAAGGAATCCCTTCTACTTCCGCATTTTAAGTTTGAATTCCTAAGTTCGGTTCCCAAGGTCATTCCTGTATTAACCCCTGTGGGGCAGCTCTATGAGTCTCCTTTGGTAAGTCCCTGTTCTTCGCCAGCCAAGTTCACGTCCCTAGCTCCAGAGGAGGAATCCCTTGTGTCCCCAATTACAGAGGAAAAACTCTCTATTTTTTACTCTCAGGTACTATCTGCATTAACCCCTGTAAATTCTTGCTGCCTCCAAGCTAATGCCTCCGATCTAGCCTCAGAGAATGAGTCCCCAAGTCCGAATGCAGAGGTTGCTTTGAATGACTCCCCTAATGTTGCGGAGTCCTTAGATATTCTTTGCTATAAACCCCCTTCTTCAGCTCAAGTTTCCGCTGCCTTGCCCCCTGAAACTTCGGCTAAAGTTCTGTTTCCAGTTCAATGTATTCAGGTACCAGGTTTTTTCCTAAGCTTGGTCGCAGAGTCCTCACTCCCGAGTATTTCGCTGAACCAGTCTGTCACCCAGAGAGCGGTGATCCCTGCTTCAGTGCATAGTCCCCACGTCATGGAATCTGCAGTCATTTCTGGTTTCCCAAGACACTCCTTACCAAATACCCACTTCAGAGCCCAGTACACTCGTGATTGCCCCCCTTGTACTGTCTGTGTTCTCCTCTTCTCAAAGTTTAGGGTTAAAAGCGTACAGTGGTCATTATGCCCCTCCTGGGGTTCATGTTGTGTTCCCAGGAATGTTTGCTGACACACTGCTTTCACTCAAAAGTGACGCTTTTTCATATGTACTAGCTAGAAGCCTGTACACAGTTTCCTCTCTCTCTCTGAAATTTGCCTTGTTGGTCCCGCTACTCTGAGAGGTGAAATCCTTCCTTCAGATTCAGAGTCTCTTTCTATAGAGGCCGTCCTTGCTTTTGGTTCCCCTTATTTCTCTGCCAAAGCAACCCCTCCAGGGATCAGCGTATCTGTTGTCACCCCCTTAGTACCGTCAGAGACCACCCTGCATATATTACAAGTCCTGGTATTTAAATCTGAGCTATTAAGTTTTCCTGCCCTTGCTAAACCTCAGTCCCTCAGCCCTGCATCTAAATGTGCTCCAGCCAGCAATCGTTTGGTTAATCGGGGTAAAAATTAAAACTCATGTGTTAAAGGGTACTTTCTCACACATGTCCAGCAAACCTAGAACTTCAGTGATTGATTCTAAGTCACTTATCACTGTATCTGATTTTCTCACTAGTCAAACCCAGACACCCTCACCACTGGCTAGGAGTTCCGTTATCAGAATTTTTGCACTAATAAACACGCCTATTTCTGTTTTGTCATGACAAGCACCCCTGTTGTTAGGGCCCTTGCAGTTTTGGATAAGACTCTTTTCACTTCTAAGGTTTCTGCTATTAAGAGTTTCCACAGTTCCAACTTACCACTTATTGTCTCTTTAACTCCCATCATTACTCCCCCACTACCCGTCACTGACTCCCAGGCACCAGCTCCAGGCGCTCGTTATCCTACCAGTACCCCTGCACTGCTAGATCTTCCTGTTATAGATTCTGAGCCTCCAGCTCCGGATTCTATTCCTCTACTCGCTGCTGCTCTTGTAGTCTCAGGTCTCTGTTACTCAAGTACAGACTTCAGCTTCTGATGCTAGCTCCCCTCCCTCCGCTACCCTTGCACTGCCTGATTCTCAAGTTCCAGATATTAAAGCCCCAAAGCCTATTCCTACTCCTATGACAAGTAGGATGCCCGTGAAGTTCATTGCAGCACGTGGTCTGCCCCATGCGGTTGTTCTAATCTCTGCAAGGACCAGCATGTCTTCCCCGTACTCTGATATCATATCTGAGACAATACTATCTCCCACTGAGGGTTCTACAGTATTTGGGAGCTCCACTGCCGATTGTTTCTCTGCCTCTGCGAACCCATGGTAATCCCTCTCGGAACCTTCTGTTGCTCCTGTTATTTTCTCTGTGTTGGAAATACTCAGTACGTACACCAAGATTTCGGTCTCTAAGCCTGATTTAATGCTTGCCTTGTCACCTTCCATACCAATACCTGGCAATGCTCCCACCCACCATATACCGTCGCTGACCACTACCTGGGAGACCTCTGGAGGAGAAGACCCTCTCAAATTACAACATGCAGAGGTCAGCCAAGACTTTGTCTGTCCCGAAGGTCACCCTGGTATACTCGATCAACTATTGATGCCCCTTATCCTAAACTCTGGTACCATTACTAAGGACTGGGCTCCCAGCGGGGGTTCTTCTGCCGTTTCTGCTCCGGAAACCCCTGGTTCTTCACAGCCTTGGATTCCCAAGCCATTTCGCGTGGCGAGCAATGCACCAATGATGTCTCTACCATCACGCTCATATCCTAGAACAGTACTCGCCAAGGAACTGCTCATTTATGGATCCCCTTTCCGCCTAAAAAACTTTAGGAACAACTCAATGTCCCAGAGACCCATGGATGGCCCTGTCTGGCTGCAGTTCTCACTGGGGGGTGGGGGTACGCAAAACAGTGCCCACAAGTCTCTGGACCATGACTCTACTCCCAATCCTAGACAGTTCAGGAACAATTCCAGGTCCCCCAACTCTATGAGTAGTCTTATTCGCCCAGAGGTCTCACGTGAAGGGGGAGGGGGTACTGTAACGGATCTGCACCTTAGTTTACTGCTTACCTTGCCTTACAGACCTGTGCAGTCCTGGAACACTTCCCCTGATATTCACTGCAGCCCCAGCCTGGGTTCACTCATTAAAGCAATGTTGTCTCACGCCCCTTCTGCTATTGGTTCACTGACCTTTAAATACAGCCTTCCCACAATGCTTCTCTGCCAAGCATAATCCTTCCTGGATGTCACACGTGTTCTGCCACAAGCCTTAGGCTTGTCCCCTGGTATACTAACCTCTCTAGTTCTCTCCCCTAGTTCCTGAGGCCTGCTGCTAGTCTTCATGCAGGGGCCTGTGTTGCCGAGTATCCTGAGGCCAGCTACTACTCTCAACGTACAGGCCTGTGTTTCCTGCTTTCCTGAGGCCTGCTGCTAGTTTCATGCAGAGGCCTGTTCCTGTCTCCTGTGCTGAAGCGGAGGACTCTCCAGTGTTGACTTCAGCTCCCTGTTTCCTGAGGCCTGCTGTCCTTCCATAGCAGAGGCCTATCTACTGGTTCCTGGGGCCTGCTGCACACTCTTCATTGCAGAGGCTGTGTCCTGGTTCCTGTGCTGAAGCGGAGGTCTCTCCAGTGTGTACTTCAGCTCCCTGTTTCCTGAGGCCTGCTGTCCTTCCATAGCAGAGGCCGGTCTACCGGTTCCTGGGGCCTGCTGCTCTCTCTGCATTGCAGAGGCCATGTCCTGGTTCCTGTGCTGAAGCGGAGGACCTCCAGTGTTTACTTCAGCTCCCTGTTTCCTGAGGCCTGCTGCCCTTCCCTTAGCAGAGGCCGGTCTATGAGTCCTGAGGTCTGTAGCTCTCTCTCTCCTTGCACAGGCTCGCTCTGGACTCTTGCGCTGAAGCACTGTTTTACCAGTGCTGCCAGGTGGTGTGCCCACTCCGGTCTGCCTATCCCTTCCTGAGACCAGTACCATGGGCCATGGTCGCCGCACGCGCAGAACCCGCTCCCGCCCTGCAGCTATTACGCTGAAGCGGGACCTAGTTGACTTCCTGTTGCCGAAACTCCGCTTGGATAACGTTTACCCTGATGTCTCCAATCCTGACCCTGGCTTGTCCACTGACGATGCTGTCTTCTCCAGTCTCGACCCTGCTATGTACGACTACGAACTGCACAATCCGGATCAGCCTGCGCGGTCTAAGGTCGGTGCTTATACAACCCCACCTCAGCCACACGGTCCGACCCTGGTTTGTGGTGAGCACAACCGTGACACTACCGCAGTGTATCTGGTACATGTTGACATAATACAGTGACATCCATTTAGTTAACATTAGTTGAATGTATTCATTGTGTTCTTTTATAACGATAATCTACATAATAGACCTAGGATTGTGCACATTTTCATGGGGATTGGGCGAGAAATATATAAGATATGGTGAAAAACAGTCTTTATATCATCATCATCTTGTTGATCCTCTGCTGAATGAAGGCCTCCCCAATCATCTTCCTGGTAATGTGGTTGCAGCCTCTCTTCTCCATGTTACGCCAACACATTTTCTGATTTCATCCTCCCATGTTACTTTTGGTCTTCTTCGTCTTTTAATTACGCTTGGAATCCAGTCAAGTAGCATCTTTGTCCAGCGATGGTAATTTCTTCTTGCGTTATGTACGGCCCACTGCCATTTTAATTTCGTCACCCTTATGATGATGTCACAGAATTCTGTTTGGTTTAGAACCCCTTCATCCCCTTTCCTGTCTCTTTGGGTAATAACAAGCATGCATCGCTCCATACTTCTTTGAGTTGTCTGAAGCGTTTGAATTGTCTTCGAATTTAGGGTCCAATTTTCACATCTACAGTATACGTGAGCACGGCAGAATAAACTGGTTCAAAAACTTTCCTCTTGAGGTAGAGTTGAAGGCTCCCTTGAATAATTGTCTTGTTTCTCCCAAAAATGCGCTCCATCCCATCTTCATTTTCTTATTTCATTCATAAGGTTCCCATTCATTGTTATTTGCTGGTCAAGGTAGACATAATCTTCGACTTCTAGTCCTATTCCATTTATTTCGATCTTTGGATAGTTGACACATTTGTTGAACATCACTTTGGTCTTGCTGCAATTCATATGGAGGCCCACTTGCTTAGGCGATTTCTTTGATTTATTGCTGGAGGTCTTTTGAACTTGTAGCAAAAATAACGATGTCATCTGCAAATCATACAGTAGGTGGCAACGTATTCACCGTTGATATTAATTCCTTTTTCTTCTTAATGCAATGTCTTGAACAATTCTTCAAGTGTTGTTGTGAAATGCTTTGGTTGATGTGGCATTCTCCTAAATGTTTTTTATAATATCTATGTATGCATCTTCAACACTTTGTCTTCTTAATGTATTTAGAACTGCTGAGGTGTAAACAAAATCAAATGCTTTTTCGTAATCTAGGAATCCTAAGGCAAGTGGTAGATCGTATTAATTTCTTTGGGAAATCACTTGTACGACTTGGATGTGGTCCATTGTGTTGTAGCCAAGAAAACAATCTGCATGTTCTCTAGGCTACGCAAAGTCCAGGACCTATTCCAGATGATTAGTGAGTATCTTCATAAAAATCTTGTGATTGGAAGTGGACTGAATGGTCTGTAGTTTTTGAGGTCTTCTTTACCCTTTTTCTTGTGGATGAGGATAACTATAGCACTGCTCTATTGCTCTGGAATGTTTCTGTTCTTCAAGCAGCATGTAAAGAGTTTTGCAAAGATTTTCTCTACTTCTTTCCAAGCTTCTTTCAAGATTTCAGTTGTAATTCCATCTTCCCTAGGGGCCATCCCATTCTTCATGGATGTTACTGCTTTTGCCACTTTTTCTGGAAGGACGCATGGTACATCATTGAGGTTTTTTTCTTGCTATTCCTCTGCTAGATTATTCCCTGTGTTATCTGTGTTCTCATACAATTTAATGTAGAAGTCTTCATCTCTCTTTATGGTAAGTGTACAGTCTTTTATTGCTGATCGATCATCTCGTTTGAGTGCAACGATTTGCTTCTTCCCATTATGTCACTGCTTTGTCTTCCTTAAGCTTTTATTGTCTTCGATAGTATTCTTCAGCATATCATACCATACATTAGAGATGTGCACTTGACCCCATTTTTTTTTACTGTATTCAAACCAGGTTGAGACCTCCCAGTTCCCGAGATACTTACCGGTTTAGTTGCTGGTGTTGGGGGTATGAAGGAGACTGTGAGGATGAGGTGGAGGGGGCTGTGAGGAGGGGGGCTCTGAGCAGAAGCAGGGGGGTTGTGATGATGAAGAGGGGGATGTGAGGAGGAAGAGGGGGGGTGAGATATATTGGGAGGGGGGATGAGAGATGTAGGGAGGAAGGACAGAGATGGATGGAGTGGGGGCAAAAAAGAGATGGGAATGGAGAAAGAATTGGGGGTTTGTCATGAAAACATATAGGAAATGTCTGGATTTAAATTAAATTTTCCTACTGGATTTTGGCATCCTGTATTTCAAAAACTGAAATGTGGCAACCCTATTTATCTGTTAGCATCAATGTATCAAAAAAGGTTTGACATAAGACATCAAATATGAGATAAGACTAATAAAATTTGAAGCACCGGCAATAAAAAAGTAGTGAGAACACAAGCAAAATACAAATACAATCACTTTTCTGGGAAGTAATACACAACACAATGTGTGACTTATAGGCAAAATATGGAGTGTAATCATAAATGATTAATGATTTTGATTGGAAACATCTGTCCAAATTCTAGAACACAATGTGCGGTCTCATAAAATCAAGAGGATGAAATCAAAATGTGATCTCAAGAACACTTCATAAGTTATCTCACTTGTTTAATTTCTAATATTTGCCCTTGTGGATGTCTCCTTAACAGGAACAAGTGAAGAATAAAAAAATCCTGGAAATATAAATTGTCTCCTTATTATCAATCCCACGGCTGCTCATTTCTAATATATCAGGCTAATCTCTCGGATGCTAATATCCATGCTGATTAATGCAATTGATTAATGAAAAAGTTTATATTCACACTATTTGCATGCAGCTTTTGGTGAGCCTAATGAGCACTCACTCAAAGCAAAGTGATTCAAAAAGAGACCTTTGCTGCATAATCGAAAATAATATGTGACTCTCATACAAAATGCAACAGTCTGTTACTCTTTGATGTTTGCTGCAAAACACCTTGAATTATTTCACAGTTACATCAGTTTAAAGCTGCAACTCCACTAGAAACCCATATGAGTTTAACTGTGTCTGTAAAATTCCTATGTGCTGCGTACCGCGCACTATACTGTAATTGTGAAGCGCTTTGAGTCCCATTGGGAGAAAAGCGCTATACAGGTATGAAATAAAGTTATTATTATTAACTCCAGTGAGGTGATGAAAAAAGTGATAAGTGCCGAACAATATATAGCGTGCACATATAAATATTATTCAGTGTCCAATGACAAACAACTTAATGAAAAAATGAACCAATGAAAAAATGTCCAGCAGCTGCCTAAAATGTCTACTGATTTTTCTAGGGAAATCAGAATAGTTTTATTAGTAAATAGAATAGTAAGCCAAGTAATGTCTTTTAATTGAGAATATGTGGAACAGGAAAACAGGCATGATTGGCTTAAACAGACTGTTTTAGAGTATCTCTGAGCTAAGGCTTCTGAGAAGATGTTTATAACGGAGTCCAAAATCTGTTCCATTATGGACGAGTGGTGGGTAAGAAGGTGTATTTACAAAGATAGGGTGGAAATTTGACAGAGGCCTGGTTCGCCTACAATATATTTCATCTGGAACAAGATGTTTGATGGGCGGGTGGTAAAGAAACCAGACCCCAAGTATTACAAGTAGGGATTCTATCCTTCTTCCCATTGGAAGTATTGTTTATATATATGTCATTCACTGTAATCAGTGGATGATATGGGTTAGCACGTCTGTGTACTGTATATTGGTTATGTTGTGACATCTGCTGTAACCTATTTCTGCATTGCAGGCTCCAGGTTACTTGATGGTGCCCCAAATTTGATCCCAGAGGGGACATGGGAATTTCACCTAGAGGAGAATATAGTCATGGCTGCTCCTGGCTATCTTCTGCCTCCCTGTCACATAAGCCTTAGTAGCTACATGCAGTGACAGGCTATCCTGTGGGTTTACCTCTCCTAATGCTGCCTCTCTGAGTGACATGGGGGAGATGAACTGGAGTCTGTGTACAGTCAATCATGGTGCAGACCCTGTGCCCTCCCCCTCTGTGCCTTAAGGAGGATACTGCAGGGTATTTCCAAATTCTAATCAGTTGAGCTCTCCCCATCTTGGCGTTGAGACCTGGAGTTCAAGTTTCCCCCGGCTGGGAGTGAGACATGCCTTCATCCCCTCCTGGGGCTGAGTGCAGCCTAAGATCTGTGCAGAGCACAAGGCTTCAATATTGCAAGAAGGCCAGCACCATCCAGAGGTCTGGGATCCATCCTAAAATATGATGCATTCGTTGTCATACCCAACTGCAGTGTCCCGTTCTATAAAGAATCCATTTTATATACCCCTGCCTAATTAACAGTCTATTGGGTATGTGTATGCAAGACGTCTGTGATGGTGGTACTGTCTCCAGGAACCCTGGAGCCTGCTGTGACTGGAGGCGCTGACACCATGAAAAGAACCTGAAGGATCACCAAAAGCCTGTCCTGTTTCTTCATTCCAACATGGACCTTCAGCATCTCCTGGACCCTAACAGGTAACAAGCATCATGACACCGGTAGCAATAGAAAGATCTCCCAGAGAGGTGGGGGTGGGGGGGGGGGAAGGGGGGAAGCAGTACTACATTCGCAAGAAAAGTGTACATGTGGAGATGCAGAAATTGATACAGATGTAGCAAGATTTACTGTCTTCGGTACCGTGAACGCACCTGTAGGGAGGGCCAGAGAGTCACAGTCTTCCTGATTTTTGGTGGAGGTCGAGGTTTAGGTGGGGGTGAGAGCGGCGGGTACGATTAGTGAGGATTGAAGATGGGTAGTGGGGGGAGGGGGATGTTGGTAGGGTTGTTGGCGGGTAGTGGTAGTGGGGGGTTGGTGAATGTTGTTTACGGGTAGTCAGGGAGGCAGATGTTGGGGGGTTGGTGAGGGTTGTTAGCGTGTAGTGGGGGGATGGGGGAATGGTGAGGGTTGTTGGCATGTAGTGATAGTGGGGGGGTTGTGAGGGTAGTGGTGGTAGGAGGACATTGGGGGGTTCGTGAGGGTTGTTGATGGGAAGTGGGGGGAGGCAGATGTTGGGGGTTGTTGGTGGGTAGTGGTAATGGGGGTAAGTTGGGGGGTTGATGAGGGTTATTGGCGTGTAGGGGTAGTGGAATGGTTAGTGAGGGTTGTTTGGTGGATAGAGGGGGAGAGGGATGTTGGGGGGTTGGTGAGGGATGTTAGCGGGTAATGTAGGGAAGGGAATGTTGGGGGGCTTAGTGTGGGTTGTTTGCGGGTAGTGGTAGTGGGGGAGAAGAATGTTGGGGGATTGGTGAGGGTTGGAGTGTAGTGTAAGGGTTTGTGAGTGACTTGTGACATGCGGGTAATTGGTGCAGTAGTGTGAGTGGCTGGAGGGTATTAAGGGGAGGAGCAGGCATGGTGAGCATGTGGTTTAAAAAAAATGGCAATAAAAATAAAACCATTATTTTTCAACACTTCTTTGCTGTATGTTTATTACCATGTAAGGTATATGAGTGTTCTAAGTGGGTGGGGTTTTGTTTTATAGTTATGAATTAAAAGCAAACATTTGGGGAGGGGGAGTTGTTACATTACATGTGATAACCAGAATTAACCCAATAGTGTTAAACCCTGTAACGTTCCCATGCACAGTTAAAATCACTCTTGAATTATATTTATCTTGCAGTCAAAGCAACTACTACAGTATCTCACCTCACATACAGTAATAAATATTTCTTAATCAACAAACACTGTCTGAATTTTTGGGGCTACATGTACAGTACAGTAGAGTGCTGGTATTGTCTCCCCTTTTCTCTACAAACACAATACAGTGGTGGACGATCTGAGTCTAAATCGGCTAGATGCGCGGCTCTCAGATTATCCCGGTTAGGTGCGTTTTTTGTCGTTTTCACCCGGAGTGAACTGCGTTATTTTAGCGCTCGTGATTTTAGCATTTTATTCTCGCTGTCTGCAATACTGCAATGCCATGTAAAAACTCAAGGGGGTGTTTGCAAGCTGTTGTCTTGGAAGTCCAATACCTTCGCGGTTCAACCTACGTCAGTACACAGTCTGTGTGTGCGCGCGCACTAATTCTAAATTTGCATATTTAAAGTATACATGCATTTGCACTGCTGTTCTGCAGTACAGTATGTCTCAGTATGTCTCATTTGAAAATTGTTGAAACGCATAGGCGTGTACTGTACTGTAACAGTGTCACATTTCGGCATATACAGCGCTCTCCCCTCGCTCAGGATAATTAACTGCACTGCAGGGTATTTCAAATTCTTATCGTCTCTACAATGCAGTACATCTCTCCCACACCATTCCTTTGAACGTGTATCTGGTTTCAATCACATTCCTGCTTGACAGCAGGAATTTACTGTGCATGCGCCTTTAACTTCGCCCACCACTGCTTGCTTGCCTAAGTGAGTGACCAAAAAAAATAAAAAATAAAAATTTTATTGTAATTTTTTTATTTTTATTTTCTTTACAAGCCTGCAAAAACCATCTTACTGTATTACGATATTCAATCTGTGCTGTAGCTTTTGACTGCGACCCTGTGCGTTTGACTGCACATGGTTGATTTATGTGCTTTTTACGTACTGTATTTGGGGGTGTATTATTATGATGAACTGCCTTTTGAAATTAAAGTATGTCTTTAGCTTTGAACTTCATGCAGCTGTACCCTGTAGCCCCCTCCCCCATGAACGCTAGCTCAAGGATTTGAAATTCCATGGAGTTGTTAATTTTCTGAATCTTGCCATTGTGTTCTTAATCCGTCCATAGCCGAGCTACAAAGCCTCACTGCGCCTGCATGTAATCCTTTTTGAGATGGGAGCTGCTTACTGCGCATGAGTCACCCAACCCCCCCCCTCTCCACAGAGTCGTTAATTTACTGAATCTTGCCATTGTGTTCTGAATCCGTCCATAGCCGAGCTACAAAGCCTCACTGCGCCTGTGTGTAGTTGTCTTTGAGATGGGAGCTGCTTACTGCGCATGAGTCACCCACCCCCCCCTCTCCACAGAGTCGTTAATTTACTGAATCTTGCCATTGTGTTCTCAATCAGTCCATAGCCGAGCCTCAAAGCCTCACTGCGCCTGCGTTTAATTCTCTTTGAGATGGGAGCTGCTTACTGCGCATGAGTCACAAAACCCCACCCCTCTCCACAGAGTCGTTAATTTACTGAATCTTGCCATTGTGTTCTGAATCTGTCCATAGCCGAGCTACAAAGCCTCACTGCGGCTGCGTGTAATTCTCTTTGAGATGGGAATTTTGAGGCTTTGTTTACGGCAACGCTTTGGAAAATCCCTTCTCGAATTAGATTTGCACAGAGCATCACCTCTCTATGTGCCTTTGTGTAATCCTCTTTCGGATGGGAGCTAGTTTATTCCTGCTCATGCGCCTGTAACTTTACCCACCACTGCTTGCTTGAGTGCCCCCTCAAAAAAAAATTAATTATGATTTTTTAACTGTTATTTTATCCACAAGCCTGCAAAAACAATCTTGATATTACGATATTAAATCTGTGCGTTTGCCTGCACATGGTTGATTTGTGTGCTTTTTATGTACTGTATTTGGGGTGTGTAGGGATCAAATTACAGTATTTTGATGAACTGCCTTTTGAAAATACTGTACTTTACAGTATGTTATTTCTTTGAACTGCTGCACAACTAATCCTTCATCCCTCCCCCACACACACACAAACTCTTATCGACAGACACCTCCACAGAGTCGTTAATTTTCTGAAGTTAGTCATTGTGTTTTTAATCCGTCCCTAGCCGAGCGTAATCGCCTCACTGTGCCTGCATGTACTCTAATCCTTTTAGAGATGGGAGCTTGCTGCTTACTGCGCATGAGTCACCCAACCCCCTCTCTCCACAGAGTCGTTAATTTTCTGAAGTTAGTCATTGTGTTTTTAATCTGTCCCTAGCAGAGCGTCAATCGCCTCACTGCGCCTGCGTGTACTCTAATCCATTTAGAGATGGGAGCTTGCTACTTACTGCGCATGAGTCACCCAACCCCCTCTCTCCACAGAGTCGTTAATTTTCTGAATATTGCCATTGTGTTCTTAATCCGTCCATAGCCGAGCTACAAAGCCTCAGTGCGCCTGCGTGTAATCCTCTTTGAGATGGGAGCTAGCTGAGAACTGCACATGACTCACCCCCCCCCCCCCCCCAACCCTTTGAGGCTTTGTTTACGGTAACGCTTTGGAAAATTCCTTCTTGATTTTGAAATGTAAATCTGATTTGCACAGCATTGTGAGAATTGAGAGTTAAAAAAACCATTAACTGATTCATGTTGTTTTGTCATTCATTCTTATTCATTGGTATACTGTAGGGGTGGGGGGGGGTTGTGGTTGTTGCCAATGATTAAGATTAGCAGGAATGTGAATAAATATTTATTTTATTTTATCAGGTACCAAAAAATACAAATATAAAAATAATCATGAATAATATATACAGTGGCAACACACTTTATTCCCGCTCGGCTAGTCCCGCGAATTCGGGTATACCCGGGTGTATTCAGGTTTCTGATCGTTTTCTGCCAGAGTGCATTGCGTTATTTTCCCGGCAGGGATTTAAGCATTTTATTCCGGCTGGCTGCAATACTGCAATGCCGTGTAAAAATACATGGTGGCGCTTGCGAGCTGTTCTCTTTGAAGCTGTCCCCTATAATGAATTGTAATGCAGTATATATACTGTATATATATATACTGTATAACAACTACCCTATAACCCCTAACATATAGTACTGTACACATACAGTACTGTATATGCACATACATAAATGATACTACTGTATGGGCGGCGGGGGCGAGATGTGTTTGCAGCAGAGAGAGATCCGCTGCTCTCTCTCTGCGCAAACATCGGCACATTAAAAATTATTTTAAATACATTTTTATTGATAGTGTAGATGTGCAGGGGGTCTCCGGAGCTGAACCGCACTGGTTTCAGGTCGGGGGACCCCCTGCTCCCTGAGATACAGCCCCCTTTATGAGGTGCCGGTATCCCTCTGCTTGGTTTAAAGGTCCCGACCACGTGATCGCGGCCTGTAAACCAAGCAGAGCAGAGGGATACCGGCACCCCCTAAAGGGGCCTGTATCTCGGGGAGCAGGGGGTCCCCAGACCTGAAACCAGTGAGGTTCTGCTCCGGAGACCCTCTGCACATGTACAGTATA
Organism: Ascaphus truei; assembly: GCF_040206685.1. Lineage (NCBI taxonomy): Eukaryota > Metazoa > Chordata > Amphibia > Anura > Ascaphidae > Ascaphus > Ascaphus truei. The sequence goes on from NC_134485.1 coordinate 77,549,405, forward strand.
AATAAAACACATATATAAATAAACACTCGTTCTTTACCTTAGCGGCAATGCGCTATGGTAAAGAAGCAGCATTTCTGTATTTTAATAATATTGTACAGTGAGCAGGGGGTTCCCTGAGCCAGAAATTAATGCTCAGGGACCCCCCCTGCTCCTGCTCAATATTATTAAAAATACAGAAATGCTGCTTCATTACCATAGCGGATAGCCGCTAAGGCAATGAAGGGGTTAACCCACCGTGCCCGCTTTATTGTGGGTAGTGGGGATGGGTGAGGGGGGTATTTGGCCCTTGGTGTGAGTTTAGGACTTGCGGGGGGGTTGCGGGTGCACTTAACCCCTTCACGACCGTAGCAGTTAATACCGCTACGGTCATGAAGGGGTTAAGCCCTCCCGCTACCCCCCCCCCCGCAAGCCCTAAACAAGCACTGTTGGGGCTAATACCCCATTCACCCACCCCCGCTACCCACAATAAAAAAAAACTCACACACAGCAGCCGCCAAAAAATAAATAAATAAATCTAAATAAATAAATGACAATAAAAACATTTGAAATACATTTTTATTGATAGTGTAGATGTGCAGAGGGTCTACGGAGCTGAACCGCGTTGGTTTCAGGTCTGGGGACCCCCTGCTCCCCGAGATACAGCCCCCTTTATGAGGTGCCGGTATCCCTCTGCTTGGTTTAAAGGGCCCGATCACGTGATCGCGGCCTGTAAACCAAGCAGAGCAGAGGGATACCGGCACCCCCTAAAGGGGCCTGTATCTCGGGGAGCAGGGGGTCCCCAGACCTGAAACCAACGCGGTTCAGCTCCGGAGACCCTCTGCACATCTACACTATCAATAAAAATGTATTTTAAATGTATTTATTTATATTCATTTATTTATTTATTTATTTAGATTTATTTATTAATTGTGCTGCTGCTGCAAGTCCTAAACTCACACCAAGGGCCAAACACCCCCCTCACCCCCGCTACCTCCAATAAAAAAAATTCACGCACAGCAGCCCCACAATTAATAAATAAATCTAAATAAATAAATAAATACATGAAGAGAAATAAATATATACTGTATATATATACTGTATATATATACAGTATATATATATAATAACAATCCCTATACATATACAGTATATACTGTGTATATACTGTATATACTGTATACATACATATATATATATATAGATATATATAGATATAGATAGATATAGATATATACAGTATATATATACACACAGTATATACACACACATGATGAACCAATATACAAATACATGTACTGTAGAATGGTTATCAAAATCATACTGTCCTACAAATAACGCTTCTCTATACAGACAATAATAATAATCCATTTAATAATCCTAACTGATCTTACAATAAGCCCCCTCCCCCTAATGTTTCTGTTAAACAGATTACACTGAAGTCAGAGAGATGTAAAAACCCCTCCCCCCTAATGTTTCTGTTAAACAGATTACACTGAAGGCAGAGAGATTTAACAGAAACATACATTAGGGGGGAGGGGTCTTTAAAAAGATTACACTGAAGGCAGAGAGATGTTTCTGTTACAGTAAATCTCCCTCCCTGCATTGCTGTCAGTGCAGTGTATGTAAATGTGGGGAGGGGGGGGGGGGACCCAATATGCATACTGTGAGGTCTAACCACCCTCACCCCCTACCCACATACCGTTACCCCCCCCCCCCATCCTGGCCATGGCCCCTCCGCTTCTGCAAAACAGAGACAAAAATGAAAACATCAAAAGTAATGTCCCCTAACCCCTTAATCACCATAGCGGTTATTAACCGCTACAGTCATGAAGGGGTTAACCCACCCTCACCCACCACTCGGGATGCCTACATAGCCTCCCACACTAACCCCCCCCCCGTGAGGCCTAACCACCCAGTCAGTACCCACAAGGGAGGCCTACCCACATACCGTTGGGGAAACACCCCACCCCCAGTACCCACAATAAAAACAGTACAATGACCCACAATAAACAGCATTATATTTATTAAATACATTACCCACCCCCTGTGCCCCCCCCCATAAATACAAGATTTATCCTTTTACATACAGGGTTCATAACACAGCCCCACGCTAGTCCCCGGTGGGCTGGCAGAGCACCTGGACAGACCTACAGTTTACCAGCAGCCCTTTTTACACAGGTTCTGGAGACCTGCTGGTGGATCCTGCCAGCACCATGGCACCCAGGTGGTCTCCTTGGGTCACTGTGGGCCACAATTGGGTCCCCACGGTAGGCCCAAGGATGTCTGAGAGCCCCGGGTCAAACCCACAGGTGTCTGCGGGGCCTCGGGTGGTTCCCTCGGGGGTCTGGGGAACTCACGGGTGCTCACTACGGGTCCGCGGTGCCCCCACAGAAGTGGGACCACACATCATCATCCCCGCACCTATGGGTTGGCGGTGCCCCCACAGAAGTGGGACCACACATCGTCATCCCCGCAGACTACGGGTCCGTGGTGCCCCCACAGAAGTGGGACCACACATCATCATCCCCGCATGTGTCACCCGTGGAACCACCAGCCTGATACCCTTGGGATACCCGAGAATACCCGGAGGTGGTCTCCATAGGCCCCACGCAGAACAACGGAATCAAACCCTGAATGTAAAAAAAATAAACCTGGCCTATACATTCAATACATACACCCTCCCCCCCCAACACCTACAGTACAATAATGTGCAAAATAACTATTATCCAGATATGGATAATAGATTAATTGCCCATTATTAAAAACATTAACTAGCATATACAAATAAATAAAGTACTACTGACCTCATCAATACGAAGTGTCCGTTGCCAGCAAAATCCTTGTCTTGTCCACAACATACATAGCAAATACAAAGCCAATACATTGCAATTACATTCAGATATCAATTAACCCCTTAAACACCTAATCAGATAATAACCGCAAAGGTAATTAAAGGGTTAAGCCACACAGGACCGATACCCACCCTTCACCCATGAATTTGTACTGTGGCTTCATCATGCAACTATATATATATACTGTATATATATACAGAGAGACAGAGAGAAAGAGAGAGATATATATACAGTATATATATATACAGACGTTATATACACACCCATGATAAACCAATATACAGTACAAATAAATGTAGAAGGGTTATCAAAAGCATACTGCCCTACAACCAAACACTTCTCCATACAGACACTACATTAAAATCAATTTCCTTTAAAAATCCTAACTGATCTCACAATCTACTGTATATCATCACAAACCAATGAAAAACCTCACATTCCAATATATATGATGCATAAAATCTATGCACCATATACATTCTGCAAATGAATCAACCAAGTAAACAAAAATCAAAAGCCAATACATTGCAATTACATTCAGATATCAATTAACCCCTTAAACACCTTATCAGATAATAACCGCAAAGGTGATTAAGGGGTTAAGCCACACAGGCCCGATACCCACCCTCACCACTGAATTTGTACTGTGGCTTCATCATGCAACTATATATATATACTGTATATATATACAGAGAGACAGAGAGAAAGAGAGAGAGAGAGATATACAGTATATATATAAATATATATATACACACGTTATATACACACCCATGATAAACCAATATACAGTACAAATAAATGTAGAAGGGTTATCAAAAGCACTGTCCTACAACCAAACACTTCTCCATACATACACACTAAATTAAAATCAATTTCCTTTAATATTCATAACTGATCTCTCAATCTAAATCATCACTAAACCTCTGAAAAGCCATTTAAACAACTTACATTCCAATATAAATGATGCCTAAATATCTATGCACCATATACATTCTGCAAATTAATCAACCAAGTAAACAAAACTCAATTAGCAATCATTATTTACATCCCTAAACAATTCACACTAGATCCCGAACAATAAAACCATTAACAAATGCACGCCTAGAGCAGAACAATTAAGCCTTTGAAAAAATATAAGTACCGACAAAAATACAACCTTTACAAACCAAGCCTATCCCTGACCTTCCTCAAACACACAATACAATACCAAGGAATACATCTATCTAATTTTAAAATACTTTAAACTCACAATAAAGCATACAGTAGCAGCATACACAAAATAATTTAAAACACATCTAATCCAGCTTTTAAAACAACATCATTTCTTACCCTGTACTGTACTGTATGTATATATCTCTCTAGACATATATACATACATACATACAGTGGCAAGAAATGATATACCACAAAAAAAAAATACACATGTTAAAAAACCTTTTGAAAAAATAAACAAATTAAATAAAATACATTTCTTTACTGTAGTTCACTTACCATTACTTGCCCCCACCGACTCCCGTTGCGCAGCTTACTCACGAACCAATCCACATTCAGGAACCCATAAAATAAAAAACCATAAAATAATAAACATTAAACTAAAAATCCAAATCAATCCACGGGTCTTCTATCTGTAATCCATCTTCATCTGTGTTCTTCTTTCTTCTATCTCCTTCCAGTGGGGCGGGGCGGGGTCTTCTCCCCGTCTGCGGCCACGCCCTGGTCTTCTTTCTTGGCCGGAGGTCCTTCCTCCACGGCGTCTGGCTTCAAAATGAGACGACATAGGCTTTTAAAGGCCTATGACGTCACATTTTGCGTCATGGTTCCCACGGTCCTGATTGGGCCGTGAAAACCATGTGTTTTGGCCGACAAAAAAAAAATGTTGACATCACTTAAAGGGAATGAAAGCACAGCCAATCAGAATGGCTTTGCTTCAATTGCCTTTAAGATGACGTCATGAAAAGGCACATGGCCGCCCTCACATGGTATGGTAGCCAATCAGAGCATGGGAACTTTATCCCTACTCTGATTGACTACCATACCATGTGAGGGCGGCCATGTGCCTTTTCATGACGTCATCTTAAAGGCAATTGAAGCAAAGCCATTCTGATTGGCTGTGCTTTCATTCCCTTTAAATGACGTCATCATTTTTTTTTTTGTCGGCCAAAACACATGGTTTTCACGGCCCAATCAGGACCGTGGGAACCATGACGCAAAATGTGACGTCATAGGCCTTTAAAAGCCTATGTCGTCTCATTTTGAAGCCAGACGCCGCGGAGGAAGGACCTCCGGCCAAGAAAGAAGACCAGGGCGTGGCCACAGACGGGGAGAAGACCCCACCCCGCCCCGCTGGAAGGAGATAGAAGAAAGAAGAACACAGATGAAGATGGATTACAGATAGAAGACCCGTGGATTGATTTGGATTTTTAGTTTAATGTTTATTATTTTATAGTTTTTTATTTTATGGGTTCCTGATCGTGGATTGGTTCGTGAGTAAGCTGCGCAACGGGAGTCGGTGGGGGCAAGTAATGGTAAGTGAACTACAGTAAAGAAATGTATTTTATTTAACTTGTTCATTTTTTCAAAAGGTTTTTTAACATGTGTATTTTTTTTTTGTGGTATAGCATTTCTTGCCACTGTATGTATGTATGTATATATGTCTAGAGAGATATATACATACAGTACAGTACAGGGTAAGAAATTATGTTGTTTTAAAAGCTGGATTAGATGTGTTTTAAATTATTTTGTGTATGCTGCTATGCTTTATTGTGAGTTTAAAGTGTTTTAAAATTAGATAGATGTATTCCTTGGTATTGTATTGTGTGTTTGAGGAAGGTCAGGGATAGGCTTGGTTTGTAAAGGTTGTATTTTTGTCGGTACTTATATTTTTTCAAAGGCTTAATTGTTCTGCTCTAGGCGTGAATTTGTTAATGGTTTTATTGTTCGGGATCTAGTGTGAATTGTTTAGGGATGTAAATAATGATTGCTAATTGATTTTTGTTTACTTGGTTGATTAATTTGCAGAATGTATATGGTGCATAGATATTTAGGCATCATTTATATTGGAATGTAAGTTGTTTAAATGGCTTTTTAGAGGTTTAGTGATGATTTAGATTGAGAGATCAGTTATGAATATTAAAGGAAATTGATTTTAATTTAGTGTGTATGTATAGAGAACTGTTTGGTTGTAGGACAGTGCTTTTGATAACCCTTCTACATTTATTTGTACTGTATATTGGTTTATCATGGGTGTGTATATAACGTGTGTATATATATATATATATATATATACTGTATATATATATCTCTCTCACTCTCTCTTTCTCTCTGTCTCTCTGTATATATATATACAGTATATATATATAGTTGCATGATGAAGCCACAGTACAAATTCATGGGTGAGGGTGGGTATCGGGCCTGTGTGGCTTAACCCCTTAATCACCTTTGCGGTTATTATCTGATAAGGTGTTTAAGGGGTTAATTGATATCTGAATGTAATTGCAATGTATTGGCTTTTGATTTTTGTTTACTTGGTTGATTCATTTGCAGAATGTATATGGTGCATAGATTTTATGCATCATATATATTGGAATGTGAGGTTTTTCATTGGTTTGTGATGATATACAGTAGATTGTGAGATCAGTTAGGATTTTTAAAGGAAATTGATTTTAATGTAGTGTCTGTATGGAGAAGTGTTTGGTTGTAGGGCAGTATGCTTTTGATAACCCTTCTACATTTATTTGTACTGTATATTGGTTTATCATGGGTGTGTACATAACGTGTGTATATATATATATACTGTATATATATATCTCTCTCTCTCTCTCTTTCTCTCTGTCTCTCTGTATATATATATATACAGTATATATATATAGTTGCATGATGAAGCCACAGTAGAAATTCATGGGTGAAGGGTGGGTATCGGTCCTGTGTGGCTTAACCCCTTAATTACCTTTGCAGTTATTATCTGATAAGGTGTTTAAGGGGTTAATAGATATCTGAATGTAATTGCAATGTATTGGCTTTGTATTTGCTATGTATGTTGTGGACAAGACAAGGATTTTGCTGGCAACGGACACTTTGAATTGATGAGGTCAGTAGTACTTTATTTATTTGTATATGCTAGTTAATGTTTTTAATAATGAGCAATTAATCTATTATCCATATCTGGATAATAGTTATTTTGCACATTATTGTACTGTAGGTGTTGGGGGGAGGGTGTATGTATTGAATGTATAGGCCAGGTTTATTTTTTTTACATTCAGGGTTTGATTCCGTGGTTCTGCGTGGGGCCTATGGAGACCACCTCCGGGTATTCTCGGGTATCCCAAGGGTATCAGGCTGGTGGTTCCATGGGTGACACATGCGGGGATGATGATGTGTGGTCCCACTTCTGTGGGGGCACCGGGGACCCGTAGTCTGCGGGGATGATGATGTGTGATCCCACTTCTGTGGGGGCACCGCCGACCCGTAGGTGCGGAGATGATGATGTGTGGTCCCACTTCTGTGGGGGCACCGCGGACCCGTAATGAGCACCCGTGAGTTCCCCAGACCCCCAAGGGAACCACCCGAGGCCCCACAGACACCTGTGGGTTTGACCCGGGGCTCCCAGACATCCTTGGGCCTACCGTGGGGACCCAATTGTGGCCCACGGTGACCCAAGGAGACCACCTGGGTGCCATGGTGCTGGCAGGATCCACCAGCAGGCCTCCAGAACCTGTGTAAAAAGGGCTGCTGGTAAACTGTAGGTCTGTCCAGGTGCCCTGCCAGCCCACCGGGGACTAGCGTGGGGCTGCGTTATGAACCCTGTATGTAAAAGGATAAATCTTGTATTTATGGGGGGGGCACAGGGGGTGGGTAATGTATTTAATAAATATAATGCTGTTTATTGTGGGTCATTGTACTGTTTTTATTGTGGGTACTGGGGGTGGGGTGTTTCCCCAACGGTATGTGGGTAGGCCTCCCTTGTGGGTACTGACTGGGTGGTTAGGCCTCACGGGGGGGCGGGGGTTAGTGTGGGAGGGTATGTAGGCATCCCGAGTGGTGGGTGAGGGTGGGTTAACCCCTTCATGACTGTAGCGGTTAATAACCGCTATGGTGATTAAGGGGTTAGGGGACATTACTTTGGATGTTTTAATTTTTGTCTCTGTTTTGCAGAAGCGGAGGGGCCATGGCCAGGATGGGGGGGGGTAACGGTATGTGGGTAGGGGGTGAGGGTGGTTAGACCTCACAGTATGCACATTGGGTCCCCCCCCCTCCCCACATTTACATACACTGCACTGACAGCAATGCAGGGAGGGAGATTTACTGTAACAGAAACATCTCTCTGCCTTCAGTGTAACCTGTTTAAAGACCGCTCCCCCCTAATGTATGTTTCTGTTAAATCTCTCTGCCTTCAGTGTAATCTGTTTAACAGAAACATTAGGGGGGAGGGGGCTTTACATCTCTCTGCCTTCAGTGTAATCTGTTTAACAGAAACATTAGGGGGGAGGGGGCTTTAAACAGATTACCCTGAAGGCAGGGAGATACAGGGGATGTACTGTATTGTTCATCATGTATTTTGTTTATTGCAATGCTGTGTATAATGTATAAGGTTTTTTACAATTAGATAGATGTAATCCTTGGTATTGTAAGGGTTAGCTTTGGTTTTAAATTGTGTTTTCTGGTTGGCACTTACAGTATATATTGATTTTTGTTTACTTGATTGGTTAAAATAGTTGACTTGTTTGGAAGTGTTTGTATTTACTGGTACAGTAGCTTGCAATTATATTGTTAACATTCATTTGCAGAATGTATATGGTGCATAGATTTTATGCATCATTTATACAATGTAAATGCAATGTACTGTGTGGATTGGAATGTTATGTTTTATATTGTAAGATCAGTTAGGATTATTAAATGGATTATTATTATTGTCTGTATAGAGAAGCGTTATTTGTAGGACAGTATGATTTTGATAACCATTCTACAGTACATGTATTTGTATATTGGTTCATCATGTGTGTGTATATACTGTGTGTATATATATACTGTATATATCTATATCTATATATATATATATATATATATATATATATATATATATATATATATATATGTATGTATACAGTGTATATATACACACAGTATATACTGTATATGTATAGGGATTGTTATTATATATATACTGTATATATATATACAGTATATATATATATACAGTATATATTTATTTCTCTTCATGTATTTATTTAGATTTATTTATTAATTGTGGGTCTGCTGTCCGTGAATTTTTTTTATTGGGGGTAGCGGGGGTGAGGGGGGTGTTTGGCCCTTGGTGTGAGTTTAGGACTTGCAGCAGCAGCACAATTAATAAATAAATCTAAATAAATAAATGAATATAAAACCCCCTGCTCACTGTACAATATTATTAAAATACAGAAATGCTGCTTCTTTACCATAGCGCATAGCCGCTAAGGTAAAGAACGAGTGTTTATTTATATATGTGTTTTATTAATACTGTACATGTGCAGAGGGTCTCCGGAGCAGAACTGCACTGGTTTCAGGTCCGGGGACCCCCTGCTCCCCGAGATAAAGGCCCCTTTAGGCCGTCTTTATCTTGTTCCTCATTCTGTGTACAGTACAGTAGTTCATTGAGAGAGGAGAGGTTTTGTGTACATCATTAATGCTGTTTATATACTGTACATTTGACTGTACAAATAGATTAGACTGGACACAACACCCCACCTCCCCCCAGGCCACCCTTTTTTCCAGAAACGACAAGAAAACAAAAAATTAGTGCAGTTACAGTATGTGCGTACTGTATTATGGCATTGTGTGTTGTGTAGTACTACTGTACATGGCTGGTGCTGCTTTCTCTGGAAATAAAAAAATTGAGCAGTTAGTAGGCAGTTACTGTAGTACTGTCAAACTAGTCTACTGTATACTGGATCTACTGTATACTCTGACTACTGTTAAATACTATGTACTGTAACCTGATGGCTGGTGCTGCTCTCTCTGTAAAGAAAAAACTGTAACTACTGTATACTCTAACTATTGGGAAAGAAAAAATCTGTGCCATACTTACCTGTATCATACTGTACTTACAATACTACAGCACAGTACTACTTTCCTGATGCTTGCCCATTATGCGCGATCACAATGGGCAACACAGTGGCAATATGGTCTATATATTTATTGCAGCGTTCCACGGTGAGTACATCGTTCCAAAAACTCATTATGCCTTTCAACAACTCGTCCTTTTTGGAGGGTTTCGCCACGTTCCGGATATGGTCCTTCAGCTGATGCCAGACAATTTCGATCGGATTGAAGTCTGGCGAACTGTCATTGGAAAAAAAGGACAATTAGTTTAAGAGATACAGTACACAGTAAAAACAGTGGGGAAAAAATGAGACACGGTTACCGCACTTACTCCGCTAGCGTCTTCACCCAGTTGATACCGAGCTCAAGGACATGCGCTGTTGACGCGGTGTGCTTCGGATCGTTGTCCTGATAGTAGCGGTGACCATTCGGGAACTCGCGTGTGATGTATTGCACTCAGGGACAATGTTGTCTTGGAAGAAAGCTTAATTCATGATTCCTATAGCAAGAAAAGTGCTCAAAAAACTGCACAATAGTACAGTACAGTGCATACAGTAAGGCTACACTAGTAAAGTACAGTGCATAAGGCTACATTATATTTCATATATTTTACCTTCAAAGATGACAATGCATCCTGGTCCACGCCTAGAGATGGCACCCCACACATGCAGCTTCAAGGGGTGTTTTGACCGCGGCTTCAAAGATATGCGGCCTTTTTTGTGGAATGCAAAGCTTGCAAATCTCTCCAGCGACACAGTAGACTCGTCAGTGAAGATGCAATCCTGGAAAGTTTCCCCAGTGTCGATCCATGCCTGGGCCTGGACCACTCTTTTGATTTTGTTTGCGTCCCTTATCATGGGGTACGCTCTTTAATGACAAGGAATAAATAATTTTAGTGGTACAGTACAGTTTCCTAAACAACACCTTTACCTCCTGTACTGTCCAGTACTAACCTCACACGTCCATATTTCCATCCAATGCTGCGTCTCATCTTCTTTATGCTTGTCTCGGATACAGTGAGATTGTGATTTTCCTGCAGAGTGTATTTGACCCTTAATGCACTCTTCTCATCATTCTCCTCACTTATTTTGTCCACCAGAAGAGTTGTCTCCCTACAATGTAAAGAAAAACAATCCGGTAATTAAAAATATTAGAGACAGTAGATCAACAGGATACAATATATTGTTCTATTAATATGCAGCAATATAAAATATATATATACTGTTGTAATATAAATATAAATATACAAAATATATATACTGTTGTAATATAAATATAAAAAATATATATACAGTTGTAATATAAATATAAATACAACAAAATATATATTCTGTTATAATATAAATATACAAAAGATATACTGTATACTGTTGTAATATAAATATAAATTTAAAAAATATATATACAGTTGTAATATAAATATAAATATAAAAAATATATATACAGTTGTAATATAAATATACAAAATATGTATACAGTTGTAATATAAATATAAATATAAAAAATATATATACTGTTGTAATATAAATATAAATATACAAAATATATATCCTGTTGTAATATAAAGATAAATATACAAAATATATATACTGTTGTAATATAAAAATAAAAAATATATATACAGTTGTAATATAAATATAAATATACAAAATATATATACTGTTGTAATATAAATCAACAGAAATAACAAAAATATTACATACAGTATTGTAGGTGTACAGTACATTTTTTGATCAAATTTTTTTTTAAAGTTTTATAAATATACTTACGCGTTAGCTACCCTTGGTGCTCTTTTGCGTTCTCGTTTTTTCCGTGTGCATGATAGCTCATGGTGGTTGCTGGCACAACGAGGCCAGAAGTAGCTAACCAGCGTTGGATAGCAGCAATTCGGTGTCCGCTCGTGTACATCTCCTTAATTCGCATGCTGAGATCCTTGGAAATCTTTTTAACAACCAGTATATTCAATGTTTAGTCGATGTGTATTCAATGTGCAGTGAATCCACAAAATGGATGGTGTATTTATACGGTAATGACTCACATTAGAGTATGCCCACTTTCAACACCTGTACCTCGCTGCCATGCATAAAAGGTTACACACTTTGCATAGCCCACCACTCGATGATCTTTATCTGAACTTGCCCTTGTCCAGATACTGCATTATGCCATCTGCTTCCATGGATCAACCCCGATTCTACGGACGCAGGAACCCACTCGCCTCTGCCGTGTCTGTCAAGCAGAAAAAGCGAAAGGCGGTTGCCGTTTCCACGCCAATGCAAAAGCAACAGGCTAAGGCCAATAAAGAAAACCTTCTGCTGACCCCAAAGGCTAAGGGTTTTCATAGACGTCAGCCTTATTATGTCAAGAAGATATATGGGGATGTACTCTCGAAGCAAAACGATTGGCAGCCAACCCATCGAACCCGCAGACCACTTCCTCACATACGCTTCGACGACTCTGCCGCCGCTGTCCCGGAAATCTTCAGCCCATCTTCTCCACCCCTCGTCCTCGACGCTGCCGCCGCCCTCCCGGAAACCCACAGGCTATCCTCTCCAGTTCTATCCGACGATGCTGCCTCTGAAATCCACGGGTCACTTTCTCCTTTTCTCTTAGACGACTCTGCTTCTCGCCCGGAAATCCAAAGGTCATTTTCTCCATCCCTCTTCGACGACGCTGCTGCTTCTCCTCTACCGGATATCCACACGTCACCTCCTCCACCCTTCTTCATCGACGCCGCCGCTTCTCTGCATGGAACCCCCATCTCATCCTCCGTTGTACCCATCCACCCAGATGTCCACACGCCATGCACAAGAAGCAGCTCGTTAGATCGGATGCTGAATGGGATAAGTGTGGATCTCCCCGGGAACTCTATTGTGCTGGCAAAGATAGATCTGCTTCTGGAGACAATGCTAAATGTGGAGCAACGGATGCTACATATGGATCAACGGATGATACATATGGATCAACGGATGGATTGACGGATGGAGAAGATAGAGGCTGACATAGTGGGTATACATCATTTGGTCGGTGTTAATGCCCCTGTGTCCCCGATGCCGGAGCAGGGGGGTTACATGGATGTGATGAATAGGAGCATCGACCCCCTTCCATCACCAAGCGCACCCCCTCCACCAGAAGATGTAGTGTACATGTATGCCGTTGAGGAGGACATGACAACCCCATCAAGACCACGCATGGGGACAACACGGAGACCAAGACCGGAGGAAAGCTTCCTCCCAGACAACCTACCATCACCCGTCGCCTCAAGCACATCCGCTCCCAGAAGACCTACATTCGCTCGCATCGATACGGTGCCCGACATCACCCTGTGCGATCTGCCACCGGCGCTCAGGGAGAAGTATAGGGTGATCAGTGCTAGTGCACCCCACAAGTATGCCTTGTTACTTTTTAAGCACCATGTTCCCTACTCGTTGTACTGCGACTGGCATTCAGAGTGAACTACGAAGGAAATCGCGTAAAAAAGGCGCTTCCTGCCAATTTAAGAAAGAACATTCTGGATGAAATGCGGCGCTTTTATGCAATTACAGATCCTGTAATGAAAGGCGTTCGAGACTGCATTAATGGCGTTTTGCGCCATGGAAGGAATCGACCATGGACGGACAATGTGGTGGATTTTCTGGTTTAATCACGGGAACTGTAAGACCATACTGTTGTGCTGAACTGTGCTGTACATGTTTTGACATGCTGAACTTAAATAAAGGAGATGTTGTTGTGTGTTTTTTAACTTGTATTTATACAGAAATGTTTTAACTTGCTGTCCACACACACAGGACCTGCACAATTCCAGTCCCTGAGGGCCGCAAACAGGCACGGTTTTCAAGGTTGTTATGAAAACCGGGCCTGTTTGCTGCCCTCGAGGACTGTAGTGGTGCAGGTCTGACTGACAGTTTTGCACACCATCCCACTGTACTGTATATGTTTCTTTAATAAAGGAGATGTTTCGTTTTGTATACTGTATTTTATGAATAAAGTATAAAGAACAGTACAAAAACATGCATTACTTTAGCAATAGCCTCAAACTACAGTACTGTATTGTCTTTGTAAAGCACGGAGTACACTGTCAGTGCTATACACTACCGACACGTTTAATTCGAGCACGGCTAGCACCGCAAGCCGGGGGATGCCCCGGCGTGCTAGCCGCACTCCTCAGCGGTCACGCGTCATCGGGTGCCTGCGCCCCCTGCACGCGCGTCCAGGGCTCCCCGAGGGAGCCCTGGTGTCCCGCGATGTGGGGGACGGCGGCAGGGGGTTCCGGGGGACCCGGCGGACCCGGCAGCGGGAGGGAGAGCGCCCCGATCGGAGGGCGCTCTTCCGCTGCTTCGGCGCGCACCCGGCAGCCTCCGGCGCGCGCCAGGTTACTGCTGCGGCCGAGAACGGGCAAATGCTCGAATAAACTCGGCCGCAGCAGTATAAAGATATAAATATATATGTAGCCAGGCCTGGTTTCTGGCTACCAGTCTGCCCTTCTCCTGGCAGCAAGCCCTAGTAAGAGCAGGCCTGCCAGGACTAATCATGGGTTTTCCCCACACCATGCAGCTTCAGTGAGTTACAGGGGAGGCGGTGCAACCAGGCCTGTGTCCAATCAGGGACTCAGGACTGGTTCCTGCTTTTCCTATACTTAAGGAGCTGCACTTCCTGATTTAGTTAGTTGCCTCTACCCTTGAGAGAGGCTGGTCTAACCGAATAACTATGCAGGGGTCTGCACAGTTTGGACTCCCTCCCTTAGGGGAGTGGAGTGGGGGACTATTCATCTTACTCCACCAGGGAGTAGGAGAAGAGCAAAGACAGCTGTGGGGGCCCTGTACCTGAAGTGATTGTCCGGGGAAACATCCTGAGGGTGAAGATCCGAATATCTGATTGTTGCTGTGTATGCTGTGAAGTCTACAGTGTGCAATAAAGTGTTCCTGTTTTACTATACCTTCCTGTCTGAGACTGCAATCTATCAGGGGAAGGGAAAAGAACTCTCCTGCAGGGATTGCTCCCCACATTCCTGGGGCCTGCAAGAGATGGAGGCACTGTCACCATGAGTACGAATTAGTTTATACCCCAGAAGCATGTTCTGATATCCCCTACCACCATGCGGGAGACTCAGATCTACAGTGAGCCAACAGGTATGCACCACCACACTCCATGTAGCAGTAAAATCTCCCATAGGGGTGGGGGAATATGTGTTATACTGTCACGGCTGTGCTCGCCACAAACCTGGGTCGGACCGCGTGGCTGAGGTGGGGTTGTAAAAGCACCGACCTTAGACCGCGCAGGCGGATCCGGATTGCGCAGTTCGTAGTCGTATGTAGCAGGATCAGGATAGGAGAAGACAGCATCGTCGGTGGACACGCCAGGGTCAGGACTGGAGATATCAGGGTAAACATTGTTCAAGCAGGAGTTCGGCAACAGGTAGTCAGTAGAGCCCCGCTTCAGCTTAGGAGCGCGGGAGTGGCTTCTGCGCGTGCGGCGACCATGGCCCATGGTACTGGTCTCAGGAGGTGGTAGACAGACCAGAGTAGCACACCGCCTAGCTGCACTGGTAAACCAGTGCTTCAGCGCAAGAGTCCTGAGCAGGCTGGGGAATCCTCCGTTTCAGCGCAGGAACCAGGACACGGCCTCTCTAGATTAGGGAAAGAGTAGGCCCCAGGAACCAGGAAGCTGAAGATACACAGGGAAACCTCCGCTTCACTGCAGGAAACAGGAACAGACCGCTGCGTGAATATAGCAGCCGGTCACAGGAAACAAGGAGCTGAAGTAACAAGGAGAGTACTCAGCTTCAGCACAGGAAACAGGAACTGACCGCTGCATGAGTCTAGCAGCCGGTCACAGGAACCAGGGGGCTGAAGACAACAAGGAGAGTACTCCGCTTCAGCTCAGGAACAGACCGCTGCGTGACACTAGCAGCCGGTCTCAGGAACCAAGGCGACAGACAAGACAAGGCTTATGGCAGAACACAGAGACATCCAGGAAGGACTATGCTCGGCAGGGAGCATTGTGGGAAGGCAATACTTAAAGGTCCGTGAACCAATGGCAGAAGGGGCGTGTGGCAGCATTACTTTGGTGAGTGAATCCAGGCTGCAGCAAACATCAGGAGAAGTGCTCCAGGACCGCACAGGTCTGCAAGGTAAGGCAAACAGTAAACCGAGGAGCGGATTCCTTACATACACATGCATACATTGAATTTATCTTAAAGACACACTGGCACTGCCTATCACTACTACAAAGTACTAAAGTAGGCACACAACACAATTTTAGCAGCTGCAGTAACGGGGCTGCGACATGCAATGACGTACAGGGGAATTGCACTTGGTTTCGGGTAGCCATGGGAAGTCTTGCTACATCTGGGCATCTCATTACAAGCTGTACATCAGGTAACTCCTCCATAACTCCTATTGAATTGTAAATCGTGCACAACTTGGAGCAAAAACTATTATACATTGACGCAAAAAAACACAAGATGAAAATTACGCTATTTGCTCCAATTGTCACACGCGTCAAGTTGCTATGAAAACAGGAAACCCTTATGGCGCTGAGGCGTCACGTTATGTCATGTTATCATGGCAATGTGACATCACACAGCGTTCCGTTTTCATGGCAACACAGCGCCATTTTAGTTGCGCAGCCATGTTTTGACTTGATTTATAGGGGGTGATGCCGGGAGGATGCCGCCGTCACAGTGGAGTGGTGGCAACCCTGCTTACAGGTGTGCTGCAGGGGTGTTGCCATAAATGCTAAAACCCAATACCACCATACAAACCCTGGTCTTGAACTTCAATGCTGCATCAAAATGAGCATTTCCTTGCGGGAATTTGCATGCTTCAATATAAATGTTACCCATAAATGATCAAAGAGACTTTCATTGCTATAACACGGTATTTCCATTACATGATGTAGCATATATATATATATATATATATATTATTATTTTTTAACGGACAGAGATCCTACGCCTTCATCAGGCTGCTATGTTTGTTTGGGTAATATGGAACAGTGAATAATCTCTGCATATTTTATAAACATGGCTGTAGTCTTGCTTCATCTCCCTCTGTTTCCTCTCATCCAAATGTCTGCTTCGCTTTAAAGGTGCAGTTCCTGCTGAATGTTTATATTTTCAATATTTAATAATCATACTATGCAACAGGGTGTCTGATTTCACAGCAAGAATATCTGATATGGTCCTTTGTAGTCTGCGTGGAAAATAGTTCTGTGCCGACTAGTGGGGTGAAGCAAATGAGAATAAACAGCAGAAGTTGCCATATAAAAATAATCATAAAAAAAATAGGGTTGGTAATCTGCTTCAAAGGGCAGCACGTTGAGCTGACTTATAAAAAGGGTCATATTGGGGGAACTGCACCTTTAGGATCAGTGGTTAGGAGTATGTTGTCTTTTTAAATGTATTGTCAGTTCATTACACGTCACTGAGTTCACACCTAGTGAATGGATTTCTCCTGTATCATTACCAGCAACAGACACTAAAGAAGGTGCTTTGGAAACAATAATGGAAAGCTACATTAACCCCGTAAGGCAGGTCACAATTTTCATCCGTATGTGACATACGCAGATATGGACAACAGGTAATTGGAGAGACTCTGCCCATAGAATAGTCACAAACAGACTCCCGTTACCATGTCCTAGGAGTTAAACGCATAAAATGTTTGGATTTTACTCTTCTCAGAAATTACCTTAAGGCCAGGGTGCACAATCTTTTTCCCCTGCGCCCCCCTGCCAGCTCTCCCTCCCTCCTTGCGCCCCACCCCCCTCCTTACCTTGGCCCCGGCATTCTGACTTTTTGCGACATTGTTGCCACGGCAACACGGGGTCACGTGAACTCACGGCATCGTGACTCCACGTTGCCATGGCGAGAAACCGTGTGAGCCAAGGTAAGTGAAGTTACACAGGCCTTCGCTGTTCCTCCAGCATTTAATTTGCCTTTGGGAAGAGTGCAGGGCCTCTGTAACCACCATGCCCCCCACAGAGAATCTCCTGCCCCCAGTTTGCACACCCCTACCTTAATGTATTGACCTGCAAGAACAGCTGTTCGAATTCAGTGCTTTGGAATCCAATGAAACCTAATTCAACTAATGCACCTTTCTCTCAAAATGTGAATAGTTTTGAACTCTTGACAGCCAAATAAAATCAAATTAATTACCCAACTTCCCAATCCAGTACCTTAAAAAAATATCCAATGACTAATGTTCTTGAAAAACACTATCCAATGGATATGTTACTTAGCTGCAAATGACAGGATTGGAGGACGGTATGATCTTTGCTATGTAGTTAAAACGACATGTATATATAGCCAGAGCATGCCGCAGTGGTTTGGTAACCATTGGAGATTCTTGTGAGACACTGTTAGCTACCTAGGACAAATCTAATTAATACATTTTCTAAAAGGCTTAATCATTTATTAGACAAAGTTCAGAAAACACAGTTACTGAATGGAGAGCCTTCCATCCCCTTTCTCTTTCATTATTACAGACGGAGATGCAAAACGTGTATGTATGTAAATAGTATTCTTATTTGTGGTCTTTGCTGTTTCATGACTTCTCCGGAGTTGCTCTTTATTCTATACTTGTTCCGTGTAAGCACTATATGTTCTCTGTCATGTATTATGTCATTAAGGGGAGGGTAAAGCTGTGTGCTATTCCCAGAGTGGTTGCATTAGCCATATGTAATTTACTGATGCAGAGAATAATGTTTACCTTTCCCTCCCCACACTGGAACGATGCCACCAATGGAAAAGGCTTGATTATGTGTGTAATACACATCAGCCATACAAATGAAATGGTCAAGTGTTATCTTTTCTTTTTTTTACACTGCAAAGAATGGCAGTAAAATGATCTCAAAATAACAAACACTATAATCACTGGTTTTAACAGTCTGATTGTGGGTTATTTTCCTGAAGAAAACCTATCATTTGCGCACAACCCTTGCATTGCTGAAATAGCTAAACTGCATGGATTTCCATATAATATTTCAGGTTTGTACGGATTCTATTTGTTATCTGCATAACAAAGCCAGTTTGTTGTTTTCTGTATCTACAGCCAATAAATGGAAATACAAAGGGGCAGTTTATCAAAGGCTTCTGGTTACAGTAAGCTCCCTAAATCAGTGGGAAAATAATATATAATACGATGTCTACTTAATGTACACCTTCTTCCCTGACATTCTCATCCTTTGATGCCCAAACTATTCACCTTTTGTCTCTTCTCTCTCTCTCTGCGTATTGCTGTCATCTAAAGGCCATCTAATTCTACATCCTCACACTCTAATTTCCTTTCCTACTTCCCAGTTATCACTCTTCCTCTCTTTTGACTCACCCATTCTCTACAGAGACTTTAACTGTCAACTGTCACATTGATGATCTCTCCCACTACTAGGCATCTTGCTTCCTCTCTCTCACTTCCTCCATTGGTTTTCCTCCAATGAACTGCTTCCAGCACCCACAAGGACGGCCCCTTCCTTGACCTCGTCTTCACTCAAAACTGTTCCTTATCGCTTTTCTCAATCTCTCCTTTCCCACTACCTGGTCATAACCTTATCACATTTTTTCTCTCTCACACTCAACCTCCAGCCTCTCCTTGCTATACTCACAACGTGCGTTTCATTGGTCGTCAGTCCTTGGAATCCAATCTAAAATTGAAGTTTTCTTTACTATCAATCACCTTTGACCCAAATAGTCTTGTCACAATTTAAAACACTGTCTTTGCTTCTCCTGTATGTCCGACACTTAAGGCACTGCAACCAAGATCCCTGGCTAAATACACAGACACATTTCCTGCACCCTTACACTTGTTCCACTGAATGCCTCTGGAAGAAGTCACACTCTCTGGCTGATTTTCTGTACTACAAATTTATTGTCCTGCTTTAACTCTACTCTTTTTCTTGCTAAACTTGGTTATTTCTCCTATTTTATAAAACAGGCATACATCCAACCCCCGCCACCTGTCCTCCTTCTTTGACTTCCCGCCATACCATACTCCCCTCATTCAATTACACCCCAAGACTTTGCTGATTATTTCTAGTGCAAGGTGGAAGCTAAGAAATATAACCTGTCTCTTCCATACCGCTCCTTCCTAATCCTCCTTCATCTGCCTTTGTCTCTTCTCCAGTTACAGAACAAGAAGAATCGCTCTTGCTGCTTTCCTGAACCTCCACCAAAAGGCAGCCTCAACCCCATTTCCTCCCATCTCCCAAACCGCTCGCTTTTACCCTGGCCCGTTCTAACTGTCATCATTGCTGTCACTTCTAAACTTCTGGAACTTATTGTCTCTTTTTGTATACTTCACTTTCTTAACTCCCATAACCTACTTGAGCCATTCCAATCCGGCTTCCGCACAGCATACTCTACAGAAACCGCACTCAGCAAAGTAGCTAATGATCTCCATATTGCTAAATCTCAGGGAAACTACTCCATTCTGATTCTGCTTTACCTCTCCTCAACTTCCGATACTGTTGACCACCCTCTTCTCCTACACATTCTTAACTCTTAGCATCCACAGCACAGTCCTCTCCCGGTTGGAAATTTTTTATAGGTTACTCTACCTAAAAATGTTGTTTTAGGCCCCTTACTCTTCTCTCTATATACCGTCTTACTGGGTGACTTGATTGACTTCTTATGATTCACCTATCATCTCTTTGCCGATGATAAACAACTATATTTAGCTACACCTGTCCTTACACCGGCAGTTTAGATTGACTATAAGATACAGCAAACAAGGTAGAAGCAGCGCACAACCATTGAAATCAAGATCACAAAAATTGAGTATAAAAAAATCCTTTATTCTTCAGACATGGGTAAAAAGGAGTCACCAAAGGCACTCCTACACGTTTCGAACCCCACTGGTGCTTTATCAAGGAGTAACAACCAACCTCAGTGTGGATTTTAAATAACCTCCGGTGTTCCCAGTCCTGTGTGCGTCTGCCATGATGTCACGTGCATGCATGCGCCCGATGTCAGACGCATCATGTAAGGGACCCGGATATAGAAACACATGGTTTGTCAGGGTAACCCGGAATACACAAGCCTAAAAATACCCTGAACTATCGGAGGGAGATGGTAATGATACGTTCTCCCTACAGAAGTCAACTATGTATAAGTGGAACACATCAAAATGTCCCACCCAACCCCCAGCCCTTGGTTCCAAATGCAAATTTGTGCTCAAGACATCATCTTCTCCTTATGTCAGCACAGTTGTGTGCCAAGGAGTCTCTCTTTGCAGTTTTCCATAGGAGGCTTTTTTACAGCTCTGATTAGCCAGGTGGAGACTATTTAATTGAGTGACTGCAATTAACCAGCTCCTTGCTGGATTCAGAGCTCTGAGGCAGCTTTATTTAAACAGGTATAAGTCCCTGTTACAGGGATATATATAGTAATTTGATCCAATGAACAAAGTTCCCTTTAAAGGGCAAAAGCCCACAGTGTCATGAAGAGCTAGCTCCAGTCCACCCTGTCAAATGCCTTCTCGACATCCAGCAAGAGAAGCATCATGGGGGAGTTATACATTTTAGCTATGTGCATTAGATTTTATACTCCTCTGTATATTATTCTGAGTCTGTCAAGGATGAACCCTACCTGATCAGGGTGGACTTGGACTGGGAGTAGATCATTAAGCCTTGTTGACAACACAGGTGGCCTTCTCTATCTGTCGTTTCATATTCCCATGAAGATTATCCAACGGATCATAATGCATTCCGTTGAAAGCATTATCCGACGTCAGAACAAATTATCCGACACTTGACACCACTTATTAAAATGGGTTTCACTATTTGCTGTGGTTAACAGAACGGATTCCGTCGAATGACCATGGAACGCCTGTATTTGAGAACATTTTGATATATTCATTTATCAGTCATATAGGCAAGTAATTCTTGCCGTCGTTGGGGTCTTCAGAGCTTTATGGATCACTGAGATGACCACTAAGAGCATCTCACTTGGGATTTCCTGAGCTTGTTGAAAACTGTTAAACAAGCTAGTCAGCTTGGGGATGAGTAAGTTGCAAAATGTCTTATAGTATGACTCAGGAAACACATCTGTGCCTGGAGCTTTGGAGCCTTTCAAAGATTTAATGGCCAACTCCACCTCATCATGTGTTTGGGAGGTTGAGTCAGTCATTCTCATGTCTGAAAATTTGTGAAAATCTACTACCCTTAAGGAAATCAATTAGGTCTCTTGCCACATCTTACGATGAATCTGTGTACTGGCCATCATAAAGTTTGCTGTAAAAGTATAGCCCCATGGTTGTTAGTCAGAAGGTTGGATTGTAATTTTAAGGAGGGGATGTGACATGCTGTGTGATCTGATCTGAGTTTCAAGTTAAGTGTTTGGCTTATGGCCCTGATAAAACCTTTGGGCGGTCCATTGCAGTGACTTCTCTTTCTGTTCTATCAGTAGTAAATGTAATTCTTTCCTAATACTATTCATTTGATCACTGAGGGGCTGAGTAGGGGACATGTTGTCCTGTAGTTCAAGATAAAGTTTCTAATTAACAGACTGTATCTTTTGATACAGCTCAACCCCCTTATAACTCTGTGCTTGGGGTCCAAAGAATCACATTGCGTTATAAGCGGATCACGTTAGAAATAATGTACGCATTATAAAAATATGCATTGTACAATAAAGTATTTAAGATCCCAGTAATCGTGTTGTAAAGTATTAAAAAATACGCAAATTGGGAGCCACGCTTACATTGCGTTATAAGCGGATTCGCGTTGTAACGGATCGCATTATAACGGGGTTGAGCTGTACTTACATTTCTTCCTCTGAGGCTATTCTAATTTAAAAAAAAAAAAAGACAATTGAAGGCATGCACTGCAAACCGGTATGAATAGCTGAACAAAAATATGTTTTAAAAAATGTATTGATTAAAGTACAAAAAAACACATCACTCCACAAATCATCTGACGCATTTCATACCGTCAAGGTACTTCAGTGCATCAGCTTAGTCCTTATCACTCCTCGGGCGCGAGAACCATCTTTTAACTTCACTGTAATTTAGCAGCATTGTGATATATATTTGTCTTTCATTGTTTTGCTATATTTATTTTAAAGCATGGCTATATCTGCAACTTGAATAATATTAAAAGCTTCGTTTTATAATCTATTAGTATCTCTCTACAATTTGTTTGTTGCAGTCCACCATCATTGGGATTTCTTCTTTATGTACCCGCTGGTAAATATTTTTGTATCTCTCACCTCTCCCAGATAGCACACACCTAACCCCACAGTTTTATGTGAGTTGAGCAAGGTTTCCCCATATTTGTTTCGAATTTATCCTCAGGTTAACTTCACATGTATTCCACCTCAGCTCACTCTAAAAAATTATATTTATATCTAAATTCTAGTAGTGCCAACATATGGCAGGATTCCTATTAAAAAAAAATATAGATTTTAATCACTGGAGCAAGATTCTGAAACAGTCTTCAACCTAGATGCGAATATACAAGAGAAAACGGCACCGAACAATATAAAACACTTCTTCCAAAACCTGGCCAAGTGTGATAGGGGAGAGATCAGGATACATTTCGAGAGATTAACCCTAAGATACAGTAGGTTCAGGTTGTCTATATGCTTTTAGAAGGTCTTCTCTAATCCTGTAGTAGTGGAACCACAAAAGTGTATCACAGGGCCTATGTGTTTTACAAATGCCCCTGCAAGGCTCTGTGTGCCATGTCTAAGTGATACATGTCTGGGTCTGTATTTGACAGTAACTGGGAGAAGTGTCTATGTAGGCAAGAATCAAGACAGTGTACCTTCTCAGGGATTCCACAGAACTGAACATTATTCCACCTGGTAAGGTTTTCAAAATCTTCATTCATTTCCTGCAGTTCTGTGATAAAATCCTGGGACTGTTTGACGGCTTGGGGGAGAGATTTGTATTCCCCTACAAAGTAATCCGTTTTGACCTCCAGAGTGTTTGTCCTTTCCCCTGCGCAGAAATCTCCCTGCTATTTTCTTTCAGGGCAGCTTTCATTCCCTGTGGAACATAGCCTTTTTGTTTAAATAAAGGTCTATATGCTCTGCTGATGTGAGTTTGGAAGCAGAGTCTGGTGTTGCATCTGACTGAGCAGAGTCTGGTGTTGCTTCTGACTCACCCTCTCAAAGATGACTGACGAGCTTGAGCTTCTTCCGGGTCCTTTCCCTCCCACGGAAGAAGTCTGCAGCCTCAACCGAAGGTTGTGACTTTTTGCCTTTTGGCATTATTTTGTGTGCTAGGAGGGTTCCGCCTACTTGCAGGGCCATTTGTGACGCATGTCTTGCTTTCTGGAGCTTGTTTTTGTCTATTTTATACCAGGCTGCATGTGGAGCTCTCTTCTTATGGCTCCGTCTGTGCTCGCATTGAGCACGCGCCCCCAAACATTATTTTTTTTAAGGAATACAATTAAATTGTTGCGTTGTTTACAAAATGTTTTTTGTTTCAAAGAGACTTGGTGAGATGGCACCTTTAAAGACATTTTTGATTAACCCTTTGACTGTCCCAGGACATAATCACTATGTCATGGGGACTGGCACTCCGGGGACACCATTACGTAGTGACTGTGTCATTATAAACTGAGTGGGGGTTCTTTGCTGCTTCAGATTGCATTCTGTGTTCCCATTGAGCGCAGGATGTGATCTGCCAGTGAGGAAACGGACGACTCCTCCTTTCCCGTTTCCTGTAAAATGGATACCGCGGTCACGTGACCGCATTGTGCCGGAGGGGCATGCCACTGAGGTGCCATGACCCCTCTTGCACTCAAAGGATTAAACAGTACTGACCTGTGTCACTAAGGGCTCTATGCAGTAAGCGCCGAAAAAGTGCAATCGCCAAGGGTACCTTATCGGCATGATTCTGGCGATTTTCCCTCTCCGTATGCAATAAGTGCCGAATCCCTTCCGAACCAAGCCGAAAACATTTGCTCCCACTCTGCCGATGATTTGCCGATCACATACAGGTGTATCGGCGTGCATGGCGAGGTGGTGTTAGGTTCCCCAATGAAACGTCTTGCTGAATCTGCCAAAGCAAGCATGTTTTGGATTGAGCGGCCCATTTAAAGGCAGCGTGTATTTTTATTCATTCTCTGTGTTGTTGGGAGTGAGAGAGAGACACACAGAGCTGACCGATTTACATATTTCATATTGACTGAGACAGTTGTGGTGTATTGTGAGAGGTTTGTCCTGTGCTGTTTTGTTTACATCTTTGTCTTGTTTTCACTTTGTAAGTGTTCAGTGCGATTGTCTTTAAATTTATTTTCTGTTCTTTGTGAGTGATAGAGGTATGGCTGAAAGGCGTGGGAAGAGTGATGCTGGTGTGAGTGGTACTGGTAGTCGTGTGAGTACGCGTCTGAGTGAACGTAGGATTCAGGGGAGTGCTGTTGCTGCGAGTGCGAATGGTGTTGCTGGGAGTACGAGTGGTGTTGCTGTGAGTATGAGTGCTGCTGGTGGCTCTGTTGCTGGTGCTGCTGGGGTGTCTTGTGGTGGGGTGGTTGCTGGTGGCCCGCTTTTGGAGTCTCTTCCATTGGAAGGAGAGTCCAGTCAGCAGCAGCCAAGCTCTGGGCCTGCACGTATTCGGAAGAAACGTGTGGAGCGGCCACGTAATCCTCGGTTCAATGAAGAGGAAAACACAGCTCTTGTCGCAGGGATTCTGGAGCACTATGACTGTCTGTATGGGCATTTACTAGGTAAGTCTATCTTTGCATTGATTCTTCAAAGACATGTTATCCAAGGTCATGTGAGATGTCTTAATATCAAAATATTATTCTATATCTATCAATTAAACTTAATTGTTACACACATATTCCTTCATGCTTTAGAACGACCATAACAATCAGTCTAAAAATGTTGCCAAAGTTCATACAATATTCATGCAAGCTTCCTTACATTTGAATGTTTACACGTAAATGCTCATGTGGTACACATATTACACTTAAACCAGAATGTTTGGTATCTCTTGGAACAGGTAGCAGTTTAGGAAACTGATCGTTTTTATAATAACAATTAACGTCATATATTTTGTATGTATTTCAAGGTGCGGACAAGTTCAGCATCAAAAAAAGAAATGTGGGATCAAATAAACTTGGCTGTGTCTGCGTGTGGGAATCATGTCAGGGACCGGGTGAATTGTTGGAAGAGATTCGATGATATCAGGGCAAACTTAAAGAAAAAAATACAAGCACAACGGATGCATGCTTCTGGCACTGGAGGTGGGCCACCAGCACAATCTCTAATCTTAACACCATTGGAGGAGCAGATGCGGGAAAAATTTCTTCCTGTCGTCGTGGAGGGTTTGCCCGAGGACAGAGATATCGGAATTTATTCTGCTCCATTTCCACCAGGTGAAAAATGTTACTGTACTAGGCGTGTCGTTGGTTACAGTTCTTATCTCTATTTCCACTACAACTTATACTTTCCTCCCAATATAAGCATACCTACATATATATATCTGTATATATGTCTCTATCTCTATATCTATATATATATCTATCTATCTATATATATTTATATCTAGTTGTCCTACAAAAAGTAACAATTAATATATATGGTGGCATTTCCCAGAATCACTTGCTGCAGTGGAAGCGCTGTATGCTGGGCGATGATGGCGAAAGACAGGGTTGCAAACCTGTCTAAGACATGCAAATGAGCATCCAGTAATATTTACAGTTGCTATATATATATATACATAAATTAGTGATAATCTATGTTACACCTATAAACAGGCCATTACTGCCTCATCAAGTCTTGCATGGAAGATAGTGCATTCAAAGGCGAACATTCATAATTTGCACAAACAAATTTCGTTATGTTTAATTAAAGCTCTTTTTTTGCTTCATGTAGTATACTGAGAGCAGAAATAGGAACATGTACCATATGGTATTTAATTGTGTTCATATGTAGCTCACTTCAGATTTGTCTTTCGCTCATGTACAAGTGTGTGAAACCAGCTGCAATTAATATGTAATCACAGCATAGAGGAGAACACAGGGGGTGGGGTTGGGCACCGAGCCAGATCACAGGATCATGTTACGGTCAAGTCTTGTGGGATGCCTTACAGGTGGTAGAAACAAATAAAAGGTCAGGGTGCTGTCACGTCTTGGGGGAGGGACTACAGTTGTTAGAAGCTGACAAGGTGAACAGAAGTTCATCACATTCATTTGAAATGGTAATTCTATGAAGACTTTCACCCACCAGGCCACTATATATGAAAACGTACGTTAGTCATTCGTTCACTCATATCTTCTTTTAACCTTATAGAAACGCCACATTATCACACCAGTAGCATCTGTGAGCGACACACTGCATGTGTTGATGAGTGTCAGCCACATTGAGCGCTACACCTGCTTCTCTTAAATGTTCACACAGATCACTAAAAACATTCATTCACATTTCCACAATTAGGTACTGAATTATAAGCAGAGTCAACTTTGCTGTCATGGTAGTGATGTACATTATTATTGTTAGATTACTACACAACATATGCAGTGTATGTACAACAGAACACTTAATTTTACAACGCATTCCTGCATGAACATTGTATGTTGTATGGTTTTTACAATAAATGTGCCAATTAGGTTCACATGTACATTGATGTTAAGATGGATAATGTACAGCTTGGCAGAAACATATTGTCATTTTCTTATGTGATGCTGATATTTAGCCATAAATACTCCCACTACACAAACTTTATGTTAATTATGTACACATGTCAATAAAATTCTTATGTTATTCTTCTATATAGTTGCTCCTGAAGCTCATGTGTCACCTGACACTGAACATGTCTCATCACCTGGCTCGTCCAGCTCATCAAGCATGGAAGGGGAGTGTATGAGATGCAGGACATCTAATGTGTACATTTCTAGATGTTAATTTGCCATGCTAAATAAATGCCTTTCACATGTAATTAACTTCACATCAGTTATTGTCACAGAAGATGTAGTTTTTCATGACAACATGTATTGTGTGTGTTGTAAACTATCAGCTAGGAGTTGTGAGGTTACAACAACCTTTCATTCATTCTTCTTTCACACTGAGTCAAAACATAATTGTTACTTCAAGCATAAAAGAAAAAACACAAAAGCGCACCAAGATAAGAGATGTATATTGTATTAGAAATAATAAAAATAATAGTAACTTACATATAAAATTTCTTTAATAATCCCCGATTCTGACGTCTATCACAGGAGTAGGGCATCACATAGGAAATAGATGGGCAATCTCAGTTCTGGGAGATCAGACCCGCGCGCTGGGGCTGTCTCTGTTCTGTCTCCTGTCCTCCACGTGTGGTAGCGTGGTGAGGAGTGTAGTGCACGAACCGGAGCCCTCTACAGGTGTCCTTAGGATGCCTGTCTGTTTTTGATACCGTAGAAACGATCGGGAACGGGCAGAAACGATACACTTGAATGTGTACTAGTGGTGGGTAGTGAAACCACCAGCCACAATAGTCGCGACGCGTTTCGTTTACCAAAGTAAACTTTTTCAGGCTATATCTGGGGCACCTGTTTAGGGGTCCTTTATAGGTCTAGTGCTGTGCGTCATTGGTTAATACCCAATGACTGCATGGCCAATCAGGCTCATATGCTGGTAGGGGCGGGCCAAATTGAAAAGCCCTCCCTATTTATGTCTATACTCCATGATGAATTACACTATATAAATATATATGTGTGTATAGAAAGGTAAACAGACCTTAAAGGGGAGCCAAAAACATGTGTCCCATATAATCAAGTGTAATGAAATATGCATACTAGCAGCATAAATGGCAAAGTGTATGTGCATTCTAACCTCATTGTTTGCATTCAACATATAAAAACAAAGTGTCGCCCACATATGACGTGGGACCGTGGTCATGTCCCAAGGCGTCCTTAAAAAGGTTTACCGATGCAAGCCCCACCCCCAACCGATGTGCGCGCGTGAAACCGTATTGGCTGTGCCCGTAGCTTATGTGTTACGGTCAGTGCAATGTGTCATACGCGCGGGTCGGTGGGATGGTGCGTGCACAGCGCTGGAGGACAATGTTAATTCAGTGGGAGGGGTTTTTGCGTGCATTTCATGGTGCCTTAACATGACGTCACACGTCTTTTGTTCGCTCATTGGCTGATCGTCCGTTTTTTCCGTGGGCACACGTCCGTTTACAAAGTTTAGATATGTACGTGTGTAGAAGTGAATTTGTTTCGCTTCCATATCATAACTTCCAGACATGATATGCGTACTGCTAGCAGCACCATGGAGGGACATGTATTGAACGCACAGCGTACACATCGTTTTGCGCATGCGCTAAGACTTAGTCCACACATTCGTGACGTGCGCGCACAACAGACGTTGTGCGCGCACATTATTATGTATACAGGCACCGGAAAAAACATATCAGTAGTAATGCCAGCAACGCCATTCGAAAAATGAGACAGTTCTGTATCTGTAGTTTTATCCTTGCAGTTTAAACATATACGTTACTTATGCGTGAATATCCACAATCATATAGAGATGTGTTAAGCGTTGTCATGCTGAGACATATATAAATGTGCCATCTTTGAGCATCATGTGTTTGCTGTATTTCACAGATGTCGCGGATGAATACATGGGACCAATGTATGATTTCAGATGAGCCAATCGTTATATTAGATGATTGTGACGACGAGCGAACAACTATTGTAATAAATATGTAACAATGCTTTCAATGATTGGTGCGCAGATTAACAATCACTACATAATGTTATCCTCTTATGCAAATATTTACTATGCACTTAATTAACATAATGATGTTGCTAAGCCCTGAAGTTAGAACTTATATTGTTTTTTGGTTATTTTCTACTAACATTATATGTATTGCCATGTGATATATGCAACCAACATTATCACTCAGCAAACACATTAATCTACTATATATTATAATCTCACGTGTGACGTGTCAAAGAATGTAAATGCTACATAACAACTTGTAGACATTGTATCTGAACGTACACAATAACAATAGGGAGGTGATAGAAACTGTTTAGTCGTGTGCATTTTATATTTTCACCTAAGTTGTAGTGCTAACCTAACATGCATGAGCTAATGAATGTTAGTTAAAGATACATTTGTGTGTAAATTTTATTCACACGACTAACTATAGTTTAGTGTTATTATTAAACGTTCAACACATACATAGCTAAGTGAGGCCGATGATAAAAGCAACATTATTATGTTTGTTTATATTATTTCACATAGAAATACATGCATCACACAAAAACTACAACACACACACACACACACTGTTGCTGAAATGTGTGCGTATGCAAATGTCCACTTCATTTATGTTCATATGTTGACATTAGTTATAAAGGATCATGATCATTATGAATAACTAACGTGAATGAAATAAAAATTATATTAACAACATTGTCATTGTGTTGAATGAATTAGGAAAAGTTGAGAATCCAAAGAACTATACTTTGGAATGGTGTTAACATTTTGACACATGTTACATGTACGTCAAATCAACACACATCTTTCACTTATACATACACATGTGACAATGTAGTAATCAACATGAAGATGAAGTGATACAACAACTAATCACATACATTGCAATGTTAATGATTTTTAAAACATTGGTGTCTTTTCATACAAACATGCATTGAGTGTTAAGATTGCTCATGTGCATCAATGGATGTTCTCCTCCCATAATCAATAGCTGAGCAGGGTTTATCCCCTTCTCTCCCCCCACCCCTATATTCCATGAATGGATGTTGTTACGTTTGCTAAATTACATGTTATGTAATGTCCCTAATGATTTTAAAAGACACTGCACAATAACCACAAGTGTAGCTAAACGCACGTACACAATACAGAAACGACATGTTTCAATTGTCACATCTTTTTCATTACGTTCTGTTTATACATCCTGTAACTATACCTGTATCGAGGTTTGCACATCTTATGACAGATGTGAATTGAAATACATACCATGAGCAGTCAATGAAGTGATATACCTTGAAAAAGAAAACATGAATGAATATAAATCATTGTGAAACCCAGTGATTCAGTGTGGCGCTAAAACACAGTGATAGTGATAATTAAATAATATTAAAATAATATTAAATAATATATTGTGTAACTGAAAGAAACTCTCAACCTTCCAGGGAATATACACTGATTCCCTCACAAAACGTTTGAATCCAGGACAGGAAGGGAGCAGGATCGTCAGGAACACCCAGAAAAAAACATACAATAACAAATCATAGTGTAGTACTTAAGGACAATTATGGGTCAGATTTCAGGAAAAACTTGGCTCTTACGGATCGCCTACTTACAAGAAGCAGGATAAAAAACAGCGTTTTTGTATGTAAAGTTGAATAATATATTCCTCCGCCTAAGATAGCAGCATACAGCAGTCACTGATGGTTGTAAACTGGATAGTGTAATCGCCGGGGCTTTCGCTCTCACAGAACAGCAACCGCATTCATACAGAGAAAGAGGGAAACATAGTGTGTACCAGGTAACACTAAAAATTTATAAAAGAAGCATAGAAATGTGTACTCACAATGCAACGTGTGAGCACATTCACATAAAGGTTTCTTTGAATATCAGGCAGCTACACGAACGGCTTGGCAGTTGGAAATGTCCTCCACTCCACTCAGAAATCCCCTCCTCGAGGGTGCCCCCTCGTCCGGATAGATGGCGTCTGACGTCACTTCCTGGCCTCGGAGTGACGCCTTCCGGTGAGGACGGGAAGATCAGGGGGTATGGAAGACTCGCCGAGCCGCAGCAGCAGTGCCTCTGGGGTTGGAGCAGGCTATCAGACCATCAGGTTATGATGCAGCTGTACTCTGTCTCCTTCCTTAGCTTGGCTCAACGCGTTTCACTGCATCCGCAGCTTCCTCAGGAGCAATAATCATGTCCCCTAATGGGTGTTACTTAAATAGCATCATCAATTGAGATACTAATTGAAAACACATTTAATTAATTAATTTACACACAGATTCTCCCACAAGGGTACACAATTCTGTGGCCAAAAATATCGACGCATAAAATACATATAATAAATTGATTTTAATCACTCTATATTAAGAGATAAAAACATAATTAAAAACTATAATTAAAAAACTAGGATCATAATAAAACTCAAGTAGATAGTAATTAAATGGAGAGGATCCATATGTATACACAAGGGGAAAAGAGAGAAAAGACATTGATTAGTTAAAGGGACATAGGTATAAAATAAACCAGCATGATTTAATATAAAAGAATAAAAAATACAGATTAAATATGTGAATTATATCAAGATATATCAAGTATATTAGATATAATTCACATATTTAATCTGTATTTTTTATTCTTTTATATTAAATCATGCTGGTTTATTTTATACCTATGTCCCTTTAACTAATCAATGTCTTTTCTCTCTTTTCCCCTTGTGTATACATATGGATCCTCTCCATTTAATTACTATCTACTTGAGTTTTATTATGATCCTAGTTTTTTAATTATAGTTTTTAATTATGTTTTTATCTCTTAATATAGAGTGATTAAAATCAATTTATTATATGTATTTTATGCGTCGATATTTTTGGCCACAGAATTGTGTACCCTTGTGGGAGAATCTGTGTGTAAATTAATTAATTAAATGTGTTTTCAATTAGTATCTCAATTGATGATGCTATTTAAGTAACACCCATTAGGGGACATGATTATTGCTCCTGAGGAAGCTGCGGATGCAGTGAAACGCGTTGAGCCAAGCTAAGGAAGGAGACAGAGTACAGCTGCATCATAACCTGATGGTCTGATAGCCTGCTCCAACCCCAGAGGCACTGCTGCTGCGGCTCGGCGAGTCTTCCATACCCCCTGATCTTCCCGTCCTCACCGGAAGGCGTCACTCCGAGGCCAGGAAGTGACGTCAGACGCCATCTATCCGGACGAGGGGGCACCCTCGAGGAGGGGATTTCTGAGTGGAGTGGAGGACATTTCCAACTGCCAAGCCGTTCGTGTAGCTGCCTGATATTCAAAGAAACCTTTATGTGAATGTGCTCACACGTTGCATTGTGAGTACACATTTCTATGCTTCTTTTATAAATTTTTAGTGTTACCTGGTACACACTATGTTTCCCTCTTTCTCTGTATGAATGCGGTTGCTGTTCTGTGAGAGCGAAAGCCCCGGCGATTACACTATCCAGTTTACAACCATCAGTGACTGCAGTATGCTGCTATCTTAGGCGGAGGAATATATTATTCAACTTTACATACAAAAACGCTGTTTTTTATCCTGCTTCTTGTAAGTAGGCGATCCGTAAGAGCCAAGTTTTTCTTGAATATAAATCATTGTCATGACATGTTCATTAAGGTAAGCAACACACAAAATTGACCATTTTGTGTGTGATATGAAACAACATATATAATACGTCAAATATGATCTGAAATACACAATAGTGTACACATCATTGTGACTCACATGTCACACTGCAAAAGAAACATTGTATGTAACCATACTGCACTAGCTATTGACTATGGACATAGTAGGTTTATTGTGTATGCATAACCAAAAAGAGCATGTACATAAGTTATAGATTTAGTACACATTATTTCTTCACGTACACACAACACCTTTTATTGGTAAGAAGTATAATACAACCTGTTGATGAATCACATACCGGTGCCACATGCAATTGTCCACACAGCAGAGCAGAGAAAGGTGTGCGAACCATATTCATCTGTTTCCTAAGTGAATGGTATTTGGACAAATGTATTTATCATAACAAAGAATGAATACATCTATGTAGTACTATGAACATATATGTATTTGCTTACATGAAAAATAGGTGTTTATGACATTCAGACGTGTCTCAACACCACTGGCTGTTTGGTCATTGTCAGCTGGTACATTGACGGGATGCTCCTCCTCCAAACCCTGACGTATGTCTGTTTGTACATTATTGCGGAGTGCCACATTGTGCAAAATGCAACATGCAATTATAATATCAGACACTTTAGCAGGCTTATATTGAAGTGCCCCACCAGTTCTATCGAGACACCTAAATCTTGTCTTGAGAAGCCCAAATGTCCTCTCTATGACGGATCGCGTAGATATATGGGCAACATTGTACCTCTCTTCTGCTTCACTTTGAGGGTTTGCCACAGGGGTGAACAGCCATGGCCTAATTCCATATCCTGAGTCACCTATAATCCATCGCGCACAAATATGAAACAATTAGTGTTAACATTATTACATACATTTCCTAGAAAACCAAGAGTTGTTTGTTAACACATCATAATATGTACTCACCCACCAGCCAACCAGGTCCAAAATAGCCTTGTCCGAAAGCACGGAAGACTGATGAGTTTCTCAGGATAGAGGAATCGTGACTAGAACCAGGGAATTTGGCTACCAAATGCATAATCTTCATCGTGGCATCGCATACCACCTGTACATTCAGGGAATGGTAGTGCTTACGGTTGCGGTAAGCATGCTCACTCTGACTAGGTGGGATCAAAGCAACATGGGTGCAATCGATTGCACCCATCACACATGGTATCCCGGCTATGGTATAAAAGCCATTCCTGACTTCCAGCCACTCTGTGTGCTCTGTAGGAAAATGAATATAATTCCTAGCGCATCTATTGAGTGCACATAGAAACTGGGTAAAGGCCCGCGAGAATGTAGATTGCGAGACCCTGCCCACTATGCCCACAGTTGTCTGGAATGACGCGGAAGCAAGATAATGTAATGAGCACAGCATTTTAACAACTGGGGACTGCACGACCTCTGGCTGTCACAAAATCTAAATGTCCCCGCATCTCTTCATAAAGAGCTAAGATTGCTGCTGAACTCAAACGATAGCGACTTACAATCTCCTCCTCACTCATCCCATCTAACAGGGTTCTCTCCCTGTACAAACGAGGACGAGGCACAACTTCTCTCCTCTCTCTTCTTTTCTCATCTCCTTGCCCTCTCCCTCGACCTCTCCCTCTCCTGTCCGCGTGCCTGTCACTGTCCCTGCCACTGTCCCTGTCCCTTCCTTGGCCTGTGACATCCTCTCCATCAGCAAGCCTCTCGTCCAATAGAATGTTCCTCCGTCTCATAAATATTCGCATCATTTTCAGGTCTGTAGCTGTGAATGCGCAGGTAATTGCCCTCCTTTAAATACCTATGTGATGATGTCAGGTGACTTGCTGAAGTGCAAGGTGTTACATTAACATATCCAAGTAGTTCACTCCCAACATGTATCCATTAGCAATTAAAATAATTATTTATGTGTGTTCACCAGGCAATCATGATATTTGAGAATGATGTAACGTTAAGCTTTGTACAAGCATTTATTGTCAAGTATTTCTGGAATGTGTAATGCAAGTACCACTTCTGAACGCAACACTCAGTCATCTAATTAGGATACAACCATGACATTGACGTTGAGAAACTACGTTGCAACATGTGTAATTTGTCATGTTATTGTCACCTGATCACATGAAGTTATTGTAAAGTGCATATGCATAATTTAATGCCATCAGGATAGTTGCTATTGATTCAGTTTCAATCGTGTAAAAATGAGTAACTATTATAGATGTGTGTATAAGTTAGCATGAAGTGATTGTAATGCATCGTGTACAATGTAAATGTAACGGGTATTCCCCCCCCCAATCGCAGATCTGATGTGGGTGCAAGGAACATACGGTGTTACCATAGGTGTGGTGCATTACCTGTTGGCTCACAGGAGGGCTGGGCTTCCGCCACGGGGAACCTGGGACATAACACAATACTAACGGTGATCACTTACACGATGCAGCGCCTCCACCTGCGATGGCTCCCGCCAAAGGGGGAGTGGTTCCTCGCAGGACAATCACAAATAATCACATACACAGTGGGTATAATAACTAATGGCTTTACTAACATGCATGGAGAATATCATCACATCAATCATAACCTGTGTCCCTCTCACGAGGAGATACTAACTGTGACGTCTCGCAGGACGCTTCCCCAACACCAGGTGATCCCACCCAGTGTCCCGAGAATCTCACCCAATGTCCCGCACTATTGGAGAGAACGTGGGTGACTGCGCAGTCACAGTTACACTAAGGGGCCCGTTGGTGCAATTATGACTGTATGGTACCTGCCGAGCACTCCGGTACTCGGCTCAGCAACTGGCTTCGCAAAGGGTCAGACGTGTGATGAATCCGTCTGATCCTCCAACCGAACTCCTTTGTACGCAGACCGCCAGGGCGGTCTCCCTCTGGAATAGTCTCTGCGGACCCCAACGTGGGTCCGAACCGCTTCACAGGGACCGCAGCGTCCGCTGAGTCCCTAACTAACACTTGGTACTAACGTGACAGGAACCCTAACCTAGGGCCTGTCCCTGTAGTACAGCAACCTGTAGTGGCTTGGGGGGAACTCCTATGGGCCTGCAGGGGTTATGGCCTGTCCCACTCCCCTAACTACCCAAGTCCCTTCAGCCGCACTACTTTCTAACTAGTCCCAGCGCCTACAGCAGCAAGCTGTAGCTCACTGGAGGCTGCAGCCAACGTGCTGCGCAACAAGGTGCCTGCCTGTCAGACCTCACAGCACTAACAGCCGTGACTCTGACAAGGCAGCACTCTACACTAAGGGCAGCGTCCCTATCTTGGGCCTCCCTAAGCATTTACCCACTAATCTAGTGGGTAGTTGGGGCCTACCTGGGGTGTGGGTACCTATATGGGGCAGGAGCTGCACTCGCTCCCCGCACCCTTCCTTCCCTCACAGCTCCCTGACTCCAACTCTCTATAACCTTCCTTTCCCAGCTCCCACTAATGTAAGTGGCAGGGTCCCTAACCTGAGGGCTGCCCCTGTCAACACTCACCTTACTGGGGAGCTGAGCTATCTCAGGCCCTGGGGGTGCTGGCCTAGTACAGGGAGTCCCTGACTCCTGTACCCTACCTCCTTCCCTGGGCTGCTCCGGTCTCTCACTGACCAACGTGCTG
Source organism: Ascaphus truei (assembly GCF_040206685.1). NCBI lineage: Eukaryota > Metazoa > Chordata > Amphibia > Anura > Ascaphidae > Ascaphus > Ascaphus truei. The sequence goes on from NC_134485.1 coordinate 77,586,206, forward strand.
CAACTGACAAAAACCCTGTCTGCACACAACATTGTTGCAACTCTGCAGCATGAGAATCTGCCAGCTCTATTGGCTTCAATGCTGCCTGTGACAAGGGTGAAAGTGCAGTCCCCAGAGACTGCTGGGAATTGTAGTCCTTGGCAGAGCTCTTTTCTATGGGGACCGCGTGCGCGATCTTTACTGCGCATGGGCGAAGCTCGCGCCAAAACCAAGAGGGCGGTGCCCGCCGGGAGAAGTCGCCGTCCCCTTCCCCCACTGCCACAGGAGTAAGGCAGGGGGCAAAGGAAAATCAGGGGAACCGGGGGTGAACCCCTTACCTAAACATGCAATATTATTGAGTGTTCAATTGCGAACGACATCAAAAGAGGGAGGTCACAAAGTACATGTAAATATGAAAACAAACAGCTACATTTACGTTTGATCATGCGTTACACATTACAAGCATTGTATAATGTATAGCAACATTACTATACGCTGGATCTGTTAGATGTGTGAAATGTGTTACATCATATAATAAATTGAAGCACACTTAAGTAACATGTTTGATATGATGTGACCTGTTCCTTTAAGAGTTGAGTATAGGATTTTCCCTTGACACATCATAACATGAAGACTAATGTGACACGCAAATCATCATAACATTGAAAAGTACAATGTTATGCAAATAATAAACGTAAGGGGTGACACGATGAAGTGAATGATCTCGACACTAATGCCAAGCACATTTGTCGATTATGAGCACTTATCGGCGCTTACTGAATCTCAAATCCAATTTTGGCGGGAAAATGCCGATAAAAGCCTTATCGGCGCTTACTGCATGAGGCCCTATGACGCCATTAAGGCCTATGACACAGTTGATGCTAAAAATCAATTAGACAGAGTTCAAATTAGTGAGACACAGAAAATAAGTGAGAGTTGACCTGTCAGATACAAGGATGAGACAATCCCATACTGTGAAAGAAGATAGCAAATGGCACAGAGTTTAGCTACTCATGCACAGTCTCACAAAAAAATGGGCATTATATTCTACTGAAACGAACTCCCACTGGCAATATAAAAGTGCTATAGTTATCTTAGCTTTATCCATGTAGTTTAAAAACCTTTGCATACCATGGGCATATGCACAATACTGTTTGCCCTCACCTACTCAAACTTTATAAATATACAGTATATATATTAATGTACATATAGTATTATCTCCTGTGTTTTAAAAGTCTGCTGATAACTTTTGTAAGTCACTACCTCCAGCTTTTCTGCAGGAAATGTTCCATTTTAAGTGCCTGAATAAAATATTTATACTGTACACATTATCTGTGCAGACATCCTGTTACAAAAAAACGGGTATCTTAATTTACCATCTATATACTGTATTATATATATATATATATATATATATATATATATATATATATATATATATATATATATATATATATATATATTCTTTTTTTCAGAAACAGGACACGCACAAAACAAAATAAAAAATTAGGGTAAAGGAAGGGTGCATACTGTCCAAAAAGATACAGAAAAAGGAGAAAAGGGACAGGCACTCCTATATGCAAAAAAGTGAAATTTACGGACTCAACGTTTCGGTCCCCACTGGGACCTATCTCAAGAGGAAATAAATAAGTGACAAGTAAACCCAGAAATACCCTACAACACACCCAGTGTGAAAAAAATTGTAGCCAAAAACCAAAGTGACACCCCAGTGATGTCACAGTTGTGACAGAGCAGAGACGAGGTGCCTAAGGGGCCAAAGTGTTACGGGGAGGGAATCCTAAGACAGGTAAGCTCTGTTATTAATAGTAGACCACAGAAGGTGGTGAACACATCATAAACATTTAATGCCCTCCCCCCTCTCTCCCTCCCTCGCCCTCCCCCTCTCTCCCTCCCTCGCCCTCCCCTCCTCCATCCCTCGCCCTCCCTCCCTTGCCCGCCCCCCCTCCCTCCCTTCCTCCCTTGCCCTCCCCCCTCCCTCCCTTGCCCTCCCCCCTCTCTCCCTCCCTCGCCCCCTCTCTCCCTCGCCCGCCCCCTCTATCCCTCCCTCGCCCGCCCCCTCTCTCTCTCCCTCCCTCGCCCGCCCCCCTCTCTCCCTCCCTCGCCCGCCCCCCTCTCTCCCTTCCTCGCCCCCTCTATCCCTCCCTCGCCCGCCCCCCTCTCTCCCTCCCTCGCCCCCCTCTCCCTGCCTCGCCCCCCTCTCTCCCTCCCTCGCCCCTCTCTCTCCCTCCCTCACCCTCCCCCCTCTCTCCCTCCCTCACCCTCCCCCCTCTCTCCCTCCCTCGCCCCTATCTCTCCCTCCCTCACCCTCCCCCCTCTCTCCCTCCCTCACCCTCCCCCCTCTCTCCCTCCCTCGCCCTCCCCCTCTCTCCCTCCCTCGCCCTCCCCCTTCTTTCCCTCCCCCTCTCTCCCTCCCTCGCCCTCCCCCCTCTCTCCCTTGCCCTCCCCCCTCTCTCCCTCACCCTCCCCCGCCCTCCCCCCTCTCTCCCTCACCCTCCCCCCTCTCCCTCCCTCGCTCTCCCCCCCCTCTCCCTCCCTCGCCCTTCCCCCACTCTCTCCCTCCCTCGCCCTCTCTCCCTCCCTCGCCCTCTCTCCCTCTCTCCCTCCCTCGCCCCCACCTCCTCTCCCACCCCCACCCCCACCTCTCCCCCTCCCCCTCACCTCTCTCCCTCCCACCTCTCTCCCTCTCCCCCACCTCTCTCCCTCCCTCGCCCCCACCTTTCTCCCTCCCTCGCCCCCACCTCTCTCCCACCCCCGCCCCACCTCTCTCCCACCTTGCCCCCACCTTTCACCCTCCCCCGCCCCCACCTCTCACCCTCCCCCTCACCTCTCCCTTCCCCTCACCACCTCTCCCTCCCCTTCACCTTTCTCCCTTCCCCTCACCACCTATCTCCCTTCCCCTCACCACCTCTCTCCCTCCCCCTCACCACCTCTCTCCCTCCCCCTCACCTCTCTCCCTTCCCCTCACCACCTCTCTCCCTCCCCCTCACCTCTCTCCCTTCCTCTCACCACCTCTCTCCCTCCCCCTCACCTCTCCCTCCCCCTCACCTCTCCCTCCCCCTCACCACCTCTCCCTCCCCCTCACCACCTCTCCCTCCCCCTCACCACCTCTCACTCCCCCTCACCACCTCTCTCTCTCCCTCCCTCACCCTCCTTCTCCTTTCTACCTCCCCTCTACCTCCCCTCACCCTCCTTCTCCTCTTTACCTCCCCTCTCCCTCCCCCTCACCTCTCCCTCCACCTCACCACCTCTCTCCCTCGCCCTCACCACCTCTCCATCCCCCTACCTCTCTCCATCCCCCTACCTCTCTCCCTCCCCCTCACCCTCCCCCCTCCTTCTCCTCTGTACCTCCCCTCTCCCTCCCCCCTCTCCTCCTCTCCCTCCCCCTCCTCCTCTCTTCCCTCCCTCCCTCACCCCACCTCTCCCCACCTCTCCCCCTCCCCTCTCTCCACCTCCCTCCCTCACCCACCCTCTCTCCCTCCCTCCCTCACCCACCCTCTCTCCCTCCCTCCCCCCCACCTCTCTCCCTCCCACCTCTCTCCCTCTCCCCCACCTCTCTCCCTCCCTTGCCCCCACCTTTCAACCTCCCTCGCCCCCAACTCACTCCCACCCCCGCCCCACCTCTCTCCCACCCACGCCCCCACCTCTCACCCTCCCCCGCCCCCACCTCTCACCCTCCCCCGCCCCCACCTCTCACCCTCCCCCTCACCTCTCCCTTCCCCTCACCACCTCTCACTCCCCTTCACCTTTCTCCCTTCCCCTCACCACCTCCCTCTCTTCCCCTCACCACCTCTCTCCCTCCCCCTCACCTCTCTCCCTTCCCCTCACCACCTCTCTCCCTCCCCCTCACCTCTCCCTCCCCCTCACCTCTCCCTCCCCCTCACCACCTCTCCCTCCCCCTCACCACCTCTCTCCCTCCCTCCCCCTCACCCTCCTTCTCCTCTCTACCTCCCCTCTCCCTCCCCCTCACCCTCCTTCTCCTCTTTACCTCCCCTCTCCCTCCCCCTCAACTCTCCCTCCACCTCACCACCTCTCACCCTCCCCCTCACCACCTCTCCATCCCCCTACCTCTCTCCCTCCCCCTCACCTCTCTCCCTCCCTCCCCCTCACCACTCTCCCTCCCTCAACCTCACCCCTCCTTCTCCTCTCTACCTCCCCTCTCCCTCCCCCCTCTCCTCTGTCCCTCCCCCCTCCTCCTCTCTTCCCTCTCTCCCTCCCTCACCCCACCTCTCCCCCTCCCCGCCTCCCTCACCCACCCTCTCTCCCTCCCTCCCTGACCCACCCTCTCTCCCTCCCCCCACCTCTCTCCCTCCCCCCACCTCTCTCCCTCCCCCCACCTCTCTCCCTCCCTCCCCCCACCTCTCTCCCTCCCCCTCTCTCCATCCCTCGCCCTCCCCCTCTATCCCTCCCTCGCCCTCCCCCTCTCTCCCTTGCCCTCCCACACCCTCCCCCCTCTCTCCCTCACCCTCCCCCCTCTCTCCCTCCCTCGCTCTCCCCCCCCTCTCTCCCTCCCTCGCCCTCTCTCCCTCCCTCGCCCTCTCTCCCTCTCTCCCTCCCTCGCCCCCACCTCCCTCCCTCGCCCCCACCTCCCTCCCTCCTTCGCCCCCACCTCTCTCCCACCCCAACCCCCACCTCTCACCCTCCCCCTCACCTCTCTCCCTCCCCCCTCTCTCCCTCTCCCCCACCTCTCTCCCTCCCTCGCCCCCACCTTTCTCCCTCCCTCGCCCCCACCTCTCTCCCACCCCCGCCCCTACCTCTCTCCCACCCCCGCCCCCACCTCTCACCCTCCCCCGCCCCCACCTCTCACCCTCCCCCTCACCTCTCCCCTCACCACCTCTCCCTCCCCCTCACCTTTCTCTCTTCCCCTCACCACCTCTCTCCCTTCCCCTCACCACCTCTCTCCCTTCCCCTCACCAACTCTCTCCCTCTCCCTCACATCTCTCCCTTCCCCTCACCTCTCTCCCTTCCCCTCACCACCTCTCTCCCTCCCCCTCACCTCTCTCCCTCCCCCTCACCTCTCCCTCCCCCTCACCTCTCCCTCCCCCTCACCACCTCTCTCCCTCCCCCTCACCACCTCTCTCCCTCCCTCCCCCTCACCCTCCTTCTCCTCTCTACCTCCCCTATCCCTCCCCCTCCTTCTCCTCTCTACCTCCCCTCTCCCTCCCCCTCACCTCTCCCTCCCCCTCTCAACCTCTCTCCCTCCCCCTCACCACCTCTCCATCCCCCTACTTCTCTCACTCCCTCCCCCTCACCTCTCTCCCTCCCTCTCTCCCTCCCTCCCCCTCACCTCTCTCCCTCCCTCCCCCTCACCCTCCCCCTCCTTCTCCTCTCTACCTCCCCTCTCCCTCCCCCCTCTCCTCTCTCCCCCCTCTTCTCTCTTCCCTCTCTCCCTCCCTCACCCCACCTCTCCCACTCCCCTCTCTCCCTCCCTCACCCCACCTCCCTCCCTCACCCACCCTCTCTCCCTCCCTCCCCCCCACCTCTCTCCCTTCCTCCCCCTCCCCCTCCCCCCTCCTTCTCCTCTCTACCTCCCCTCTCCCTCCCCCCTATCCTCTCTCCCGCCCCCCTCCTCCTCTCTTCACTCTCTCCCTCCCCTCTCTCCCTCCCTCACCCCACCTCTCCCTCTCCCCTCTCTCCCTCACCCCATCCTCCCTCCCTCACCCACCCTCTCTCCCTCCTCCCCACCTCTCTCCCTCACCCTCACCACCTCTCTCCCTCCCCCATCTCTCTCCCTTCCCCTCACCACCTCTCTCCCTCCCTCCCCCTCCTTCTCCTCTCTACCTCCCCTATCCGTCCCCCTCCTTTTCCTCTCTACCTCCCCTCTCCCTCCCCCTCACCTCTCCCTCCCCCTCTCCACCTCTCTCCCTCCCCCTCACCACCTCTCTATCCCCCTACTTCTCTCCCTCCCCCGCCCCCACCTCTCTCCCTCTCCCTCCCCCACCCCCACCTCTCTCCGTCCCCCACCTCTCTCCCTCCCCCTCACCACCTCTCTCCCTCCCCTGCCCCTACCTCTCTCCCTCCCCTGCCCCCACCGCTCTCCCTCCCACGCCCCCACCTCTCTCCCTCCCCCTCACCACCTCTCTCCCTCCCCTGCCCCCACCTCTCTCCCCCGCCCCCACATCTCTCCCCCGCCCCCACCTCTCTCCCTCCCCTGCCCCACCTCTCTCCCTCCCCTGCCCCCACCTCCCCACCTCTCTCCCTCCCCTGCCCCCACCTCTCTCCCTCCCCTGACCCCACCTCCCCACCTCTTTCCCTCCCGCACCCCCACCTCTCTCCCTCCCCCACCCCACCTCTCTCCCCCGCCCCCACCTCTCTCCCCCGCCCTCAACTCTCTCCCTCCCCCTCAACCCTCTCCCTCCCCCTCAACCCTTTCCCTCCCCCGCCCCCACCTCTCTCCCCCGGCCCCACCTCTCTCCCTCCCCCTCAACCCTCTCTCCCCCACCCCCACCTCTCTCCCTCCCCTGCCCCCACCTCTCTCCCTCCCCCTCAACTCTCTCCCTCCCCCTCAACTCTCTCCCTCCCCCACCCCCACCTCTCTCCCTCCCCCACCTCTCTCCCTCCCCCTCAACTCTCTCCCTCCCCTGCCCCACCTCTCTCCCTCCCTCGCCCCACCTCTCTCCCTCCCTCGCCCCACCTCTCTCCCTCCCTCGCCCCCACCTCTCTCCCTCCCTCGCCCCACCTCTCTCCCTCGCTCGCCCCCACCTCTCTCCCTCGCTCGCCCCCACCTCTCTCCCTCCCTCGCCCCCACCTCTCTCCTTCCCTCGCCCCCACCTCTATCCCTCCCACGCCCTCACCTCTCTCCCTCCCTCACCCCCACCTCTCTCACTCCCTCGCCCCCACCTCTCTCCCTCCCTTGCCCCCACCTCTCTCCCTCCCTTGCCCCCACCTCTCTCCCTCCCTTGCCCCCACCTGTCCCTCCCTCGCCCCCACCTCTCTCTCCCCCGCCCCCACCTCTCTCCCTCCCTCCCCCTCAACTCTCTCCCTCCCCTGCCCCACCTCTCTCCCTCCCTCGCCCCACCTCTCTCCCTCCCTCGCCCCACCTCTCTCCCTCCCTCGCCCCCACCTCTCTCCCTCCCTCGCCCCCACCTCTCTCCCTCGCTCGCCCCCACCTCTCTCCCTCGCTCGCCCCCACCTCTCTCCCTCCCTCGCCCCCACCTCTCTCCTTCCCTCGCCCCCACCTCTATCCCTCCCACGCCCTCACCTCTCTCCCTCCCTCGCCCCCACCTCTCTCACTCCCTCGCCCCCACCTCTCTCCCTCCCTTGCCCCCACCTCTCTCCCTCCCTTGCCCCCACCTCTCTCCCTCCCTTGCCCCCACCTGTCCCTCCCTCGCCCCCACCTCTCTCTCCCCCGCCCCCACCTCTCTCCCTCCCTCCCCCTCAACTCTCTCCCTCCCCCACCCCCACCTCTCTCCCTCCCTCCCCCTCAACTCTCTCCCTCCCCCGCCCCCACCTCTCTCCCTCCCTCGCCCCCACCTCTCTCCCTCCCTCGCCCCCACCTCTCTCCCTCCCTCGCCCCCACCTCTCCCCATCCCTCGCCCCCACCTCTCCCTCCCACGCCCCCACCTCTCTCTCCCCCACCTCTCTCCCTCCCCCACCCACACCTCTCTCCCTCCCCCGCCCCCACCTCTATCCCTCCCCCGCTCCCACCTCTCTCCCTCCCCCGCCTCTCTCCCTCCCCATCCCCCACCTCTCTCCCTTCCCGCCCCCACCTCTCTCTCCCCCTCAACTCTCTCCCTCCCCTGCACCCACCTCTCTCCCTCCCCCGCCCCCACCTCTCTCCCTTCCCTGCCCCCACCTCTCTCCCTTCCCCGCCCCCACCTCTCTCCCTCCCCGCCCCCAACTCTCTCCCTCCCCTGCCACACCTCTCTCCCTCCCCTGCCACACCTCTCTCCCTCCCCCGCCCCAGCTCTCCCTCCCTCACCCCCACCTCTCCCTCCCCCGCCCCAGCTCTCCCTCCCTCACCCCCATCTCTCCTTCCCTGCCCACACCTCTCTCTCCCCCGCCCCCACCTCTCCCTCCCAGCCCCCACCTCTCTCCCTCCCTCGCCCCCACCTCTATCCCTCCTCTCTCCCTCCCAACTCTCTCCCTCCCTCCCCCTCACCTCTCTCCCTCCCTCACCTCTCCCTCCCCTCTCTCCCTGCCCCTCCCTCCTCTCCCTCCCTCCCCTTCCCCTCTCTCCCTCCCCGCCCCTCTCACCCTCCCTCACTCGCCCTCCCCCTCTCTCCCTCCCTCATCATCCCCCTCTCTCTCTCCCTCACCCTCCCCCTCTCTCCCTCCCTCAACCTCCCCCCTCACTTCCTCCCCCCTCTCTTCCTCCCCCCTCTCTCCCTCCCTTGCTCTCCCCCCCTTTCTCCCTCCCTCACCCTCTCTCCCTCCCTCGCCCCAACCTCCCTCCCTCGCCCTGTCTCCCTCCCCCCTCCCCTCTCCCTCCTTCCCCTCCCCTCTCCCTCCTTCCCCTCCCCTCTCTCCCTCCCCAACCCCACCTCTACCCCCCCCTCCCCTCACCCCACCCCCTCCCTCAACACACCTCTCCCCCTCCCCTCTCTCCCTCCCTCACCCACCCTCTCTCCCCCTCACCCCCACCTCTCTCCCTCACCACCTCTCTATCTCCCCCTCACCTCTCTCCCCCTCCCCTCCTCTCCCTCTCCCTCCGCTCCTCTTCCTCCCCTCTCTCTCCCCTCTCTCCCTCCCTCCCTCTCCCCCTCCCTTCCCTCACCCCTCCTCTCTCCCTCCCTCTCCCCTACACCCCTTCCCCACCCCCCCCTCCTTCCCCCCTCCCCTCTCTCCCTCCCTCACCCCACCTCTCTCCCTTCCCCCTCCCCCCCTCCCTCCCTTCCCCCTCCCCCTCCCTTCCCGCTCCCTCCCTTCCCCCTCCCCCACCCCTCTCTTTCCTCCTCCCCTCTCTCTCCCCCTTCCCTCTCTCTCCTCTCTCCCTCCCTCTCCCCTCTCTCCCTCCCTCACCCCTCCCCCTCCCTCACCCCTCCCCCTCCCTCACCCCTCCCCCTCCCTCACCCCACCTCTCTCCCTCACCCCTCCCCCTCCCTCACCCCACCTCTCTCCCTCTCCCCTCCCTTCCCCCCTCCCCCTCCACCTCCTCCCTCCCTCCCTCTCCCATCACCCCTCCCCCCTCCCCTCTCTCTCCCTCCCTCACCCCACCTCTCTCCCTCCCTCCCTTCTCTCTCCCTCCCCTCTCCCCCTTCCCCCCTCCTCCTCCCTCACCCCACCTCTCTCCCTCCCTCACCCCACCTCTCTCCCTCCCTCACCCCACCTCTCTCCTTCCCCCTCACCACCTCTCTCCCTCCCCCTCCCCATTACACTCCCCTCTCTCCCCCTCACCTCTCTCCCTCCCCTCTCCCCCCTCTCCCTCCCCCTCACCCCTCCTCTCTCCCTCCCCCATCCCACCTCTCTCGCTCACCTCTTTCCCTCCCTCACCCCACCTCTCTCCCTCCCCCTCCCCTCTCTCCCCCAACCTCCCTCCCCCTCCCTCTCTCCCTCCCCCATCACCCCCACTCTCTCCCTCCCCCTCACCACCTCTCTCCCTCTTCCTCACCACCTCTCTCCCTCTCCCTCCCCTCCCTCTCCCTCCCCTCTCCTCTCTCCCTCCCCCCTCCCTCCCCTCCCTCTCCCTCCCCTCTCCCCTCCCTCCCTCCCCTCTCCTCTCTCCCTCCCCTCTCTCCCTCCCTCCTCCTCTCCCTCCCTCCCCTCCCTCCCTTCCTAATCCCACCTCTCCCCCTCCCCTCCCCTCTCCCCCTCACCCCACCCCTCCCCCTCCCTCAACCCACCTCCCCTCTCTCCCTCCCTCACCCACCCTCTCTCCCTCCCTCACCCACCCTCTCTCCGCCTCCCCTCTCTCCCTCACCCACCCTCTCTCCCTCCCTCACCCCCACCTCTCTCCCTCCCCCTTCACCACCTCTCTCCCTCCCCCTCACCACCTCTCTCTCCCCCTCACCTCTCTCCCCCTCCCCTCCTCTCTCTCCCCTCCCTCTCCCTCCCCTCTCTCCCCCTCTCTCCCCCCCTCTCTCTCCCTCCCCTCTCTCCCTCCCTCCCTCTCCCCCTCCCTCCCTTCCCTCACCCCTCCTCTCTCCCTCCCTCTCCCCTACCCCCTTCCCCACTCCCCCTCCCCTCCTTCCCCCCTCCCCTCTCTCCCTCCCTCACCCCACCTCTCTCCCTCCCTTCCCCCTCCCCTCTCCCCCTCCCCCTCCCTCACCCCACCTCTCCCCCTCCCTCACCCCACCTCTCTCCCTCCCTTCCCCCTCCCCTCTCCCCCTCCCCTCTCTTTCCCCCTCCCCTATCTCCCTCCCCTCTCTCCCTCTCCCTCTCCTCTCTCCCTCTCCTCTCTCCCTCCCTCCCTCTCCTCTCCCCCTCCCCCTCCCTCTACCCCTCCCTCTCCCCCTCCCTCTCCCATCCCCCTCCCTCCTTTCCCCCCTCTCCCTCCCCTCTCTCCCTCCCCTCTCCCCCCTCCCTTCCCCCCTCCCCCCACCTCCCCCCACCTCTCTCCCTCTCCCCCCCCTCCCTTCCCCCAACTCTCCCCCTCTCCCCCCATCCCTTCCCCCCTCCCCCTCACCCTCACCCCTCCTCTCTCCCTCCCTCCCTCTCCCTAAACTCTCTCCCTCCCTCACCCCACCTCTCTCCCTCCCTCTCCCCTTCCCCTCCTCTCTCCCTCCCCTCTCTTCCTTCCCCCCTCCCCCTCCCTCACCCCACCTCTCTCCCTCCCTCACCCCACCTCACTCCCTCCCTCACCCCACCTCTCTCCCTCCCCCTCACCACCTCTCTCCCTCCCCCTCACCACCTCTCTCCCTCCCCCTCTCCCTCCCCCTCTCCCTCCCCATTACCCTCCCCTCTCTCCCCCTCACCTCTCTCCCTCCCCTCTCCCCCTCACTTCTCTCCCCCCCTCCCACTCACCCCTCTCACCTCCCCCTCACCCCACCTCTCTCCCTCCCCCTCCCCTCTCTCCCCCCTCCCCACTCTCCCTCCCACCCTCACCCCCTTCTCCCTTCCCTCACCCCCCTCTCACCCTCCCTCCCCACCCCCCTTCCCCACCCCCCTCCCCTCCTCCCCCCTCCCCTCTCTCCCTCCCTCACCCCACCTCTCACCCTCCCTTCCCCCTCCCACCCTCCCCCCACCCCTCTTCACCCCCCCTTCCCCCTCCCTCACCCCCTCCCCCTCACCCCCTCCCCTATCACCCTCCCCCTCCCCTATCTCCCTCCCCCACCCCTATCACCCTCCCCACACTCCCTGTCCCTCCCCTCTCTCCCACCCCTCACCTCCCCCCTCACCCCACCTCTCCCCCTCCCCCTCTCACCACCCCCACCCCTCTCTCCCACCCACTCCCCCACCCCCCACCCCCCACCTCCCCCCCCCTCCCCACCCACTCCATCCCCCTCACCACCCCACCCTCCCCCCACCCACCACCCACCCTCACCCCACCCTCCCCACCCCCACCCCACCCCCCCCCCCACACCACCCTCTCCCACCCCCCACCCACCCCTACCCTCCCCCACACCCTCCCCTCCACCCCCACACCCCACCCCCCACCCCACCCCACCTCTCTCCCCCCCCTCCCACTCACCCCTCTCCCCTCCCCCTCACCCCTCCTCTCTCCCTCCCCCATCCCACCTCTCTCCCTCCCCTCTCTCCCTCCCTCACCCCACCTCTCCCCCTCCCCTCTCTCCCACCCCCTCCCCTCTCTCCCTCCCACTCCCCTCTCTCCCCTCACCCCCACCTCCCTCCCCCTCCCCTCCCTCTCCCTCCCCTCCCTCTCCCTCCCCCTCACCACCTCTCTCCCTCCCCCTCACCACCTCTCTCCCTCCTCCTCCTCACCAACTCTCTCCCTCCCCCTCACCTCTCTCCCTCCCCTCCCTCCCTCTCCCTCCCCTCTCTCCCTCCCCCCTCCTATCCCTCCCTCCTATCCCTCCCCTCCCCAACCCCACCTCTCCCCCTCCCCTCTCTCCCTCCCTCACCCCACCTCTCCCCCTCCCTTCTCCCTCCCTCACCCACCCTCTCTCCCCCTCCCTCACCCTCACCCCTCCTCTCTCCCTCCCCCATCCCACCTCTCTCCCTCCCCTCTCTCCCTCCCTCACCCCACCTCTCCCCCTCCCCTCTCTCCCACCCCCTCCCCTCTCTCCCTCCCACTCCCCTCTCTCCCCTCACCCCCACCTCCCTCCCCCTCCCCTCCCTCTCCCTCCCACTCCCCTCTCTCCCCTCACCCCCACCTCCCTCCCCCTCCCCTCCCTCTCCCTCCCCCTCACCACCTCTCTCCCTCCCCCTCACCACCTCTCTCCCTCCTCCTCCTCACCAACTCTCTCCCTCCCCCTCACCTCTCTCTCTCCCCCTCCCTCCCTCTCCCTCCCCCTCCCTCCCTCCCCCCTCCTATCCCTCCCTCCCCTCCCCAACCCCACCTCTCCCCCTCCCCTCTCTCCCTCCCTCACCCCACCTCTCCCCCTCCCTTCTCCCTCCCTCACCCACCCTCTCTCCCCCTCCCTCACCCACCCTCTCTCCCCCTCTCTCCCCCTCCCCTCTCTCCATCACCCACCCTCTCTCCCTCCCTGACCTCTCCCCCTCACTCCCTCTCCCTCACCCCCTCCCCCTCACCCACCCTCTCTCCCCCTCCCCTCTCTCCCTCACCCACCCTCTCTCCCTCCCTCACCTCTCTCCCTCCCCCTCACCCCCTCACTCCCTCTCCCTCACCCCCTCACTCCCTCTCCCTCACCCCCTCACTCCCTCCCCCTCACCTCCCTCCCCTCTCTCCGTCTCCTCTCTCCCCCCTATCTCCCTCCCCTCTCTCCCTCCCTCTCCCTCTCACCCCTCTCCTTCCCCCTCCCTCCCTCTCCCTCCCCTCTCCCTCCCCTCTCTCCCTCTCCTCTCTCCCTCCCCTCTCACCCTCCCCTCTCACCCTCCCCTCTCACCCTCCCCTCCTCTCCCCTCCTCTCCCTCCCCTCTCCTCTCTCCCCCCCTCTCCCTCCCTCTCCCTCCCTCTCCTCTCTCCCTCCCCTCTCCCTCCCCTCTCTCCCTCTCCTCTCTCCCTCCCTCTCCTCTCTCCCTCCCTCTCCCCCTCCCTCCCTCTCCCCCTCCCTCCCTTCCCTCACCCCTCCTCTCTCCCTCCCTCCCTCCCTTCCCTCACCCCTCCTCTCTCCCTCCCTCCCCTACCCCTCTTCCCCACTCCACCTCCCCTCCTTCCCCCCTCCCCTCTCTCCCTCCCTCACCCCACCTCTCTCCCTCCCTTCCCCCTCCCCCTCCCTCCCCTCACCCCTCCTCTCTCCCTCCCTCCCTTCCCTCACCCCTCCTCTCTCCCTCCCTCCCCTACCCCTCTTCCCCACTCCACCTCCCCTCCTTCCCCCCTCCCCTCTCTCCCTCCCTCACCCCACCTCTCTCCCTCCCTTCCCCCTCCCCCTCTTCCCCCTCCCTCCCTTCCCCCCCCCTCTCTCTCCCCCTCCCCTCTCTCTCCCCCTCCCCTCCCTCCCTCTCCCCCTCCCCTCCCTCCCTCTCCCTCTCCCTCCCTCTCCCCCTCCCTCCCTTCCCTGACCCCTCCTCTCTCCCTCCCTCTCCCCTACCCCCCTTCTCAACTCCCCCTCCCCTCCTTCCCCCTCCCCTCTCTATCCCCCTCCCCTCTCTCCTCTCCCTCCCCTCTCTCCCTCCCTCCCTTCCCTCACCCTCCTTCCCTTCCCTCACCCCTCCTTCCCTTCCCTCACCCCTCCTCTCTCTCCCTCCCTCTCCCCTACCCCCCTTCTCCACTCCCCCTCCCCTCCTTCTCCCCTCCCCTCTCTCCCTCCCTCACCCCTCCTCTCTCCCTCCCTCTCCCCTACCCCCCTTCTCCACTCCCCCTCCCCTCCTTCCCCCCTCCCCTCTCTCCCTCCCTCACCCCACCTCTCTCCCTCCCTTGCCCCTCCCCTCTCTCCCCCTCCCCTCTCCCTCCCTCCTTTCCCCCTCCCTCCATTCCCCCTCCTCTCTCCCTCCCCTCTCTCCCTCCCTATCCCCTCTCTCCCTCCCTCCCCCCTCCTCTCCCTCCTTTCCCCCTCCCTCCATTCCCCCTCCCCCTCCCTCCCTCTCCCCCCTCCTCTCCCTCCCCTCTCTCCCTCCCTCTCCCCTCTCTCCCTCCCTCCCCCTCCCCTCTCTCCCTCCCTCACCCCACCTCTCGCCCTCCCTCTCCCCTCCCTTCCCCCCCTCACCCTCACCCCTCTCTCCCTCCCTCCCTCTCTCTTCCCCCTCCCTCCATCCCTATCCCCTCTCTCCCTCCCTCCCCCCTCCTCTGCCTCCTTTCCCCCTCCCTCCATTCCCCCTCCCCCCTCTCCCCCTCCCCCCTCCTCTCCCCCTCCCTCCCCCCTCCTCTCCCTCCCCTCTCTCCCTCCCTCTCCCCTCTCTCCCTCCCTCTCCCCTCTCTCCCTCCCTCTCCCCCTCCCTCCCCCTCCCTCCCCCCTCCTCTCCCTCCCCCTCCCTCCCCCCTCCTCTCCCTCCACTCTCTCCCTCCCTCTCCCCTCTCTCCCTCCCTCCCCCTCCCCTCTCTCCCTCCCTCACCCCACCTCTCGCCCTCCCTCTCCCCTCCCTTCCCCCCTCACCCCTCCTCTCTCCCTCCCTCTCCCTTCCCCCCTCCCCCCTCCCTCCCTCCCTCCCCCCTCCCTCCCTCCCTCTCCCTTCCCCCCTCACCTCCCCTCTCTCCCCCCACCCTTCCTCTCTCCCTCCCCCCACCTCTCTCCCTCCCTCCCTCTCCCCTCCCCCCCCACCTCTCCCTCTCCCCCCACCATTCCTCTCTCCCTCCCCTCTCTCCCTTCCCCCCTCCCCCTCCCTCACCCCACCTCTCTCCCTCCATCACCCCACCTCTCTCCCTCCCTCACGCCACCTCTCTCCCTCCCTCACACCACCTCCCTCCCTCCCCCTCACCACCTCTCTCCCTCCCCCTCCTCTCCCTCCCCTCCCTCTCCCTCCCCATTACCCTCTCCTCTCTCCCCCTCCCCTCTCTCCCCCTCCCCTCTCCCTCCCCCCTCCCCCTCACCTCTCCCTTCCTCCCTTCCCCTCACCCCTCCTCTCTCCCTCCCCCATCCCACCTCTCTCCCTCCCTCACCCCACCTCTCTCCCTCCCCCCTCCCTCGTCCACACTTCTCTCCCTCCCTCGCCCCCACCTCTCTCCCTCCCTCGCCCCCACCTCTCTCCCTCCCTCGCCCCCACCTATCTCCCTCAGCCCCACTTCTCTCTCCCCCACTCCTTCCCCCACCCCCTCCTCCAATCCCCCACAACCCCCGAATCTCACAATAATTCTCCCCAATGCCATACAATAACCCCCCCCCCAATATCACACGTTAACCCCCACCAATCCATCACACACAATAACCCTGTAAGGACCAGGAAGTCACACCGCCCTCGGCGCGCTCCCCGCTTACCTCCACTCACTGCCGGAGCTCCCGCCTTCCCCGCTCCTGCCGCCGATGGGGACACCGCTTCTTCTGGGACCACTCCGCGGAAGGTGCGCGCAGGCTTAATGCCTCTTCTTCTGGCTTGCGTCCTCCGCCGACATCGGGGCGCGCGTTCGGGTCCCAACTTCTCGGTTCTTGTCAGGAATCATCCCACCTGATTCCTGCTCTGAATTCACCAACCACATCCCGCGCTGCAGGTTACTCATTGGTTGCTCTCTCCTACTTATTCTCAGCTGCCCCATTGGCAAATTGGCTGAGCATAATTCAATGTTCCCTTGTGTTCATTGCTTCCTAGCATTGTAGTCTTATCTTGTCCTCAGCTCTCTGTTATTAACCAGGCTTGTTGGACTCTGCTCTTCTGTACTCCTGACCCAGGCTATCTGTAGAGGGAGAGGGGGATTGGCCCAGTATTAAAGGGGTTGCATCCCATATGGCCACCCCCTGACCTCACTTGGGAGGCAAGGGGTTAACTGGACTGCGGTCCAGTAATGTGTTTTTACCCTGCTTCAGCACCCAAATGTGTATTCCCCTGTAACAATGTGTTTTCCCCATTCCAGTGTCTCCACCAACACTCCCACTGGGATCCGTTCGGGAGGAGAAGGGTTAATAGTTAGGAAGTGATTATAGCCCTTTGTTCCATTTTCCCGCCTTTGCAGGCTCCATTTTGCAGTTCCCCATAGGTTGCCGTTGCAGCTCCATACAATCCAATGGGGATTCGGGCGATTTGGGCCCGTTCTCATAGAAGACCTGCAGGTGGCGCCCGAGAGGATGAGCGGCGGTTCCCCATTGTAAGTCAATGGAGCCATTCATTTCAATGGGGATTCCTCGACGCCGACCTCCAGGAACGGGTTGGCAGCCATCCAAACCGCAGACCGCAGAAGCGGATACAATATCTAAAAAAGAGCTTTTGATCACACTAGGTCAAGTTCAAATACAATTGGCGTGGGAAACTTAGGTTCTAGGGCACCCAGGAATAAAATTATTTTTGCCCCTAGACCCTAGGAACCCCCACACTCGACCACCACCGGGTCTGAGAATTAGGGACCCCCGTAAAGGGTCGCGCCATTGATTCTAATGGTGGAGGTAAGGGCCGCGAGTGAAAACGGCTAAGTCGGAATGAGCAGAAACGCAGAACCCATAATTCCGGTTTTGTTCAACCTAGAGGGCTGAGATTCGGCCACCATGTAGTCCTAGTTCCTGCAGGATTGCATGGCAAATACCGACCCTCTCGGGGCAACAGAACGGAGTCAGGGTAATTGCAAAGTTTGGGTTTCTGCCATTGACTTGCATGGCGGAAAAGAGCCTCGTGTTCCAAAAGAGCTTTTAAACTGTAATTTTGTATCTCCAGTCCGGTGGGTCGCAGCAAGCTGAAACTTGGCCACCATGGAGAGTCTCGTCCGGCATGAGGGTCTGGCAAGTTTCGGCCCGCTCGGCCCAGCCGAACGGATTATTTTAATATATATATGTATTAAGAACTGTACAGTATTTCAAAGCGGGGATAAAAGCCTGC
The DNA here is from genome assembly GCF_040206685.1 of Ascaphus truei. Taxonomy (NCBI): domain Eukaryota; kingdom Metazoa; phylum Chordata; class Amphibia; order Anura; family Ascaphidae; genus Ascaphus; species Ascaphus truei. The sequence continues at coordinate 77,603,117 of NC_134485.1, forward strand.
AAAAGGTACTGGCTCTGTTTAATGTAAATGCTCAGGGGGGCGACCAATTGTCTACAACAGGCCCCCTGATCAAAGGCTCAGCCACTCTGGCTGTATACAATAGGGCGGAGAAACGCAGGACTTGAGTGGTCTGTTAGTGCTATAATTCACACCTACAGACAAAGGGTTTCCTGGCCAGATGCAAGTCTGGTAGACTTGTAGGCGCCCTGACTTTTGTGTGGGGCTAAAGAAATGAGACCCCAAGGGCCAGAAGTACACATGTGCCAACTAGCTGGGGGGCATGATCTAATAATGTTCCCACGCTAGCTGGCAAGGAAGGATTGGGTGCAGATAATTGTCCTCCAATGACTTGCACTCAATGCCAAGGTATGCCCAGTGTCTTTGATTTTACCAACTACTTGATGCCTGATTGCTGTATGAATTGTCAATCCTGTACCCGATTGCTTCATTACCCAACCCCTAAGTGCTATATCTTGTCTGTTATTTGTATCATCTTGTGTGTTCACCTATCTAAGGAATAAACTATCTTTATTATATCTAAGTCGTGTTCAATTCAACCCAGATATTTGTGTAAATTATATCCTATCACAAGTTACCGTGACACAATCTATGACAATCCGCAACCTCGGCATCCGTACAACGACTATTCTCCTCTCTCCAACCCGGACCCCGGCTAATAGTACCTGCAATGATCCATACCTCTCCAACCCAGACCCCGGCAAGTATATCGATTATCCGTACCTCTCCAACCCAGACCCAGCTACCTTCACCAACCTACACTCCAGATGCGTCCACGCGGCTGTGGGTGGTGTCTATATCCATCCCCACCTCGGCAGCGTGGTCACACCTTGTTTGTGGTGAGCACATCATGACAAACCCCCCAATCTCACACAATAACCCCCCCCCCAAATCCCACAAAATAATACCCCCAATCCCACACATACCCATCACGCATTCTTACCTTGGGGGGGAGGGAGGAGTGTTCCAGTGCTGCGCCGATTCAGAAGCTGGGTCAGACTTCTGGGGTGGGGCGAGGTGTACACTGGAGGCCGGTTCCAGCAGCAGGAGAGAGGCCAGCTTTATTGGAGAGCACTGGGGCCCGGCCGCCGAATTTCCAGTGCTAGCCAGGCCCCTCGCAGCTGCCGGGTCCCTGTTGGTGGCACTGACTACAGGAATTGACCTAGTTTATATCTCAGCTAGCCTTTGTATTATATTTGTTTGAAGGAGGATATTTTGTCCCTGCACTTTATACACAGTAGCATACAACTACTTTGATCACTGTTACCTACCACCTTTATATATGCTTCCTTCTCCCTATCCTCAGAATTGTAATTATTTGATGTGCAATTTATTTTATATCTATATGAATAGATGTAATGTTACAACAAACTCTCTTTACTACCACACTACGGAAATTAGGCTACATGTTTAAAGACTGTCCTGAACAATTAGTGTGCATAGAATGCACACAATTCAAGAGGTATCTTGGGGACAATCCCAAGTTTTGCAGACCCATCAAGTTTGTCTGAGCACCGGATCTACATCCATCAGGTTTTAGTTTGACTAGAGTGGATTAGATTTAAAAAAGTTAAATCATCACTTTTAGCCTGAAACTTGCATACACCTTACTATGCAAATTCAATGGCAGCAAGCACAGGTCATAGATTTATTGCAGCCCGCACTGATAAACTGATCTCCTCCCCGCTTGAGATGCAATTTCTCCACTATAAGGTGCCTCTGTAACCATAACAAAGGATGATAGCTGCCTGAAGCTATCTACACAACAGCTTGTTAACTACACATGTTGTCACCTTTTAGCTCTACAAGTATATCTGGTTGGGTTTTGCCTCTTGCCTTGATTAGTCACTCAGGAAATTGAAAAGCAAGGCCAACTTCCTGGAATGCAGCCAGCTCCTGGCATAACACCCTGACGTTCTTTATAAACATGTAATCAACACCTTTGCCTTCCCAGTACAAACTTGGTTGTATCACCCAGTGATTTCGTAAAGTATTCCTCATAAAACCTTTATCAACTCAAGATTCGGGTCTGTTTCTTGACCTTGGTTATCCGCTTGCTTCTTTTGGTATTCCTGTCCTCTGATTCTTGGGGTGGTACTGTGCCCGATATCTAAACATTGGGGCACCGTTTGTGGAAGTAATTATTTTAGTTAGATTTATACAATATTTATTTTATAAATCATAACGGAATAGAGTATTTCTAAAATAGTATTTAAAAAAGCTTGGGAGTGTAAATAAAAAGTAGTGCGAATATGGGTTTTAAAAGAAAAACTAGAAATACCCTGTGGCATCAACCACCAAATATAAACAGTTTAGACTACAGACTTTCACATTATGACGTTTGTTCAATCTGTTTTACAAAAACCCACAATTTATGGTGGTAAAATATGTTTAATTGAAAAAAAAAAAAGACAGTATTCAGTTGTATCCATACAGGAGCGGATAGCAGGAAAATATCGGCGTATCTTTGTTCGCGGGGACACAATTTGCGACTTAAATACAAGACTGGGTGTTCCTCATCTCCTACAAACAGGGACAGAACTGCTCCGAGACATACTTAGAAGGCATCAGTTTGCAGAATTTTTTTTTTTTTAAATCCAGGGCTACCAAGACTGGGTGACTACAGAGCACTGTACGCAGGTCTAAAAACGCGGTCTCCGCACCAATGCTCAATTTTACAACATTGGGTGCCCTTGTTTTTATCAAGTCTGAAAGCTGTGCAGCCCGGGTTGCAAAATGGGGTATAAATCGCCTGTAGTAACCCACAATGCCTAGACATGTCCTAATCTGTTTTTTCCTAAAGGGATGGGGCCAATTCTGAATGGCTTCTACTTTATTGAGCTGGGGTTTTCCAGTACTTGGAACAATTCCTTAACTATGGCTTTGGAGGAAGTATTACGTAAGGGCATCCCGCCTTTGGATAACGAGTGGCATAATCTACAATTACTAGGATGTATTGATGACCCTTGGCAGTTTTCTCCAAGGGACCCACTATATCCATAGCAATCCTCTCAAATGGAATCTGAATAATAGGCATATGAGTTAACGGGGCTCTCAAGCTTGGTCGGTGGGGGGTTGTCAACTGACAATCGGGACAGGAGGCACAGAACCTTTTTACTGCATTATATATCCCTGGCCAGTAAAATCTTTTTAGGATTCTCTTCTGTGTTTTCTCCACTTCAAGATGACCCCCAATAAGTGAGTGTGCGCTAACTCTAGCACTTTCCTTACTAATGGACTGGGTACTAACAATTTTACTATTTCTTGGTCCTCCTCTTGGCTTACATGATACAACAAATTATTTTTAATACAAAAATAGGGCTAGGAGTTCTTGGTTGTCCATTCTACCGGGACCCAATTAACTTCTTCCGCTTGGCTAAACCTTCTTCTGGAGTTTGGCCTGTAACATCTACAGCACCGACAATGTTTATTCGACTAAAAACCGCACGGCTGGATGCGTGGCGGCAGCGTGGAGAAGCGTTGGGAAGCGGCTCGTTCGCGTGACGTTGGTGACGTCACAGTGACGTGCGCGCCCGGCTTCCCCGGCTTCCCCGACTCCCCTGAAGGTTTGAAATGAGGTTAGCGGGGGAGCGGGGATGCAGAGGGGCACAGCAGGAGCCGCTAGGGGGTCGGGAAGGTATTTAAATTGCGCGCCGATTGGAGGGGGGGGAAACGGAGGGGACGCGGCTGGATGCGGCTGGCGCACTGACTATTCTCAGCACCAGCCGGAGTAAGTCCTGGTCAACCGGCGGCTTTTGCTTCAATAAACATTGTCGGTACTGTATGGGTAACTCTAACTCGTGAGTGTCAACAAGCCCTGTCTTGGACAACTCCTCATCCTCTGTTGTCCCTCTGTTAGGAGTAGTAACCAGTGCAAACTGGGGTGGGGGCGGATCTCTTTTTTTGTCCTTCCTACATTCCCGTTTTGATTTAGGGGTTTTAGACACCTCAGAGACTAATTCAGGATCTGTAAACGGAAAAAAAAAATCATCCGAAGTAGGATTGTTTAAGGTGAGTTGTTCTCTGATCAGGGTGTCAAAACCAGGAAAACTACAAACTAAAACTAGGGAATGGGGCAACTTTGGTACAATTGCTGCCATAGTTTGGATGACTTGCCCCTCGACTTTTGCTGGAGTCGTGGCATATGAAAGCGTACACCCATGTACACCTAATACCCGCATCTTCTCACCCTGGTGTAACTGGGGAGGCTTAACCAACTTCCTTGATACCAAGTTAATATAACTCCCTGAGTCTACCAGGGTGTCAGGATCCATGATCCTTTGCGCGCTCCTTGCTTACCACAACCCGCAACCTAATCTTCCGCTTCTCCTGCAGCACATCTCGCCTGCCAGCGAATACCAGCATTCCATCTAGGGTCGCCCGCGTACCACACTCTGCACTAAATGCCGTCCCCACCTCCAAGCTACACTCGCGTGGTGACACCACTGTCACGCAGCGCGCACCAGCTATGCGGCACTCACACACATGAGCAGAACCTTCCTCGCTCCTCTGCCTATACTACACCTGTTGCCAATTCCTCTGCCTAGTATATACACGTACCTGTGCTGATGCTCTCCAGCCAACCACAGCCAGGCATACTACTGAGTATGCTCTCCTCTCATTGGACAATCTCCCTTTATATGCTCAGCTGCCATACTGGCAAATTGGCTGAGCATAAACCTTCCTTCTTGCCTCCACAGTCTTGTCTTGCTTCCAGATCCTTGTTCCTGAGCTGAGCTTTTCCTCCGGACTCCGCTCTTCTGTTCTCCTGACTTGTATGACGATTCGCCTCACTCCAATCCAGACCACGGCTAAGTACCTTCTACAATCCACTACTCTCCAACACCGACCTCAGCTAAGTACCTTCTACAATCCGCTACTCTCCAACACCGACCTCAGCAAGTATTACCGACCATCCAGACCTCTACTACCCTGATCTGGCTACCTCGACCAATCTACACTCCAGACGTGCCCACGCGGCTGTGGGTTGGTGTTATATCAGATCCCCACCGTGGCCTCACGCCCATGCCTTGTTTGTGGTGAGCACTCCTTTACAGTATGCTTAGCCCAACAAACATGATGTGGTCGGTGCGAGTCTTGAGCACGCACACCAGCATGTTTTCCAAAATTGAAAAATACTTTGAACAAAATGAGCATCGCATAGAATTATTGCACCAGAATATCATGTCCCTTTCTGACCGGGTACAAACCCCTCCTCCTAGCCCTGTCCCTTTGGGGCCTTCTGCTGCAACTATTGCTTCTATGCCTATGTCTCCCTCATCTGAACCCAGACTTCCCACACCCAACAGATACGGTGGCGACCCCCATGGGTGCAGGGGTTTTCTGAATCAATGTTTCATACAGTTCAAACTTATGCCTACTCGATTCATTTCTCAAAAATCCAAGGTGGCGTACATTATATCGCTACTCACCGATGATGCCCTGGCCTGGGCTTCTCCCATCTGGGAACGAAGATCAGATCTCACCCAGGATATCGGACAATTTACCCGGGAATTCCGCAGAATCTTTGACATGCTTGGCCGCAAGGTAACTGACGCTTCCTCTCTTTTTCATATTTCTCAGGGAAGCCGATCCGTGGCCAGATACGCTTTGGAGTTCCGCGCTATTGCCGCCGAGACCGGATGGAATAATGAGGCGTTAGCAGCCGCCTTCTGGCTAGGTCTTATGGAGATTTTAAAGGATGAGCTCGCTGCACATGAACGTCACACTGATCTTGAGGAACTCATCGCCATATGTATTCGCGTTGATCAATGTCTGCAAGAGAGGAGAACTGAAAGATCCTGTCATTGGCAGCTTACTCAGAGGATTCCTTCTTCCCATGCCAGTACAGCTGAACCCCTTCCACCAGATATCCCAGAGCCTATGCAACTTGGGGGTAACAAGTTGTCTTCCAGCGAGAAACAGCGTAGACGTAAAGCTGGTCTGTCTATACTGTGGCAATCCCGGACATCAGGTACTCTTTTGCCCCCACAAGTCGGGAAACGCCAACTCCCAATGAGGTCCAGGGGAATCACATTGGGACACTTTTTACATCGTCTATTGCAGATAAACAGCTGCCTACCAGGATCTTGCTTCCTGTTCCGCTTACCAGCGAGGGCTTCCCCCCTTCTGCTATGGCCTTTCTGGATTCCGGGTCAGGAGGCAATTTAATCGATCAAGGCTTCGCCGAGAGAAATAACATCCCCCTCGTTCGCAAGAAATGCCCAGTAGAGTTAAAAGCCATAGATGGTCGACCTCTGCAACCAGCATATATCTCTTTACAGACCATTCTCTTTCATCTTTGTACATTTGAGGACCACACGGAAGAGATCCAGCTGGATGCCAGTCACACCCCTTCGGTGGACGTGATTCAAGGCCTCCCACGGTTGCAACTCCACAATCCACGCATCGATTGGTCTGAAAAGGAACCGGTCTTGTGGAGCCCCTTTTGTTCCAAGAACTGCGCTGTGCCCATCAAGGGTATTGGTGGGGTTACTTCTCCCAAAGAAGAGAAGGTAACATTTCCAGAGGTCTACGCTGAATTTTGCCACATTTTTGATAAAGCCAAATCTGAGGTCTTACCACCACATCATCCTTTCGATAAGTCCTCACAGGAGCTTGTCAGCCATGTTAAACAGGTACTTCTACGCCTACGTGAAAACCATTTGTTTGCCAAGCTGGAAAAATGCCAGTTCCATCAATCCTCCACAGCATGCCCAGGATACATCAATTCCAATACACGTCTCACCATGGATCCTGCAAAAGTAAAGGCTGTTCTGGATTGGCCTCGTCCCACTACAGTACCTTCAAATCCATGCAGCGTTTCCTGGGGTTTGCGAACTACTACCGCAGGTTCATTCAAAATTTCTCCTCTGTGGTAGCACCCATCACAGCTTTAACTAAGAAAGGTGCAGATCCTGCTTTATGGTTGCCGGCACCTATCCAAGCTTTTGATCACTTGAAAACCACAGTTCTGCACCGATCCTCATTCATCCAGTTCCTGACCATAGCTTTTCCTCCGGACTCCGCTCTTCTGTTCTCCTGACTTCAGCTACATACGACGATCCACACCTCTCAAATACTGGACCTCGGCAAAGTACCACGACGATCCGCCTCTCTCCAATCCAGACCACGGCTAAGTATCTCCTAAGATCAGCTACTCTCCAACACCGACCTCGGCAAGTATTACTGACCATCCAGACCTCTCCTACCCCGACCAATCTACAGTCCAGACATGCCCACGCGGCTGTAAATCCCCACCTCGGCCTCGCGGTCACGCCTTGTTTGTGGTGAGTACTCCGTTACATAGGGCGGAGGTTGGATTACCATTTAAAACCACTGTGATGAGAAAGTTGTGGGCATTTTCATCCCTGCGGGTCACAAGCCACTCCACAGAACTCTGACCTCACAGAGCCATACGTACACTCCATTGGTTCAGGCAACTTAGGGCAGTGGGTCTTAATATGCCCCACCTCCCCACACTCAAAACAAACAATTGTCCCAGTTCAGTTTTGAAACCCTCTCAGAGATTGTTTTTCTGTCCTTATTCAGGTTTTCTTCCTCTCCTCAACTTGTGCAGCCGGCCGTGGGCCTTTGTTCCAGCGCTGGCTTCTAATGTTCGTGTTGGGCAGTGGGTTTTGGTTTGTGTGAGAGCGTGTGAAGCGTGACAGTTCTCGGGTAGCGAGAAAACGTTCCACGGCGCCTACCATGGCGTCATAAGTGAGTGGATCTCCTTGTCCCACCCATTGTCGTAGGTCCTGGGGTAATGCTCAAATGAAGCGGTCAAACACCAACATCTCAATGATCCGGGTTGGATTATAGGCTTCTGGTTTTAGCCACTTTGTCACCAGATGGATCAAATCCCATAACTGGGATCTGGGTGACTTCTGTTCCTGGAATCTCCATGTATGGAACCATTGCGCTCAGACTGCGGGAGTCACTCCAATCCTTGCAAGGATTTCGCTTTTTAGAAGGTCATAATCTCCTGCGGCTTCTTCGTCGAGGTCACAATATACTTTTTGGGCTTCCTGTAGTTGGAGCGGGCCCAACTTTCCCGGGTAGCGATTCGCTTAAAGGACCGGAGGTAATCATCGTCATCTTGCGTCGTCATCTTCTGCAGGTATAGGTTCGCCCGGATGGGCCGCACCTAGGCTGTACCGGTCGGGTCCATAGTAATCTGGGCCAGGCGTTTTACCAGCCCCCTCTGTTTCTGTGATAACACGAAGCTGGGCTGCAAGTATCTGATTTGTCTCACGTTGTGCTGCTGTGCTTTTAAGTCCCTTAGCGATGCAGTCCGCTACTTGTTGGTTAGTTTCCTGCTGAACAGCGGTGCTGTGTAGTAGGGCCTTCACAATGTCCTCCATACTGAAAGTAGTAGTCCGCACAGGATCTAACAGTCGCAATATGCACCTTTTACAAGGTGTTCGGCATCCCACTTCTAACACCACTTGTGGCAGGATGACCGTGGTTAGTGAGGAGACAACAACGTTTTTCTAGTGAAATAATATGATGGCGGTTTTATTTGTCCAAAATATAACAAAACAATTGGTGCTCTGTCCCTTTAAGTAAAACAAAACATAAAACAAAAGCTTATCCCCTTTAGAGAAACGAACTAAAGAAAGTTAAGCCTATCTACCCAGCTGGCTAGACCAGACCAACAATATTTGGTAATACCACTTGGATCCTTACATGGGAGCTTTATTCCATTCGAGACAGCATAAGTATGAGCAGCCTGTGTCTGTCTGTCAGCTCTCCTCTGTCCTCTCTGTGTGTGAGAGGGACTGCTGCCCCAGAGGCATTTCCTCTTCCCCTTTTTAAAGCAGGTGAGCTCACTTGATTAGGATCACCTGTGGCCTGTCTAATTAGGGGAGTTAACTCGTCACATACTGGAAAGCTGGCATAATGCAAATATATATATATATATATATATATATATATATATATATATATATATATATACAGTGTTCGACAAACCTATACATTTGCTCGCCCCGGGCGAGTGGATTTAACCCCCGGGCGAGTAAATATTGGCCCAAGCAGCACACGTTTGGTACTAGGTGGCGAGTAGATTTTTTTGTGTGGCGAGTAGATTTTTTGGTGATTTGTCAACCACTGTATATATATATAAAAAAACACTGTCTTCCCATATGAGAAGGCACAAAAGCAGCAACACTCAGATATAGCAAAAAGACATGTATTTGCAGTGACAAAACAGCACACTATAAACCTAACGTTTCGGTCCTGAGGAAACCCCCCCTGAGGAAGGTCCTGCCAGGACCGAAACGTTGGGTTTATAGTGTGCTGTTTTGTCACTGCTAATACATGTCTTTTTGCTATATCTGAGTGTTGCTGCTTTTGTGCCTTCTCATATGGGAAGACAGTGTTTATATATTGATTTCTATGGAGCATGCACCTTGACTTTACATTTGTTGCTTGGAGTGCTGGCTGCTGCTTTTTGTTGTGATATATATATATATATATAACAAAAGAACAAAGCTGCGCCTCTGCTAGTGGTTTGCTTGTATACAATGGAACTAGCTGGAATAGTTCAACACTGTATAAATTGGTACAATAATAATTCTGTGAAATATCTAACATAAAAATTGAAATGTAAATAAAATGAAATAAAAATAGCAATGAAACCTGTAAACCAAGAGAATAATAAACAATAATACTGCGAAAATATGTATCCAAAATAGAAAAAGAGTGTAAAAACCAGTCCTCAGAAAAGTCCAATAGATGGTATTAGTTCTGGTGTCGAGGGTCTCCGGCTGCTCTCAAAGTGGACAAACCACATCCACAGGGAATCTAAAAGAAAAGGGGGAAGAGAGAGCGCACGCCCATAGCGTAAAATTGTAAAATTTAATGAGGGGGAGGGGAAAAGGGGGATAAGAATTGCACTTACAAAGGTACAATAATAACAAGCATATTGTGATATATAATCACCACCATCCGGTCAGATTCTGCAGCATCTTAGTCTTTGCAGTACCAGGATGACGTCCCAGTCAATGTCCAGGGTAGATGATCTCCTCTCTGCCTGTTTTGGAGTCCTATAAAGTAGCTCCGAGATGGGAAGCCTCTGCAGCAATCGCGCGGATCAGTCAGTCCCAGCGCGCGGTGATGACGTCAGTGTCAATGCGTCTGACGTAATGACGCTCCCTTTATATATATATTCCAATGCACAGCCGGCACACCATATGCAAGTAAATAAGTTTTGGTGCTTATCCCATAAAGCAATAACAGACCATACGATACCGGTTGCAACACGACATCAAGGGACAGCACACAGGTAAGTAAATAAAAAATGTTCTATATTTGATAGAAGACACAAAAACCCCACAGGGGTACCACACTGATGAGACCCATAAAGGTCGAAACAGCTGTCTGTGGGTGGGTTTTCTGGGTATGCACCTTAACCCTGGCTGTGCTCAAAGCTGTGACCATGCAGCAAGCTTAAGCCTTTAGGGAACCATGTTAAAAATGGTTTTTGAAGCAAAAAGTGGCACTGTGTGCTCATTTGCATGTCATTCCCCAGAATCCCTTGCTGCAGTGGAAGTGCTATGTGCTGGGTAATAATGGTGAAAGGCGGGGTTGCAGACCTGCCTAAGACATGCAGATGAGCATACAGTTGTATTTACATATACATATATATATAATATATATATACACACTAATTTATTGGAGCACCGTGGAGAAGACAGGCTTGCAACAACAGTACCTGAAAGAGCAGTGGGGACACCTTCATCCACTAGTAGATCGACAATGGCTGAAGATTTTTATATATTTAGAAGATGTTTTACCAGGAAGTAATATATTGACAGTTACCTCTTGTTTTCAAGTATGTCCTGGGCACAGTTATGATAACAATTCATGGTTACATTAAATGAACAGGGTTATACATTACATTTAAAGACATTTAACTCTATGCCCAGGACATACTTGAAAACGAGAGGTAACTCTCAATGTATTACTTCCTGGTAAAACGTTTTATTAATAATAATAATTAATATTAATAATAATAATAATTTAATAATAATACTTGCATGAACAGTTAAAGATAATATATTTTATAGGCGTATGTATTAGTTATAGATCAGATTAAAATGTGAGACAGCTTTAGTTTTGAAATAACTTAGACTGGTGGTGGCTTTGAGAGTCTCAGGAAGATTGTTAGAGTTGGGAGGTGCACGGTAAGAGAAGGAGCGGCCGGATACTTTGTTGATTCTTGGGACTGTGAACAGTCTTTTGAAGTCAGATCTCAGGTGATAAGTGCTATGTGTTAGTTGTGAAGAGCTTGTTCAGATAGGCGGATAGCTTGCCCTGAAAGTATTTGAAGAGAAGAGAGGAAAAATGAACTTTGCGCCTAGACCCTTTTAGTTCTTTGAGCATTTCACAGTGATGTGTCTAGTAGTAACAGTACATGTTTGTTTGTATGTAAAGTATATCTTTATTTATATAACACCATTAATGTACATAACGCTTCACAGCAGTAACACATATCAATCATAAAATAACAAATAATACAAATAACACATAGTGGGAACAAGTGCTTCAGACATAAAGTGACATTTAGGAAAAGGAGTCCCTGCCCCGAAGAGCTTACAATCTAATTAGTAGGTAGGAAGACTGTACAGAGACAGGAGGAGGGCGTTCTGGTAAGTGCATCTGCAAGGGGCCAAGGCTAATGTATGAGGTGTAAAGAATCAGCCACGTAACTACTCATATGCTTCGTTGAGGTGTGTCTTAAAGGTGGATAGAGAGGGTGCTAGTCGAATATTTAGGGGAAGGCATTCCAGAGGTGTGGGGCAGTCAGTGAGAAAGGTTTAAGGCTGGGGAGGGCTTTAGATACAAAAGGGGTAGAGAGAAGATATCCTTGAGCAGAAAGCAAGAGTCGGGATGGTGCATAGCGAGAAATTAGGGCTAAGATGTTACGTGGGGCAGAAGAGTGTAAGGCTGAGTCCCCGGTGGCCGCTGCAGCACGCGCTATGGCGTGCGCGCCACACACCAGAGCACAGCCCTCTATGGGCAAGGCCCCAGTCGGAGTGTGTGCGTGGGCGTGCCAAATGCGATGACAACCGCTGGCAGGGAAGACAAGAATGTTTCTTTCCTTGCAGCAACGCATTCACATGTTGTGCAGGCAGCTAAATATTTTTTTATTTGTTGCGCTTGCCCTGGTCACCTGCACGGTTCAGCCAATGAGAGCCAACTGCTCATGTGACATGACCGCCATGCCCCACACACGCGCATCTAGCTGGCCAGGAATCGCCCAGCGTCTGACATCACGGCGCTCGAGTGCCAGTGAGCATGCTCCCACCCAGGATGAGGCCTAAGGCCTCATCCAGGGTGATGCTGAGCGGGCGTGCGCGATCAAACACATTGCTACAATGTGTTTGTTCAGCGTGAGCGCGCGTGCACGGCGCTCAGCTGCTTGGCGAGAAATCAATTTGATTTGCCGCTCGCTGGCGCATCACGTAAGCTTTGACCAATGAGGGCGAACAAGCTCTGTGATGTCATGGCCACACCCCCCAAACACGTGCAACTAACAGGCCACTAATCATCCAGCAAAAACGTCACGGAGCTCGAGCGCCTATGCGCTCGCATTCCCCCTGAAGCTGTGGCCAGGGTGAGAGAGAGAGCGCTGGCACTCATTCTGCTCTGGGGATTTGTGTCCTGCTGGTTGCGTGTGTAGGAGGGCATGTCGGGGGTCGCAGCCATAACGTCACAGAGCTGGTTCGCCCTCATTAGGTGAACCGCTCACCTAATGCGCCAGAAACAAATTTACTTGTCTCTGCAAGCAGCTGAGCGCCATGCACTCACGGGCACGTGCGCGCTGGACAAACACATTGTAGCAATGTGTTTGATTGCGTGCACCCGCTCAGCGTCACCCTGGCCGCAGCCTAAGGTGTGGAAGAGGGGGACAAGAGACAGCAAGGCATTACAGGGAGGGGTGAAAACAACGAGTAATGTTTCATTAATAACCATTAAGAAATGCTAGATCGGCGTATGTTGTATTAGCTTCTCAATGGAGCCAAAAAAGCTCATTTGGGAAGCCGAAACATTGAGCTAATAAAGACACATTTATTGTACCATTTGGAGTGTTTGCTTTTTTTTTTTTTACATAGTACAGTTTAGTACGTTAGCAGAAGCACCTGCTCCATTCGTCTTATTACTGTTATTGTGTGCCCTGACTCTTTTCTCTCTCTCTACACAAATATATTGCATTTTTTATTATGTAGCTATGCCTGGCTTGCCTACTAATCTGCCCTCCCTGACATGCAAGCCCTGGAACAGTGCTGGCAGTGTCAGGACCAATCCAGGGCTTTCCCCATAGTAACCAGCTCCCTTGAGTGACATGGGAGGAGGTGGGCTAAGGCCTATGTTCTACCCAATAAGGGGCTCAGACCTTGAACCTTCCTCCTCGGTACTTAAGGGGCTGCACACCTAAATTTAGATAGTGTCTCTCCCCCTTCAGAGAGACTGGTATCACGCAGAGGTGTGCAGGGCTCTGGCACCTACTGTCCCCTCCCCTTTGGTGGAGTGAGGAGTGATTACCTTACCTCTTGCCTATTAGGGAGTCAGGGAAGAGTTAGGACTGCCCTTGGTGCCCTAGGCCAGGCGTGGAAGTCCAGGGAGCATCTGAAGGGTGAGAAGCCACAAAGTATTGCTGTGCAGTGTATACTGATACAAGCTGTATGCAATAAAGACCGCTCCAGTTAAATATACTTCTGCCTGAGTCTGCAATCTATCAGGGGGAGTGGAAAGGAGTTCTCCTGCAGTGATTGCCTCCACAGCCCTGGGGTCTGCAAGAGATGGAGGCGCCGACACCATGAGTAAGAACCAGTAAATGACCCAGAAGCCTGTCCTGATGTCCCCAACAACACCAGCGGACCACTCAATATCCTGTAACCCAGCAGGTAACCAGCAAAATCTCCCTGAGGGGAACCACTGTTACAATTACATGTACAGGTAAACCCTGTTATAACGCGGTCCTCGGGGTCCACCCCGAGACCACCGCGTTAGTAACGGGGTCGCGCTAAAACAAAATGGCCGCCGCAAAAAAATTAGTTAGAACAGTGTTTCCCAAAGGCCTGAGTTCCTTTCCCCCCCGGCCAAAACCGCCACCCCCCGGCAGCATCGGCGCATCATCACCCTCCCCCCCCCCGCAGCACCCTTCACCCGGCAGGGCAGGAGATGGGAGCGGGGATGTCCCTCCGGTCCCCGCTTCCCCCTGTCACCGCGTGACAGCCCGCGGGGCAGGAGATGGGAGCGGGGATGTCCCTCCGGTTCCCGCTTACCTCTTTATCCCCCCCACGTGCCTGGTACTCCCGCTGCCTGCATGGAGGTGGTAGCAGGGGGTTTCTTCTCCCCACCGCTGTCCCCGGCGCTCCCGCTGCCTGCGCGGGAGGAGGGGGGGAGCGGGTGGTGGTGCTGGTCGCGGCCTTTCCTCTGTTCCGCCCCCCCCCCCGTCTGTGTAGAGTGAGAGAGCGTGTGTGTGTATGTATATATGGGAGAGAAACTGTGGGTGTGTATATGGGTGTGTGTGTGTGTATATGGGTGTGTGTGTGTGTTTACCTGTATGTACTATAACAGCGGTGCGCAAACTGGGGGGCGGGAGATTTTTCTGGGGGGGCGCGGGCGGTTGCAGAGGCCCCGCGCTCTTCCGCAAGGCATTAAATTAAATGCCGGGGGGATCGCGTGAGGCCCCTGCAACACTTTACTTTACCGTGATTCAGCCGGCTCCAGGATGCGTGACCATGGCAACGCGGCATCGTCAGGTTGCCACAGTAACGTGACGTCAAATTACACTGCAGGTCACATGACGTCACACGACCCCGCGCGAGGCAAAAAGGGGTGCGGCCAACAGAGGAAAGCCGGGGGGGGGAGGGCTCAGCAAAAAAAAGTTTGCGCGTGTCTGTGCTAGATGACTTCTCTGTGCCACACACTCACATGTACCCCCAGGCTGAGTGATGTCATATGGCACATCAGTGACTTCACCTGCAAGTCACTGTTTTCTCTACTATAGTAACAACTTCCTCACAACTGGCCATGCAATACCTGATCATTACTGCCCAGCAGCTTAGATATACTCCCTTTCCCTCCTTTATTATTACGAGCTGGGTTACAGGCCTTCTCTGACCAGGCCTGCCCCGTCCTCCTTGGATTATTAATCAAAATGATGGGCAGTGACTCCTGTATGACAGCAGGATCATGACCGCGCATTGCCCTGAGTCCCCAGCATGAGGCGCAGTTCCATAGACCTATGTATCTAAACAGCAGCCAGGCCTTTCAGCGTTTGCAACGCCCCATCAACACTTTATTGGCCCAACCGCCTGCCTATCAAGCAATTATCGCCTGTCACGTCCATTTACCCTTAAATTATCCTTCTAGTTGCCATTGGCCAGCCGCGTTGATTTCTCACCTCAACCAGCCCCGGACTACACGTAGTGTGCGGCCGCAGACTCATATCCCACCTTCCACATAGTTCATTGGAGGCGTCTTCTGTTTAAGCCGCCTCTATCGCCTTCCTATTGGCCCTTTCCGCTTTCACTCACCTGGAATCTCCTTTCAAACCCCGCCTTCTATCGCTCATTGGTTTGGTATCTCCTGTCTTTTTTTCCCTTCCAAAACTGTGCCGACCTCCTCGTCCCCCCCCCCCCTGCTTTCTTCTGCACAGCCATTGGTGGCCATCAAGAGCAGGCGATTGCGGTTGGCCCTCGCACTTGTCAGTCAGACGCGGCGTCAGGTGCCTGGGCTGCGCGCGTCTAGCTCTCGCAGCAGCAGCAATAGCAGCAGCTCTGGTTTGGCACTGGCTGTGACGGGGTCCGACACTGGGGGTAGGGGGTGGTTAGAGAATCTTATGGACTATTCGTTCCAACCACCCACGCTGCTCCCTGCTGCGGTTCAACTGTCATTATTCAAAAGAAAAGTCCGAGCCGCTCGCCTGAGTAGCGTGAAGCACCGAGCTGTAACCACAACGGGAGAGCAGCCAGCTGAGGGGAGAGCAGCCAGGATACCTCATCTCGCCTGTCACAAAATATGATCCGGACTGTATAGCACTCTATTAGTTAATCTTCTCCATCCTCCTTTCCTTTTTTTTTTATTACCCCCTCTCATTCTTCTTTCTCTGTTAATCTCCCACCTCTGCTACCATCCCACCATCTCTTGGTTGTTGTCAGTTTTGGGACTGGGGGTGGGGGCTTGGCCTGGGGCAGCTGTCAAAATCTCCCTCTCCTCCCCACATTCGCAGGGACTTTTCTAGCTACCCCAAAAGAGCAGCACAATTTTATAAACCGCATCCCCCCATGCTGCTTCACTCACCCCTATACGTTTTAGGAAGCTTTTAGTTGTTTTTACTCCCCTTTTTTGTATATGTATTTATTCGAAGGGTGGCCTGTAGCAGCCCCTGGGTTGGTCTGTGTCTCTCTCCCAGGATAAGAGGAGGATGTGGGATGGAAGGTCCAGGTTGTCCCTTACTTTTTAGAGATTGGGGTTTGTGGCATCTTATAACGGAGGGCTGGAGGGAGACGGCGGTGTATTCTTGAAACAACCTAAAATAAAGCAACATGGAGTTTTAGTATTTATTATAACGCTGGAGTCCTTGGGGAGGGGGGTGGGTGGTTTGACAGCCAAAAGTGAAGTTGACGTATTCCCAAGGGCTGAGAGGGGGGGGGATAGTTATTTATTGTCACTCCCTTTCTGATCAGTTAAGACGGAGAGGATTTGTTAGACAATGACCTCTACTTTCGGTCTGTTCTAGTAGTCTTGTTGATCTTTTTCTTTATGGCCCGGTAACGGGTCAACCAATCAGTCTGATACATTGGAGGGCATTTCTGTGAATGTCTCTTTGTGGCGCGCCTTCCAATGCAAAAATGATGGCAGCGTACAATGGGGGCACGTCAACGGCGGCTGGGGCTCACCACCATCACCACCACCACCACCTGGCCCACCTGCCCCCTCCTCACCTGCACCATCACCACCACCTTCACCCCCAGCACCACCTGCACCCTGGTTCGGCTGGTGCCGTGCACCCTGTGCAACAGCACGTCTCCTCTTCCACCTCTGTCTCTTCTTCCTCGGCTGCCGCTGCGGCAGCGGCTGCTGCTATGCTGAACTCGGGCCAGGCCCAGCCGTACTTCCCGTCTCCAGCCCCAGGACAGGCGCCGGGGCCGGCAGCCGCTGTGGCCCCTGCTCAGGTGCAGGCAGCCTCGGTGAAGGCGCACCACCATCAACACGCTCATCACACCCAGCAGCTGGATATCGAGCCCGACCGGCCAATTGGCTACGGAGCTTTTGGAGTAGTCTGGTGAGTGTCTGAGAGCCGATATTCCTTGGTGTGATGGAAATAACATAGGATCTTGTCTGGTAAACTTTGCACATAACGGTCAAGAGTACAAGAGACCGAACAAAAAGATATTTGGAGATTGGGCACTGTGTAAACCAAATGTTTCATTGGATGAAGCGTTTTACTTTAAAAGTCACTATTAACCGTTTTTACTGCCAAATGCGTTGTTGGCCCCTCTGACATCATAAGGTAGGGGTTAAACTCCAGCACTCAAGACCACTCCCCCTCAAGAAGACCGGCTTTAAAGATATCCCAGCTTCAGCACAGGGGGTTCAGTTGCAGACTCGGGCACCTGTGCTAAAGCAGGGATATCCCTAAAACCTGACCTGTTTGGGGTGGGGGGAGAGGTCTTTAGGACTGGAGATGAGAACCCTTGTCATAGGGGTTGATAGTGACTTTCAAGAAAGAGTTCATTAAAGCCTCCATGAGTTGGTGTGGGAGATGTGCTTTGTTAGACTGCGCTTATAATCCTGGCGACGCGACCGCGTAATGTCATCCGTCGCCGTTGTAATAGCGATTTCTGCTTATAGTGGAGGAGACAGGAGAGGGCGACCTGGGGGCGTGGCGGAGTCGTGGCCGCGAGCGGTTCGCCCTCATTGGCTGAACCGCTGAGGTCACGTGGCGATTGCCGGAAAAATCAAATTCCATTGACTTAAGCGATTTCTGCTGCGCCGTCGCACGCTATATAGGTGCACGCAATGAATTATATGGCGGCGCGGCGTAGCCGGGACTTAAAGCGCAGCCTCTGCCAGATTGAGTGAGACTTGCTCTACATCCACGCCGCAGGCCCCAGAAATGTCGGTGAAGTCTTCTGAAATACAAATGAATTCTTAAATACAATTTCATTTGGTGATGCGATTGTAATCTGCTGCAAGTTGGTAAAGTTATGGGTGCTGCAGGCAGTTCACTAGGGGCATGTTAACCCCTTTCTCTCACCTACAGTATCCTGAGGGAGATTTGTGAGTGTGTACTGTACTGGGGGGAAATGTAATGTCATCAAGTTGACAAAGGCACAGAGTTGATGAAAACTCACTGAGGCCACTAAGCAGAAGCATGTTCATGCATTTAACTCTCCTGTCACCCAATGTCTTACACAGAATCCTCCTATATGGAGCCCTGCCTACTGTACACAATATGTTGTGAAAGCGTTTACTCTGTGCTGGAAGTTCAGCTCAATGGAAATGAATGGGACTAAGCATTTTTTTTCCAGCTTGCAGAAGATGGCTTCACAACAATTGATTAAGGGCTCTTCTGTTTAGTAAATACAATTGGAATCTCTCTGGAAATTGATCTGTTAAGATGACATTTATGATTGCATTTGAAAAAAATATCCCATGAATCAAGTAGGGGTTAAGCACTAGAGCTTTTGTAACCTGCTGATGGCTCTATGAAGCCGTTTGGCCTGCTAATACTTGGCACCACCACTCAAAGTTGCAATTCCCCCCCCCCCCCCAAAAGTTTGAGATCCACAGGAAGTGATGATGTATTCATCCGGGACAGCAAAACCGTGACTTCCTACGGGAGAGAAAAAGCAGATGCGTTTTTTTGCACCCCTTAGTACACAGATGTAGGCAGGTATCTTAAGTGCCGCAGCATAAAGAATGATAGGCGTTTATTTTACAAGACGAATCTAGTATCGGATATTGCATCTATGAAGATTGCTGCCCTGTGAGAGCACAAACCTGCCTGCCTGCCCATGGCGACGCTTTTTTTAATCTTTCCACAGTTGACATGTCTCAATCTCTGAAATCTTTATCATTCACGACACCCCTGCATTTCAGGCTGACCTCATGACCAAAAACCAAACGTTTCATTTTAACGTTGGTTCATTTTATTTGTAATCCCTGAAAGGTGAAGGCAGTTTCAACAGCGAGAAAACACTTGGCAGTATTTACCATTGTTGCCAAATGTACCCCATGAATCAAGTCATACTGTGGCTAGCATCCCAGTTTTGACAAGGCATTGCGTTTGTGTACAGTACGCCACCAATGTTACTGATATTGAAGTTTTGTTTCTGCCCACTCACACAGCTAATAACTTAAGTCTCCAACTATTGTTACATGATATTACAACTTCTAAGCAATGGTGACGTGTTTTTATGTTGCTTCTGTGCATGTGATATTAAATCATTGTATTTCTTTGCAAATGTTGTATATCAATAGCTAACCCTATTTAACTCCTTTTTGTATATGAAGGAGCAACAGTGTTTTTGTGCCGGGAAAGTGCAATTCAAGTTTTATATAAAGAATGTCTTGTTTCAGATTGGACAGTTAAGACTTCTTTCAACCTGCATTTATTCTGGCTGAGGTTTAGCAAATGATGATTTTCTCATCTGGTCAGCATGGCTTTTTGTTACTCTTTAGGCTAGCACAGGGGTGGCCAACTCCAATCCACAGGGGCCACCAATAGGTCAGGTTTTTACTGAGCCACCTGTGCTCAAGCAGGGATATCCTCCAGCATGACCTGTTGGCCACCCCTGGGCTAAAGGGATCAAGTTGATTTTGCCATTTCTCACGCTGTTGGTGTGCACTTTTCTGGATTCTGAGGTTTTTTTTATTTTTTATTTCTTGGGATCAAGAATTTCCGTTTAGTGAAAAGTATACATTTAATCAGAATGGGCTGTCAAATAATTTGAGGAATCAACGACATTGTGTCGTTTGTGAATTGTACACTAGCAGGATTGGACACAGGAGTGGATAAGCTAGTGGGTTGTTTGAAGCGCATTCTCTCCATTGTCTGCATCGACTAATGTCTCATTACCATTTAATTGAACCTGTTCAGCACATTTTTTGGAAAGCTACTAAGCTAATGTTTCATTTAGGCTAACTGGAATGTACATGCCTCCTGTGTGGGTTTTGTTATTTTTTGGAGAAAAAATGTGGAACAATACAAGTTGCAATTTTAAATGTGTAGAGCTTGTTATCTATTTGAGATGTATTCTTCACACACGGAATGGCGAGCTGCATTATTTTTATGGCAACGTTACAGACAGAACAGGCTTTTGTCTGGTTTTCTCTTCACAACTACTGGATGTTAAAGTAATCTTGCATTTGTCAAGTACATCTAATTTAAAAAAGAGGTCAATCCCACCCAGGAATACATGTAAAGATCTTGCAAAAGGGCAGCACAGCCTTTTATTGGTCAGTTGCATTTCGTTATTGTGTGGATGGGAAAAATCAGGTTAAACAGAGACTGTCTTTTGTATGGGGGGTTTGTGTTTCATATTTGTCATAGAATAGAAATGTGAAAGGATATCATTATCAAGAGTTTAAAAAGTAAAAGTTGGCCTGATAGTTATTTAAAAGGGCAGTTCCACATAGCTGGTCAGAAAAATGATAAACAACTTAACATTGTAATTGACGGATGCCCTGCAGTCTAGGGAGGGGGTGGGACATGCCACTGTTCTTTGGACATGCTGAAACGTACCATTTTAGAGCAGTGTCTTCCAAACCTCTCCTCATGACCTGCAGCCACACCAGGTTTCTGAGACGACCACCTAACATTCTATTAATATGCAACAAAAGTAAATTCACCTTGATGCAAGTGCATTGGTTATTCTCAAAACCTGGCATGGCCCTAGGTCAAGAGGAGAGTTTTGAAACACACTGATTTAGAGTATGACCTAATACGAAAATGTTTCAATTTAGCACTGTGAAGTGCAATCCAGTATTTGTTTTAATGGCAATTTATTTGTTTTGTTTGCAAGTTGGCCGTTTTGTCAATAAACTAGTAACCTGTCTGTAGAAGTAATGACTTGGTTAGCTCAGGTTTGCAGTTGCATATTGTCAGTGTCTCATACTAATGTGTTTTGGATTCCTATACTACATACATGAAGAAGATAGCATTCATATATGATCCATGTCAATTGCTACTCCATATGTGGTGATAGATTGTGTTATACATACAGTAGAAAGTCATTTCACTGTGATATGATCTACTTTTGTGGCCTGTGGAGCAGTCCCATCTGGAAGTTGGCTTTTCAGAGTATACTGTAGTGCCTCTGTAAGTCCCCCAACAGACTACTAAGATTTTATGGTCTGCTAATAGTACTGTAATAGTTCCCCGGTATTTGGTATTGTTTTATTTGCTATGTAAAGTGCGGTTTGCCTGGTTGGATCTATACAATGATGAGATATATATGTAGGTCATATTGTGTATTTGGATACTGTATGTACAGATCCAATGAAACGGCATCCCAGTACTGAGTAATACCCCAAAATAGTGCAGCATTTTTTTTTAATAGTATTTTTCTCACACCATAAAATTATTACTCTGATGTTGAATTTTTTGATGGCTAGAGGTGTCATTTTTAGGGAGAGGAGAAAAGATAATGCCAAAGAGTCTCCGCTCAAAAAGACTGGTTCTTTTGCTTTTATAAATGTTTTTTTTTTTTTTTTTAAATACACCGTTAAGAATAGATTAGAAAGGGTGCATGTTGGGTACAAGTCAATTTACTGAGCATGCAAGACTAGTACTTTAATCAGGTGAGGGTTATCTTCAAGGTTAGTATTTAAGAGGATTTAAAATTATCAGTCTGTTCTCTAAAGGGTACAATTAGAGCTGAGGAAAGAATATTATTTCTATCAATAGTTTAAACCACTGAGCAATAAACACAATATTTTATAAATATTTAATAAGGCAAAACATGTAAATATTTATCTAATTTTGTCATCATTTTATTGCATTTGCATAACACAGCTACTAAACATAATCTACAGTAGTAAAGAGGAAAATACCTCATGAGCTGCTGGTATTTTATTTGGTATTTTATTTGGTATTATATTTGAGACTATTTAAAATGTCAATATATCGCGCAAAACTTTTTTTTCTCAATTTTTTTCCAATTTTTCCTTTTACGTTGTGTAATAAGTAATTATCTGCATATGTTTCAGACATTTCTATAACTTGAAGTGGCAGCCTTAAACAGTAAATGTTTGTGGAGATATCTTATATAAACATAGGATTCACTGGAAATTGTATAAAGGGGTGGTTAAAAATGAGTAAAATGTGTTTTAAAATTAAGCTAAAGGCGATTTGAAGGTTTGAAATCCATATTCCCACTGTAGAGTAACCCCCACCCCATGAGTTGTGCGTTTCATACAGTGGTATTCTTGAGCATTGTATCAACAGTTAGTTATACAGTACAGGCATACCCCACATTAACATACGCAATGGGACCGGAGCATGTATGTAAAGCGAAAATGTACTTAAAGTGAAGCACTACCTTTTCACCACTTATCGATGCATATACTGTACTGCAATCATCATATACGTGCATAACTGATGTAAATAACGCATTTGTAACAGACTCTATAGTCTCCCCGCTTGCGCACAGCTTCGGTACAGGTAGGGAGCCGGTATTGCTGGTCAGGACGTGCTGACAGGCGCATGCGTGAGCTGCCGTTTGCCTATTGGGCGATATGTACTTACTCGCGAGTGTACTTAAAGTGAGTGTCCTTAAACCGGGGTATGCCTGTATACCCTTAATGAGCAGACCCTGTAAAGCATGTCTTTGGTGTGTGGTGCTATATGTTCGTTTAATCAATATCATACAAAGAATTAAGTTTGAGTACTTGTGTGCATTCCTGATTGGTTTTTTTTCCATTTTGTTTTTACTGTACATACATGAATAACATGTGCTTAGTTTACACTGTGGTTAATATACATTCTGATTTGTTAGCAACAGTCATATTTTAAGGCATGGCTGATTATATACTGGATATGTGGGCAGTTTTCATCTTTACAAAAAAATAGATTATCTATCTGTTTGCAGAAAAAGAGCAAATGGGATGATTGGGAGGACACAATCTTATTCTGGGCTTTGTTCTGCATGACTACTCTCTGTAAAGTTGCTGTTGTAGCATTTACTAATCTTAAAGGATTATTTTGTGAGCACATTGAGTTGATGGGAGTTTACTAGCTACATGTACCAGCAGCTTTTGAACCTTTGCCCTTCCCTGTTAAATTGACGAATGAAAGTTGCCACCTACATATGTCATCCAGGATGTGTTCAGAAAAACCATGGCCAAACTGTAACAGGCAGGGCTTGCGTAGCAGCCTACACATTCAAGTTCCTCCCCCCCCCCCCTTTTGCTTCCTTCGACATGCAGTAATTGACCTTCACTTTTTTTCCTTTCACTTTTTCTTCCATATTCGCTTTTATCTTGAAAGCACCGGTTCCACTTAGCAACGTCTACAGCAGCTGCAATAAAGTGAAGGTAGCCTGCCACTAAACACCTTCTCTAATTTCAGATGCTTAATAGTTTTGCAAATGTTGACCTAAAAGCCAGACTGGGTGAGGTAAAGGAACAAATATCACTGAATGTGTAGTATCAACTTGCATGCTCCTGCCGCAATAGAACTGCTTAGTTACCTGAGTTCTTGGTTAACTTATTAATGCAGCAGTCCAAGCGGCCGTTTAAAAAAAAAAAAAAAATTCCCTTTAATATGTGCACCAATAAAATCCACACAATAAGTAAGTAATTAGCTAAGTTACCGATCGATCCATTCTCCTGTGATCAATCGGCGAAGATTTGGCTCGGGGGTTCACTAAATTGCTGCAGCAGAAGAGGACCAAAGATGCAAAGTTCTGTGGGGAAGATCTTGGCAGTCACTAGATACAATTTGGAGCACTGCTAGAGAGACGGCAGGGCTCAAAAAGGGGTGTGCTAGAACCTTTTTCAGAAGAGGAAGGGGATGTGACTTTGTAAATGGTTGCTATAGAAACAAAAATACTTGTTACATTACATTTAAAATGTCATTCAGCGTTGTTTAAAAATAATGCTACCAGTATTTTATCATAGTACAGAACTGATTTTATTTAACACACAGCACATGTAGGATATTGCTTGGTCTGCAGCTTTAAGCAGACTGAAAACATTTCTGAGTGATTTCACAATGAAGGAAGAAAAATGTAAAGTAAAAGCAATTTGGTACAATAGATAATCTGATAATCTGTAGATGATCATACACTTGATCTTAGATTTATTAAAAAAAGACGTTTGAACTTCTGAACTGAGCAGAAATGACTTGGATTTTGTGGCACAAGAACAATTACTTGATGGTGCATTTTTCCAGACTAATAACTTAAGTTCATGTGGCGCTTTTCTCCCAATGGGACTCAAAGCGCTTCCCAATTACAGTATAGTGCGCGGTACGCAGCGCACAGAAATTTTACAGACACAGTTCCTGCCCAGATGAATTTAGTCTGTTTTTGGTGCCTGAGACACAGAGAGATAAAGTGACTTGCCCAAGGTCATAATGAGCGGATACCGGGAACTGAACCAAGCTCCCCTGATTCAAACTCAGTGTTGTCGTTTACAGAGTCAGTGTCTTTACTTGCTGATCCGCTCCTTCTCTTTTACATGATACATTTTACACATCTTTTTCTAGTTTAACCTCAACAGTATCAGATAAATCTTGTTCGCATAGAGGATTTCTTTATTTTAAGTCTCTTTTTTTTTTGTTCTTGCATTTCTTTGCATGGCAAAATCCCAAGCTTGTAGGGGCCATATTTACTAAGCAGTCTTTCAGTGCCAGAATGAGTATAATACAGAAGTTTATGGATCTAGAGACGCCTAATAAGATTGCAGTTCTTACTAAGTGATGTATGTTGGAAGATAGCAGGGTATTTCACAGCCCTATTTTATACTTTGTGGTTTGATTAATAGCTTTCTTTTTTTGTTACAATCTTTTTGAAGTGAAACGTCCTTAGTGGCACCTCATTCGAACTGGGGCAAAAAAGAATTGTGGAGACAGAAATGAAACGGATGTGACGTCAGTGCTGGCAGTTGAGGCCGGGCTGTGTTCTGGCTCAGCCCGACCCCAACACTGACATCCCAACCGCTCAAAAAATCAGAAGCGGTGGCGGCGATAGCCGCCGGCGCCGCTCCTAATGGCCCCCGCTCCCCCCACACGGACGCAGACATACCCGGCAGCAATTTCCCCCAGTTGGAGATGGGCACGGGCGGCATCCGGGGGAGTGGGGACCGGGCCCGGCTCTCCTGCTACAACCCGACTGGCTCCTGGGACCAGGCCCGCTCTCTGTCCCAGCCGCACGCCAAGCTCAAATGACAGTAGTAGCTCTGTACTCCATCGGGGGCGAGTGCTTCCGCTGCACGGTGATGGGGGCAGCATCTACTGCTTGAACCGAGCGGCACCCTGCAAGTCCCCCTGCCCCCGGAGCAAACACTCAAACACACTGACACAAACAAACACACATAAATACATACATATACCTCCGCAGGTGGGCTTGCTGCCACAGGATACACGGGCTGGAGACTCCTCTGCCGCGGGGCTGGAGACTCCTCTGCCGCGGGGCTGGACACTCCTCTGCCGCCGGGCGGGAGACTCCTCTGCCGCCGGGCGGGAGACTCCTCTGCCGCCGGGCGGGAGACTCCTCTGCCGCCGGGCGGGAGACTCCTCTGCCGCCGGGCGGGAGACTCCTCTGCCGTGGGGCTGGACACTCCTCTGCCGCCAGGCGGGAGACTCAGACAGAGCTCCCTCCGCTGGGCTCACCCGCGTACAGGCAGCAAGGGGAGCTGTTCAGCTGCCGTCAACCTCTGCGCAGCCCGCGCCGTGCATGCGCAGTAGTCATGGCGACCCTGTCTGACGCCACGCATGCACAGAAGCGTCTGGCAGCGGCGCCGTTACCCCCACGCGCACATTAAATTTTGAATAAAAGGATACGGAGCGCAGACCACCCACCCACACCCCCTGTGTCACAAACGCTGTGTCACAAACCCATTTGGGGCAGGGCAAGGGTGCTGGGGGGGCAGGGCAAGGGTGCTGGGGGGCAGGACAAGAGTGCTGGGGGGCAGGACAAGGGTGCCGAGGGGCAGGACAAGGGTGCCGGGGGGCAGGACAAGAGTGCCGGGGGCAAGGGGGCTGGCAAGGGTGCCGGGGGGCAGGTCAAGGGTGCCGGGGGGCAGGACAAGAGTGCAGGGGGCCAGGGCAACTGGGGGGCGGGCAGGACAAGAGGGCAGGGGGCCAGGGCAAGGGTGCTGGGGGGCAGGGCAAGGGTGCTGGGGGGCAGGGCAAGGCTGCTGGGGGGAGTCAGGAGAGAGGGGGCAGGACACAGACAGACATACACATCACACATACACTGAGACACACACACATTGACTGACACACATACACACACTGACTGACGTACACACACACACACACTGACTGACGCACACACAGACACACACTGACTGGCGCGCAAACCGACACGCACACCAACGCACACTCTGACGCACGCACACACACTGACGCATGCACAAACACTGACTGACGCACACAAACACACACACTGACGCGCACACACTGACACACACTAACAAACGCACGCATACTCTGACACACGCACACTAACACACGCATGCACACTGACACACACACGCACACTGACGCACGCACACACACACCCCAGTGATGCGCCGAACACCACCCCAGAATGACGTTTCTATTCCCCCCCCAAACCACCTCCCACCCCCCACCCCTGTGAGCTCCCCCACCCGCTCAACATCCATGATGCCGGTACTGCTGCCAATAAACATGACCCGCCAATCAAATTTACTCATTTTCTAAGCAGTAATAATATTATTGTTACTTTATATGTTGCTGACAACACACAAAGAAGTTTCACTTACTATGCGCGTGCACAGCACACACAGTTTTTTTTTTATTAGAAGGGTACAAAATACATATTACATAGCACAGTTTAACAGTTATTTCACTTATAGCGCTTTTGGCATCTTTCTTTAGTTGTGCTATTTTGACGGTAGTTGTTAATCCACTGATGTGGATAGTTGCTTGGTAAACCTTTTGAGTTTTATTGGTAAGTTGAGTCCTGTTTGATAGGGGCAGAAACGAGAGTCAGGAGGAAGGAAGGAGGGGGGGGGGGGAAGAGAGAGGAGGGGGGTTGGTGGTGGGAGTGGTTCCCGATTTATGGGGGGCTGTCCAAGTTGCCTTAGTTTTAGGCACATCACCTTACCCTGCTCCCTTCGGGATCTTCCATTTACCTTCTTTCTTTTAGTCCCAGTCTACTCTGAGGACCATAGCTCCCAAACCCTATTGAATCGTTCTGTCGTATGGTTTATTTGGGCTGATAGCTTTTCTATCTGCCTCACATTCTTGATTCTTAGTATGACTTTATGCCTAGACGGAGGGTTTATATTCTTCCAGGCTGCTGCTATGGAGCAACGGGCTGCTGTAAGAATGAAAGCAATTAATTTGGAAACCTGGGTCTGCACTTCTTCCACTGGTTTGGCTAGGAGAAAGGTCAGGGGTTCAAGCGGAATCCTCAGCTCCGTGTTTTCATAGATCAAGTTTTGTATCATGGACCAGAACTTCTGGATGTGTGGACATGACCAGATGTGAGCCATGTCTCCTCTCAAACCACATCCTGATTAATAGCTTTCTAAAGTTACAGTATGTTAGGTATTTGAACGAACAGCTCAAGATAAATACCACAGAATTTGCGTATCTTTATGGATAGATTGGGGCTTATACCTGAAAGGAGAATACACTAAAGCGGCTCTAGAAGGGGACAAAAAAATAAGTTCTTCATTTGTAGATTGTTTGAAAGCTCCATGGGGTCTCTATATTCTATGTGTCCTAAATATGTTCTATGTCTTCTAAAAATATACAGTAGCTTAAGAAAGCTCTGAAGCACCATACTACACAGTAAAATGCAAACTATATGCATTTAGATGCATCCAGCCTATGTTGGAAGCAAGTCTTCTCTAATAGACTGCACCTTGGCTTTGTCTATGACTGTTAATAAGGACATTGCATGTTGCACATTTGTGGTAGATTTATTGATTTTGGATCATTGTATGTTGTAATGTCTTTTAGTTGTTAAATAAGTGTTCATCATAGTTGTAATAATGTATGCATAACCTTATAAAACCTCACTTTTGATTCTACATGGTAACCGAACACATGAAGATCAGGAGTTCTTAACTTTTTGTCTCTTTTTTAATCACCGCTCAGGGACCAACAAGGTCCCCAAGATCACCCGATAGCAATAATTTTATATATGACATACTGGTACCATTTCAATATTTTCATTTCATACTGTATGCCAGCAAAAGGAAGAAGGACATACTCGACATAGGTACAGTACAAAGCAAAAATACCAGTAGTAGCAAAAAAACACAAATTGTTAACTTAAGAAAATAAAAGCACCAAAAATCAATGAACGCTGTTTTTTATTCATTAAAATCTGGAAACGAGGGACCATTCAGTATAGGGCCCTCTCTTTTTGGTAAGTACGTGTAACGAACAGACGGAAAATAAAGGGTGGATCGCAATTGACCACACATTTTATGTATGAAAGAGATAAAGAAGCTTTCACACAATGTATCAGCCACGTGTTATTTTAACAGAATAAAAGTAATAAAATGTTACAAATAAGGAATGGATACAACAAAAAACAAAGAAGCCCAAAGCTACATCAAATTTGACAAAAATACACAGTGAAATACCTATATATGTCTTGAAAAAGTGTAATTTAGTTAAACCCTTTGGCCAAAGCGTTATAAGCCTGCTTGCCACATCAAGGCATGACCATTAGCAGGTCCTAACACTAACTAAGATGCTTATTTACCTCTATAATTAGAGGAAAATTATCGCATTGGATCTGTCACAACCATCTGCATGCATGCCCTGCTCACTTGGAAAGTGGGGAGGGAGGGGCCACTGACCTCCAAAACAACTGAGAACAGCTGGACAAAGTTAATAAACACACAGATACCCAGCAATCCCTAAGGAACTATACATATATACATATATATATATATATATATATATATATATACACACACACACACACACACACACACACACACACACACACACACACATATATATATACACACACACACACACACACACACACACACACACACACACACACACACACACACACACATATATACACACACACACACAATAGCCGTGTTAGTCCAGTTGCGATAGTGCAGAATAAATGAGTTCTTCAGTATTAGGTGATACCTTTTTTATTGGACTAACAATTTATGTCATAGGAAAAGCTTTCGAGAGTTCTCCTCTCTTCTTCAGGTCAAGCAATACTGAATACATAGTGTAGAGAGAGGGGGGAAAAAAAATGTATTCAGTATTGCTAGACCTGAAGAAGAGAGGAGAACTCTCGAAAGCTTGTCCTGTGACATAAATTGTTAGTCCAATAAAAAAGGTATCACCTAATACTGAAGAACTCATTTATTCTGCACTATATATATATATATCTCAACTAAGTGCGCATATAAAAACAATAAAATTTAACGATAAATGCTGCCACAGTGTTACACTATACACAGTAGTTATATATGGGGGAAAAAACACGGGCACAAAAAATTATTATATATAATAAGAGAGCATATTTGATGTAAACAGTGTCTGATGTCTTTGGGATGAATACTAAAGTAGCCAAAAGTTAAGCCATGTAGGACACATAAGTTCCTCTCCTTCCTGCTGGTCTGTATGGTGGTCTTTTCCTCTCCACGTGGGACGCTGAGATTCTGCGACCGATCCATCTGCAGCTGACTTCCAGTACTCCTGACTTGCTCCTCCAGTCTCGCGAGAAGCGAGCGTGACGTCACTTGACTTGTATCCGTGCCGGAGCAACAGGCGAAAAATGTCCAAAATATGAACTATGTATGACCGGAAATCAAAGTGGCAGTTCTGAAGATAGGGGGAACTTTGTAGATATAATCTTAAGCCTTTACCCTATGCGTTTCATCCTATTTATAGGACTTCATCTACAAATAGGACGAAACGTGTAGGGTAAAGGCTTAAGATTATATCTACAAAGTTCCCCCTATCTTCAGAACTGCCA
This sequence comes from Ascaphus truei, assembly GCF_040206685.1. NCBI lineage: Eukaryota > Metazoa > Chordata > Amphibia > Anura > Ascaphidae > Ascaphus > Ascaphus truei. The sequence goes on from NC_134485.1 coordinate 77,633,320, forward strand.
CTTTGATTTCCGGTCATACATAGTTCATATTTTGGACATTTTTCGCCTGTTGCTCCGGCACGGATACAAGTCCAGTGACGTCACGCTCGCTTCTCGCGAGACTGGAGGAGCAAGTCAGGAGTACTGGAAGTCAGCTGCAGATGGATCGGTCGCAGAATCTCAGCGTCCCACGTGGAGAGGAAAAGACCACCATACAGACCAGCAGGAAGGAGAGGAACTTGTGTTTCCTACATGCCTTAACTTTTGGCTACTTTAGTATTCATCCCAAAGACATCAGACACTGTTTACATCAAATATGCTCTCTTATTATATATAACGATTTTTTGCGCCTGTGTTTTTACCCCCTTTGTCATATATATCACTGTATTTTTGTCATGTTAGATGTAGCTTTGGGCTTCTTTGTTTCTTGTTGTATACATTTAGCATTCCATTTGATACTTATATACATATATATTATCTGGTAATTTTGTGGGTTCCTTAGAGCTTGCTGGGTATCTGTGTGTTTTAAATAAGGAACGGAAACTAATGTTTGTTTCGCGTTTAGATAATTTTTAATATTCTAAAAATTAAATCTTCAGCAAATCCCAGCACATTCCCAATCACCCCCTGACCAGACCATAACAAAAACGCCTTTCATTAGTTCAAATTCAGTCAATTAGACTATTCATCCCAAACATATTATGACAAAACTACAAAATAGAAACCGTCCACAGTACCATTCTAGAAAAAAAATAAAAAACTTTTTTATTTGACATCCGATACCCGGAGACATCATAACACAGCAAAGTTTCAAATCGCTATGATCCTTTCTCAAGCCATTTATGCTATATTATGGCACTTCCTAGTCCAACACACACCCTGCAATTATTTACCTTTTAAACTCTCATCTACATTGATTTTTGGACTTGATCCTATTTTTGTTAAACATATTATGGAATCCAGAGATTTTATTAAATGTGACATGGGGAAATTCAGACAAGTTTCTTCCTTTTTACTAAGCAGTATTTGCTATTGGTGTTCCTTTTATGGCCATTACACATTATTGCTACCGTACAGCTTTGTGGAAGGGCCTTCTAAAGTTGCAGTGTCTTATTGTAGCAAAAGCAATGAATAGCAGGCAGATGCCAGTCAACAGACTTTTGACCTCAGTGTTTCCCAACCCCACTACTCGAGGACCTTATCTAGGCCATGTTCTCTGAACAATCAACTTTCACAGCCACGTATAAGATACGTGTGTACATGCATGTGTTATATTTCCTTTCTTTATTCCTAAAATGTGGTCTGGCTGAGATCTACTAATGTAGTAGACTTTAATGCCTGCATTAACACAGAAAACAAGTTGAATAACGTGTGTTATCTCCTTAGCCATTATTTTCAATAGCCGTACTGTTAAATTACAAGCCTGCGTTAGAGGCACTTCTGGTGACACATTTTAAAACTTGGTTACAATAGGTTTGAAGCAAGGGGACTCCAGAGCTGAACTACACTGAATTTTACCTCTGGGAACCCCCTCTGCTTCCTGGGATTTTTTACCTCAGAAGGTGGTGTCAGTAGCAGCTCAGTAGGGGCTATCAATATGGCGGCTTAAATATCCTGCGAGCCAATAGGAAACTGTGTGACATCATCCCATGCGGAGTCCTATTGGCCCACGTGACGGGGGAGCTTTAAACTGCACAGAGATACCGGCAGCACATACAGAGGTAAGTATCTCGGGAAGCAGGGGGTCCGCGGAGCTGAAATTAACGCTGTTCAGCTCCGGGACACGCTGCTTCAACGCATTAATAGATGAAACAATGTCAACCACATCTGTATATGAATATTGATTGGTAGCAAGCGTGAAGAAATCAGTAGGATGGACAAAGGAAAACCTGTAAAATTTGTTTCAGAGTAATTTGGAACTTACGGAGTATCTGGTCTACAGGATCTACATGGGCAGATTTCCACGATCCTTGATGGTGGCTACTATGGTAATGTGGAGATCAGTCTTGTGCAAGCATTTGTCTCTTGTTGTTTGAATTTTTTTGGTTAGGAGAATAACTTTAACAAATCTTGTTTCAGTTGATTTGATTTTCTCTTTAACCGGTTCTAGTCTCTTAGTCTGGTCAGCATAATTTTGTTTTTGTATGTTGCAATTTGGAGGCCCAATGACACATACAGTATCTTCACTTACAAATGACCATAAGCGTTGTTTATACTGATCATATATTAGTTGTGACAAACGCCTCCCTTTATGTAACACTGCCGTTTGTCCATGCTCTTCTCGACACAGTCTTCTAGGGTTTCATTTGTAGAAAAGGGGGACAAACACGTGTATACACACAAGGGGCCCTCAACCTTCAGCGGTTTATTTTTCCATTAGTGACACTAAACATTTTTAAACACCGTCACTTTAAGAACAAACAAAATAATAAAAACAAACATCTACTCCTGTCAGGAGTCTAACTCTCATGCATATCCCTATTTGCAATGTTGGCTGGTTAAACCAGTTACCAACTTTAAATAAAGCACAGATATAGCATTGAGTCCTCAACTGTTAGATGGGGACAGCGTCCCAATAGATCCTCAGGTGCTGCAACACGTGGGGGGCCATCTATCCCGAACTGGATCCCGGGGAGCAGCGTGCTCCCAGCCTCCAGGGTCTAAGAGAGACTGAAGCAGCCAAACTAACTGCAATATATTCCTCTTCCTGAATTAAGAGAGCAGGTTAGTGAAAACCAGAAACACTGTAAACTCTGGCCTGGAGTTTCCATCCCACAGTCTCAACAAATGTGAAACTGTGTAATGGATCATTTTTTTCCCTTTTTTGCACTTTTTGCCTACAATCGGACAGACTGTTGCCTAATATTCTGGGACTGTCACATAGTGTACTAAGCAACATGTATATGGCAGTCTTCTTCAACCATACTTTTCACATCATTTTAGTTGTCATCATTGCTGTCACAGTCAATCTGATTCTGAATAATCATCATGACCTTCTTTTAATTGGAATAGCATATGGAAATTGACAAGCTGGCCTACTGTGTAACATTTAATTTGGCTTGTGAGTAGCCCTGTTGTTTCTTTAAATATATTGGACTCTGACTTGTAAACAAAATGATTAACTGCTGTTAATCCAAATCTGCAATAATGTACTAATTTTCTTGAAAATATGTAGGGTCTCAGCACAAAACTAAATAATAAATATCTCCGGCCATAATTATAATGATGATAATTATAATGATAAAAATTAAAGGTGCAGTTGTCTACCTTCACAAACAACATTAACACTTTTACAACAGTTTCCTGCGGAATAGTGATTCAGTCCTAGTCTTTTCTGTTCAGATGTGTGTATGTATATGTGTGTATCTATATATAACACACACACACACACACACTTAAAGAGTTTTGCAAGGAACACAATCCATTGATTGCCATTACCTAGGAGTCCATCTGGAGAAAAGGTTGACTGGAATTGCACCAAATTCAATCAAGTAAAGACTACAGCTGCTTCAGCGGTGTTCTGCTGGTAACTGTGGCCGCTAATAAATGTTTACTCAATTTACCAAACTATAAAAATAATAAAAATGCAGAATAGCAACACAATAGAAACTTCAAACGGTACATTTTGTTACAAATAAAAATGACTTTAAAAATAGTGGGTTGAAAAAGCCAGCAAATGTGATTGTTCAGTAAGTGGGAACTTCAAATTCTATTCTTCAGGGAACCCACGATTCTCAGCCTCCCCCCCCCCCCCTCCCTCCCATCTGTTTATCACTTAAGCTCTTTCAATAATATCATTTTTCTCATAGCGCACTACATAGAGAAATGTTCAAGCACAAGTCCCTGCCATGCTGTGCTTTGTCTAATTTTTGGTGCCTGATTCACTGGTAGATAGAGGCCTGTGAAGGGTGACATTTACACTTCCCACGTATGTACCTTACTGCACTGCCTGTCTTTTTGAATAATGTGTCAGTGACCTAATTAAAGTGACTTCTAATAGCTTGTCTTTTTGATGCCGTTATCAAATCTTCTGCTTTTTGTTTTGCGACACTGCTATTACCTATCTTAACACTACAGTCAGGGGTGGAACTAGTTAACAGTGGGCCCCGGAAAAAAACATGATGCCGACCCTCCTGCCGGGGCCAGGACTTCAAGTGGCGCCTAACTTCCGTATTAGGACCACCTGGGTGGGCTCTCCTTACCGCTGCCAGGAAAGTCTCGCTCCCCATTTGGGGCCCTGGAGAGGGGTCCTGTTCTCTAGAAATGCCAGAACACAATTTGGACTGCTAAAATAAGTGCCAGAGCACTGTTCTGGTGTCTGGAAGATGGGCCGTAAGGGTGGCGTGTCCTGGGATAGCTGAATTGGCTACACATATGGTAGCTTTGCCACTTCAGTTACTTTATGTATTTTATGATAACACGTGTTGTGTGAGGCTATCACATTCCTGTAGACTTGTTTGTCCTAAACTGTCACCTAGTTGGTAAGATTCTTTAGTTTTTCCATAAACTGCATTCAGTGTTGGTAAATATGAAATATAACACGCCTACAAAAGAAAAAACACTGAAATCATTCCTTACTCCACAGAAGATATTAGTGCTACAGTATAAAAGTGTACTTGATTCAGTTCTGCCTTGCAGGCATCGGTGCCGTCTAAAACCTTTGGTACATCTTTGTTCTTAAACCTATTCCTTAACCTTATGATCTTGACATACACTTGTCTCAGCATATTTTGTTAAAATATCGCTGCTCCTTGTGATACCCATTAGCGTTTTATTTGTAAAGAGCCAACATATTCTTCACCGTACACTTTTCAGGAATAAAACAGAACTTACCCGTATATTGATCAAGATCACTTCACTTCAATTCCTAACAGCAGAAGATAATGCATTTGTTTGTAGTTCCCAATATTGCTTTTTTGGCTTAAAGACTTTCAGAAAACGGGAGAAACCAATGTAATGTACCAAAAATTGAAGAGAGTGGCTGTAAATGAATATGGCAGAAACTATTAAGTATTTTAATCAATCAATCTGGCACACGTGAGGTTAAGGTTGATTACAAATTGTCTTAAAAAGATAAGAATTGTTTTTATGGCCAGTTTAACCCCTGACGAGGCTTCGTTTTATGTGCTGATCTAGAGGGAAGGATATTTGGTTTTGTAGGTTTGGGAGGGATTTAAATATAGCTTCGCCGACACTAGAATTAACAGGACTCTTTTTTTTTTTATTTTATATATTTTAAATGTACCTTGATATGCATTCTTTGGGGCATTCTGCAGGGTATCAGGGGGCATGGCTAAGAAGGTATTCCAAAAAGAGTACATTTATGAAATATGAAGATATCATGGGGTTGACTTCTATTCTCAAGAATAACAAATAGATATTTGTTGCAGTTGCAATGAGACAAATCAAATGATCACAAACACTTGATGATTAGGAGGTGCCAAGGACAGATATCTGTTCCTCCTGAGAAAATAGAAGTTATATGGTCAAATTTCATAGTTGGGCGTGTACACTAAGTACATAGTGTCTTTTAAGTATTATAGAAACAAAGTTATGAGGTCTTTTAATAAATTTAGGCAAAGTTTGGGAAGTCAAAAGGAAGGTTTTAGTGTGTGTGTGTGTGTGTGTGTGTGTGTATATGTATGTATATATACACATACACACATACACACAGTGGTTGACAAATCACCAAAAAAATCTACTCGCCACATAGTACCAAACGTATGCTGCTTGGGCCAATAGGAGCTCGCCACGATGTTAAATCCACTCGCCCGGGGCGAGCGGATGGAGAAAGGGATGAGGGGGGCATGGTACAATTTAATATACATTTCCATTTGATCATAAATTTACAATTAGGATAAAATACATGTACATATTTACATGATAAAATTCTGATATATTGTGAAGATTCCCAGGGGAGTCACATTTCATAGAATTGATCAAAAAATGCTTCATGCCACCACCATGCTGGACAATTGGGATGGTGCTGACTGGCTGATATGCAGTTTTAGGCTTGCACCAGACATACCGCTTGGAATTTGGACCAAAAAGTTAAATTTGTCTCGTCTGACCACAACCTTTTCCCATATGTCTGCAGAAAAAGGTTTTGCGGTCAGACGAGACAAAAAATTTACTTTTGGTCTAAATGCCAGCGTTATGTCTGGCACAACTCCACTGCACATCACCCAGTTAACACCATCCCAACTGTCCAGCATGTTGGTGGCAACATCATGTTATGGAGATGCTTCTCTTCAGCAGGTACTGTATTGGGAAGCTTGTCGGGATAGAGGGAAGAATGGATGGTGCAAAGTAAAGGCAAATAATTGAGGAAAACCTGTTTGTCAGCCAGGACTCTGAAACTGGGGAGGAAATTCATATTTCAGCAGAACAATGATCCGAAGCACAAAACCAAAATCATACTGGAGTGGTCGAACAAGAAGCGAATTAATGTTCTTCAGTGGCCCAGTCAAAGTCTGGACTTGAATCCAATCGAACATTTATGGTGAGACTTGAAGATTTTAGTCCATTGACGATCCATAACAAACTTATCAGAACTGGATCAATTTTCCCATGAAGATTGGGCAAACATGTCACCATCCTACTGTACTGTGCAAAGCTATTGTTTTAGAGACCTATCCAAAAAGACTCATAGCAATAATTGCTGCAAAAGGTGCTTTTACCAAGTACTGGCTTAAGGGACTGAATACTTATGCAACCAGTACATTTCATATTGTACATTTCCTTGGCCAACATTTAATTTCCTCCTCATATACTGTAAGTGTTCAGTTTAACCACTACCGCTTTGTGGCTTTGAATAAAAAAAGTTAGTTTGTTAAACTGTGCATACTGTACATTATTTGTAATTCAACCTGTGACATTAGCGGGGGGGGGGGGGGGGGGGGTGAATACTTCTGCAAACTACTGTATAGTATGATTCTCTACCAATACTTGGTAAATAAATCATATTAACTTTTGTTATTATTATTATTTTACTTACTATATAGGCTACTATTCTTTATATACTTGGTGTACTAGATTACTATCATCTTCACTGGTATTTGAATTTGTAGCTAGGGCAGAGTTTGTCAAGCCTGTCCTGAGGGACCCTGCTCCGACTACTATAGGTTCTTGAAATAATTAATGGATACATACAGGATTTATGTTTTGGTGTTTATATTTTTGTGAAAACAGCGTTATTTTTGTTTTTGTTTTTTCCTTTCCTAAAAAATGTGTTGTAATTATCAGTGTTAATAATGAAATAATATTGGACATTTCTCTGAATTCTGTCCACTTTTTTGGAGGGGTATTTTTATACTTTGTTGTACTTTTTTCATCCGTTAGCTTTGTGGGTGCTACAGGAAGTGATTCTCACCACGCTTGATGATTTTTTTTTTTTTTTTTTTTTTTTTTTAATTGCACTATATATTAATTTTTTTTACCGGGAAGGTTAAATAATGGCCTGTGCTAATTTTTATTTATTCATTTTTTATTTTGTTAAAAACTAAAAATCTAAATCTCTAAGTACTGTATGTGTTTTGTATATATTTTTTTATTTATTTGTTATTTTCCTGCAAACAGAAAATGGGTGGGAATCCTGTGCCTGGTTTTTGTTTGATTAATGGAACTTGGTGCTGGTTTAAAAATAAATCTGAAAATGTATTTGCAGAACATTACAGCATGAAAAATGCATGAATTTATCCAATCTATAGATCAAGTGCAGACCATTGTTTGCGCGTGCACAAAAATAAGTTAACAGGCAAAAACAACTGATCCTTGAGGCAGTAAAGTTAATCTTAAAGTCTTGATTTAAAGTATGTGTGTGCTTCTACAGTAGTTTAATCATGGCTTACGTGCTAAAGGGAGTAAATAAAACACAACATAAATATTTTTGTTCCGTAGCCACAGAGTTTTAGAACTTTGAATAACAGTGTATTTGGCAGCAATGTTAGAGGAAGGTAATTTGCCTTTGAAGTTTAGAATAAAGAGGAGTGTAGTTAACATCTTTCTCTAGAAACACATTTGTGTGGTGATTTAAAGGAGCAGTTCCTCCTACATCCCCCTCCACCCCCCAATTCTTTTACAGGAAGAAATTTAGCGCATTCTCCTGATCCAAACACCCCTTTTTCAGTCCCGGGACCCCCTGTTTCCTGAGGCTTCCAAATCTCTGGCCAATAGGAAGCTGCAAGATCGACTGTGGCTTCCTATTGGATGGCTATTTAAATCCCCTTTAAAAACCATAAATGCCAGTAACTTCACGAGTAAGTATCTCTGGAACCGGGGTGTCCCCAGAGTGGAAAGTAGTGGGGTTTAGCTCTGAAGGATACTCCAGTTCCAATCCTGTAAAAATCAAATGGAGGTTAGTTATGGGGGATTGCTCCCTTTTTTAAAGCGGCAATCCCACCCCAAAATGTCTGTTAAGGTACTTGGGCAAAAAAAAAATAAGGTGCAAGATGGGTAACACTACCACATTTTTGGAAAGCTCACGTACATCAGGTTTACACGACAAAAAATTCCATAGAAATAGTCTAAAAATATATAAAACTTTTGGTTTCTAGTCATTCTTGTGAGATCTACTGTATTTTTCTGTACGGACCTTTGCAAACCAGGACGGTCTCCTATAACCTGGGACATTTGGTACCAAATTGAACGAATGGTTGTTGTGCTAGCTCATTGATGTCCTTGAAAATTAATAAGAATTTTGAATTGTTATCCTGCCTCATCTCTCTAGCTTGTATCTGTTTTGTAATAACGTGTTTATATATTTTATAACAAATTTAGGCTAACAAACCTTAGATTTTTAAAATTTTAAACCCGTCACTGTCTATGGTTCCCACTGGTTTTTAGTGGGACTGTAACCCCTTTTTAAGTGCATTTTCAATTCAAATTTTTTTCACCTACAGTAGTGATGGCCATTGCAAAGCTAATTACATCGGATCCATTGAATTGTAATTTGCTATAGTTTATCTCTTCTAAAGCCCCTGTGCTGTTTGCTGATTAATTTGGTCTCAAATACTGTACATTTGCACGAGATGAAAGGGGCCCAGCCCAATCTGCTCTCTGCTTAAAAGTCAAATCTGCGATTCTATTGGATCACCAGCTTTGTTCATTATTTCATTTTCTATTTTTACCTCTTCTGTAGTTCTTGCTCATCCTACAAATTTGAACTTCCTTTGCTCCTCCATATTTAATTTTGAAGTGAAACTTCTTTGCTGGCGCCTACAGGGTTTTCATGGGGAAAAAAATCTTACCTTGTAACGAAAATCCGTAACCCGGGTGACGTCACGCTCCTAATGGGAGTGTGCCCGTCGCGCTCGCCATGCGCATGAAAACACAATTTCAGGCTGCACAGAGGTTAAAAATACTGCCGGGTCTCGCCGCACATGCGCAGTGGTAGCCAGTGTCTGGCATATATGCGCAGGGGCGACCGGACTCGGCGCTTGGGAGACAGAGGCACACACACGCAGACAGTGCCACCAGAGACGCGCACACACAGAGACGCGCACAGAGACAGTATAACTATATAAGTGCAAATAGCTAAAACAGAGGTGTGTGCCGAGCACACGCGTTCTAAGTCAAACTTCTTTGCTTTTTCCCACTGACATGGTGATATTTTTAACGAAAATTCAAAACACGATCACAAATACAATATCTGTGACAAAACAGTGACGAAAGACAAAGAAGTTTGACTTAAAATGCACGTGCTGAGCGCGCACAATTTTTTTTTTTTTTTCTTCAACTGTTTAGAATTTCTTTTATTATAACCCTTCCACTGATACTGCTTCCCAATGTCTAAACCTCTTGCTAGAACAGGCTGTTCTCTTTCCGCGTTTGAGGTTCTTTCAATAAGCTGCGTATTGTAGGTGTTTTTTTTTTAGAAAAATGATAATCGGGGGGAAAAACAATACAAAGTTAGTGATAAAAATGTGTGTAGTCCCACTTTGTGAAACATACTGGAGTTACAGTAAATTGTAAGGACCTGGCTGCCTAGCGCCGTGTACATAATTAGGTTTCCTCTGATGCTCTGTACCACAATTTCTTTCCCTACTGCACTTGAAGTTGCACTCCGTTATATTGTACATTCCATAACATTTTTTTATTTTGTACTTTGGTAGTAGATAAACATGTGCAAAATAATTTGTCCTTTTTTTTGTGACAAATTTTGCGAAAATGTTTTTTTACAATTTTTTTTTTTTTTTGCAGAACGTTAAAAGTAAATTTGCACGTCGCATGACCCTTTATATTACCATCTTTGTGACAATATTTGCCTGAAAATTATATGCACTTACATTTAAATCAAAACAAAAATACCTGGCAACAAAAATGGCCTGTAGGCTTGTTTTGTGGTCAGCTTCAAGCTGGAATACAAACAAGGCTCAGTGGAAACTGAACAAACTTCTAAATAACCTACAATATTCATCCCTTTTTAGTTAGTGAAACTGAACTAGTTGTCGTACAAATGATATCTTTATTGGCCAACTGATATTTGAAGATCAATTAAGCCTCTTTCTTGAATATGCACCACTGCCACTTGGATTTACAACATTCAAAATGGGTATGACGTTAACCTTTTGTGTTAAGTTGCTTCATGACAAACGTTCTTTAAAACGGCAACACTGGCTCAACTTATACTGTATGTATGCATGTATGCATTGTTTTCTATACTGCCAAAGCAGACAGTAGAATCCATGGATTTCTAAGATAATAAGTGCAGCAAACATACTATAAAATCACATGTTCCGAATAGGACTCCCTGTCTGGCATAGCTTCCAGTCTGAATGATCTGTTGGGATGCTCACAGAGGGTAGAGGAAATTTAACTGATGTGGTTTAAGGTGTTTCCATCTGTTTCAAATGCTATTTTTAAATAATTTACTGCTATTTACGAGTTATTGTTTGTGTTAACATAATTACTGTATAGTCTGCTGTTGTTGTTTTTTAAATGTATGTTGTGTCTTGCATATAAGCAGGAAGCTGTGTTAACTATTTTTGTTCTGTACAGACTAGCGGGATATGTTGCCTGTAGCATTTCCGTTTTAAAAAATTTGACATTATGCAAATCGGGAATACACTTTTTTTGTGATCTGATCTGTCGCAAACACTACAAAAGCCAGTTTGTCCGGTTGAAAATCCTTGTACTATAAAAAATCGGATGGCCTTGAACAGGTATGTACATTTTATAGTGTCGTTGACAGCATTGCAATAGCCCTGACTTTGCTATTCCTACAGCACAGAAATAAGGCAAGTTAAGTAGTTGGTTGTTTATTTGAATGTGTATGTAAGCTGTACATTTATTCTTTTTTCCAAACCTGAAAATCTGTTTTGCTAGGAGATTAATAAATGTGGCATTATAATTTTACAATAGATAAGGTCATTATGTTTAATACAAAGTTATTAGCACATCCATAACATTAATTCGTAATCTGCATCCATTATCCCGAGTGTCCTCTGATAAGCCTGCTTTATATTTGTTAAAAGAATGTAATTGTTCTGTAGCAACAAAAATATTATATGTGTATTCAATTCAGAACACTGGATAGTAGGTAAATTCTCCATTTACATTCAGTTAAACAGTTTCAGTCAACAGTGGATGCATTCACGGACTAAGAACAAGCTGAAAAAGCAGGATGACATTTCTTTTTTGGAAAATTAAGAATTAATACGCGACAATCTTGTTATACCCTAAGATTATGAGGTTGTGTAAGGATTGTGATGTGATTATAATGCTGCTAATTCTACATAATACATTATAATGGAAAATATGAATGGCAGCCTTAAAGCATTAACTTTAGAGTTTGAGTCTATTTAAAAAAACAAAACAAAAAAACTTTTTTTGTGTGAATAATAGGGATCATTCATGATCTTTTGTGTGTGTGTGTGTGTATACATATGTTTTTTTAAACATTTGTCATTGAAGATTTCGCCTGATGTAAATAAGCAACAAGTTTCCAAAAAGATCATTGAGTGTAATGTGAGTTACAAAATGACAGCCATGCATCTTTGCTTCGAGAAATTCCTCGAAAGCAAATCCTTGAGGGAAATGGCTTTTTGGTGTGTTGCGACCAGAGCAAACATTATCATGCATACAGTATGTAGATGTAGCAAGACTTGCTGTCTGGCAGTAGTGCGATTGCGCTGAGGGAGGGGGGGGGGGGGATCTATGCTTCCAGATCTGACATCCTGCAGCAATACTTTTCCAGCACCTGAGTGGTCGGAGTCCTTTTGGCTTTCCCCGGTGCTGAAAATATCTTGTCTTGCTACATTTGTAGTATGAATGGGATGCAAAAGGCAATGCCAATAGCATATTTCTCGCACATTACAAAATAAGAACGCCCTTTTCTAGGGGTCTTACAAACCATTACTTATTTTTATATAACTCACATTTTATTGAAGTTTTGACATGTATCCGTACATATTTTCATATCCGTAAACAGTTGTTGTACAAATGATATACATATAGAAATGATAGTCAGACTTGTAAACAAGAACATTTGAACCTAAAGCAGAAGGGGTGGGTAAGGAAGGAAAAAAAAGGGGGTGGGGGGGGAAGAAGTCGATCCTATATCCAAACGTCGCTTCCGGCGTACGCCTCCCGCGTAGCCCGACTCACTGATCTCTAACCAAAGGACCGCCCTTTACCTCCTCTGACAATCGTCTGTCTTTCGTACTTATTTTTAAAGACAACTATCCCAATTTGGCCATCCTGATTCCATCCCTATAATTTACACAACTTTCCAAAGTAGTATTTCAAAAAACATACGTCTTTACTTACTTTGGGTATGGATATGCTAATAAGCACAATACGGTTGTCCCATTTTTATTGCCTTAACGTTTACATGGATTGTCCTTAAGCTTTAGCTACCCGTAACCACTTGCAGTGCCCGCATCCATTCAGGAACATCTCTCATTCATTACCAGAACCACGAGAGCAGCCTTCAGATAGACACCCCTTAATGAAATGTATTGTATGCTAAATATAGGTGCTGTAAATTCGAGACCTTGAAATCTCTGGTCAGAATTACGGGCATTAAGTCAGTAGTACCCAGAATTTGGGGCACCTTGCCAAATCAGGAAGCAGGGATTTCATTACTTTGCTGGTGTGGGTGGGTGTGGGGTCCATCAATGTCAAAGTGAATGGTGGTCAGTGGGTCAGAGGTGATTGATTTGGGGGTGGGAGGGAATTTATTCGGAGGGGTGGGTGATGCGAAAGGGAATTGATATGGAGAAGCGGGTGATCTGGAGGAGTGGAGGGAATTGATGCAGAGGAATTGATCCAGAGGGGCAGGCAAATGTTTTTTTTTATTTGTACCTTTTTTTTTTTTTTTAATACATTCTAGCCATTCGGCTTTTAGAGCTGCAGTTCTTCAACAGGGAAGGAGAGTTGAAGCTGCAACGGCCAGAGACTGCCTCCTCGTCCCTCCCACAACCAGAGACTGACTCCAAAGTGACTGTCTGTGTATACAGTAGATTGGGGCCTGTACTGTTTGTGTGTTTGTGTGTATGTGTGTGGGGGGGTGGGGAGAAAGTTGTACTGTGTATGGAGAGAGAGATGGGGGGGGGGGCTTATACTAGGCATACAATTTTATTTGAATAAACAAGAAGTGTAGTAAAGTTCAAAAGAATGTACAAGAATAAATATTCTAAATTAGGGTTTTCTATGTTAATTATAAATTAATTAATATACAGAAAAATCTTATGAAAAACTTACATTGAGACTATAATAGTAATCCCCTCAGAATAGGCCATTACTGGCCAATAATGTTCTGGCGGGGTTAAATTCCTCCCACCATTGCATTATTGGCCAGTAATGTTCTATTCTTCTGGGATTAATACTTTAATTATAAAACTGCTGAATTAAGCAGTGCTTATCGAAATGTGGTGCCTGATGACTTTTGGTGGTCTGGGGACCACCATCAAAGTGATTTCCTGCGGGTCTCTGCCTCAGCCTATGTTTTTTTCCATCACTGTCAGCATATTAGTGTCATACTGGACTGCAGATATTGGTCCATGACCGTTTCTCTCTCTCTCTTGTAAATCTGGTGGTTCTTCACATGATTGTTAGCACTAAAGTAGTCTGCGAGAAGGGAACATTTGGAAACCCCGGCTGTAAGGCGTCCATGTCCTAAAAAAAAAAAAAAGGATCCTCTTTCAGAAAAGGTTCTTGCTTTTTCTGACCTGAAAGTAAGAATATTTAATAATACTTGTGCTTAATCTGTCTATTAAACCTGTGCCCTAACGGATTAAAACTTATTTTTTAAAATGTTAAAGGCGCTTTGCCTATAAAAAAAATGTATACTTTTCCCCACCATTATATGGGAAGCATTAGGGTCCCTGGAGCTGAACCACTGTCATTTCAGTTCTGTAGGTCCCTGCTCCCTGTGAGTTACATGTATTGGTGATGCCGTTATGTATGTTTAAAGATCCCGTGGCACGCAGGCCAATAAGAAGATGCTGCAAGGCTTCCTATTGGATGCATTACCTTTTAAAAAGACATTTTCAGTGCCCAGCCAAAGCTGCTACCGGCAGCTCGTTCTGATAGACGTATCTAGGGAAGCAGGGGGTTCCCAGAGCTAAAATCAAAATGGTTAAACGATGAAAAGAATCAAAAAATGAGGTAAAGCCACTTTAACTTTAATTTCCGATTTTTAATATGTTATGCCCATCTTTTTTTTCCATTGAGTTTGCTTTGCTTCAAAACACAGACTCCAGCTACAATGTTAAGTATCCCAAATCTGATAGCGGGGTTCATTATCAGACAGATCGTGGTCCTTGTAGAATGTCTTTGAATGCATTATCAGACCTTACAACCTACAGTAATTACTGCTTGCCAGCACGGTTATCTCTTTTAATAAAAGCTTCCCAGAAGCCAATGCATTGCAAATAACCTATTGAAAAGCAATCTGAGAGTTATTTAAGTTGTAATGCTGAAGAATAAGTCATTACAAGCCATTACTGCCATGACTGGAGCGGTTGCAGGCTTTAAAATGGTCAGAGCATTATTGGCCAGTACTAAGAAGATTATTACCATTCTAGGCTAAATGTATATTGTGGGATTAAAGCAAGTTTGTGGACCTGTTTGAGATGTAAATGTGCTTATAAGTGTCCTTTATCATTACTGTATGGTGGAGGGTTTTTGTCACTTATTTTTTTTCTTTTACTCACCATAACCTATTTTGGTACCTGGTTTGTAGCCACAACCACCTTCACAATGCAAGACCAGTAACAAAGTCGAGAAGTAGCCAAAATGGAAGCACACCACTGTCTGACGCATTTCCTAAATTTTGAGGGGGAAGAGCCTGGACAAATGTTCTGGGCCTAGCGACTTTGGGGAGGGGGTCCAGCTGGCACTGGAAGTTTATCCAGACCTTCCACTGCCGGGCCTCTATTGGCTGCCGGGCCCAAGGACTCCCCAGCTGTGGCCCGGCCTTCACTCAAAGCTCTACCCTCCCCTCCTGCCCGTGTACTGGTTTCCATGGACTTTGGACTCGCCCAGAAATGTGACCCAACTTTCGCATCTGCCTGCCGAGGCCTCCCCCCCCCCCCCACCCAAGGTAAAAGCGTGTATGTTGTTGTGGGGGAGGGATTGTGTGTGCACAACGCAGGGAGATTGTGAGATTGTGTGTGTGTGTGTGTGTGTGTGAAGTGTCCTGTATTCTACAAACTTAAATGTGGAGCCCACACGCTCCCTTACATACATGCACACGCTCCCCCCTCATGTACACACGCATGCTTGCCCTACACATGCACCTAGCTCTATCTATATCTTGAAGAAAAGACCAGTATGGTGCATATAATTAGACCATTCTGGTATTTTCTGAAAGTTGGATATTTTTTTTCTATCTAGCACAGACACCCTCTGCAGGATACTTAATATGGAGTATTATCAAAAATAGAGAAATAATTGGCGAACCACCTATTCTCTAGCAAGAAGCACACTAATGGTGCACACCGGGGCAGTTAAAACATAACATTTAATAGTACCACAATTAATAAAGGTCTACACATGCACAAACAATTTTGTATTAGAAGTGTGTATAATACAATCATAAAAATGACAGGAGGTGTAAAAATAGAATCGCTTACATTTGCTGTGTAATAACTATTGCGAATTCTGAACTATGGTACAGTGCGTTTTCTACTACTAAACTTCTAAAATAATATACACCAGAATACCCTTGGTGTGTATTAGCAGATTCATATAGGAGTGTTGTTCTGATGGTGATGACTAATAACCAACAGGCTCAGCCACAATTGGTAATGCAACAATGCATATCCAGATTAGCTAAACAATGATTTGTATATATAGAATGCACCCTGCATGAATCTAATTCATAGATGTTTGTGATGGCTAACTAGATATAAAAGCCGTGAGTAGCACAGTGCAGCTCTAATATCACTGCATAATTGTACCAAACCCTTAATTGAATTTCACAGATGCCTTTCATGAGAAAAACACAAATTCATACACTATTGCAGGGATAGTTGGTAGATGAGACTTATTTCTGGTAGAAAATTCAATTGAAATGTGTGTTGTCGTCATATATTTACCATTGCTAAGATTTGTCCAAATAGATTAGCCTTAATAACACTTGGTTATTGCACATGTAACAACCGAATTATATACAATTCTGCTCTCCTATTACAAGTAGGTGTATGAATCAAGGTGCACTAGAGGAATATACAAATACGAAAATATAAACCTATTGATCCCCTAAGGGATCAAAAGAAAGACCCTCTAATCACATGCACTCTATGATTATAGATGGTAAATACTAAGAGTATGTCTAGCTCCCTCCAAATAGATAGGGTCTTGATAAAAACAAAAATAATAAAATTTTATTACATCCAAATAAATATATGTGACACTGTGAATAATCTAAATATACTAAAAATAGTTACAATCCCCATAGAGGAGTAGCGGTATAAATGGTAAGTATAAATCACCTAAATAGTGAATATTTAATACTGCTGCGACACCAGCAAAGAGAACAATTCTATAGGAAACGAAAAGCAACCTTTAGTACCGTACATTAATAGCTTGACATAGTATATAATTATGGAATCACTCACAGCAGTGTACTATTATTTATGAACTATAGCCTATTGGCTGTATATAACAAGTAGACACTGCTAAGGTCATGATAAATACATATTCTTCAATAGTATAGTTTTGCTATTTAGGTATCCAAAAGGTAGGCTGCCTTTGTATCTGTATAGTATCTGGTTGCGACATATGTATCCGTGTGGCAGGATGTGTGTTATCTATAACATCAGAACGCATTGAATGGTATAACTGCAGGCTGATATGTCCAAATAGCAGCGTTATGTAATATATATAGTACTCAATTGCAAATACATCTATAAGATGTTAAAGTAGTTAGTCTGCCTCGGCAGATCAGATACAACGCAAGTAACCAGTCTGCCACGGAGGGTCAGATACAAACGGAGCAGGTATACAAGCCTAAATAGCAAAACTATACTATTGAAGGATATGTATTTATCATAACCATAGCAGGATAGCAGGCATAACCCATAGAGGATCTTTCTTTTGATCCCTTAGGGGATCAATAGGTTTATATTTTGGTATTACACATGTAACCCTGTTTCCCCCACGCAAGCTCACATAGGGTCTCCTAAGGGAAATACTGCTCTGGTTTCATCGGTCTGGTTGGTGCATACCTGCTGATAACAGAGGGCCCTGGGTCTCCCGCATGATGTAGTAGGCGAATACCAGGACAGGCTTCTCGGGTTGTGTCCGAATACTACTTAAGGTGCAGCGCCTCCACCTTGTGCAGCCCCCAGTGGTGTGGGGTGCAGTTTCTGCAAAAGAACTTGTCCCCCTCCTCCCAATATACTTCACTCTCAGGCAGGCGGTATAGGTAAAATGCAGATGTATTTATTTGATCTTCCTTTCTAGCAGCAGTCTCAATCACAGCAGACAGAAGGCTCTTCACCTTCAGGATATCCCTGAACTCACTCCTGGCCACGGGCACCAAGAGTGGTTCTTGCTCTTCCCCTACCCCCTTTTTAGGGTAGGAGGTATAAGGTTACCCCAGACTCCCCTAAGGGAGGGCCTCAAGCTTACCAGAGACCTGGCACTTTGGCACGGGTACCCTGTCTCTCTACAGGGTATAGACCAACTAATTAAATAGGAAGTTGCAGTACATTAAGCAGCTCCAACAGGCACCACCCCTGTGTCTCTGATTGGACACAGAGCCTGATGACACTGACTCACTGCACTACATGAATTGGGAAAACCCATGATTGCTCCTGGCAAACCTGCCCATACCCAGGTATTACAGCCAGGACGAGGGCAGACCTATAGCCCAAAGCACACAGGGCTACACACAAATAGTCAGGAAAAACACAGCAGCAATCTGTCAAGCTGTAGGTTTAAACATTGTAACAATAGGTGGAAGAGTCTGGTCTAACTTCTATTTTAGATGCTATATGAGGCATGCCACAGCTTCAACTAGCTGCATAGTTATTGCAACAGTATCTTTAGGTAGCCAGACGATTCACACACGCGTATACATGTATACGTTCGCGCACGCACGCGCATGTATGTATACGTACACCAGCTCCCCTCATAGAAAAGAGGTTGCATAGGCTATGGGAATTAGATCTTCCTTTAACCTGGCAATGTGTTTCAAACCATTTCTAATAGAAAGAGGTGATTTGGCACACAATCAATGAAGCACTATAATGTCACCTGCCAGTGCCCACGGACCAAGGGGGGTCGTCCTACCAGGTCCCCAAGTGGTATCAGGGTAAAGAGAATAGTCCAGGCACACGGTCTTATCACAAAGAAGAACATTTAATCCAGCATAAATCCAACGTTTCGGCTGCACACAGGCAGCCTTTGTCAAGGTGAGAGCTCTCACCTTGACAAAGGCTGCCTGTGTGCAGCCGAAACGTTGGATTTATGCTGGATTAAATTTTCTTTTGTGTTTAGTCCAGGCACACGGTCTTTTCTCAAACCATTTCTAAACCACATTGGCAAATAAAAAAAATATATTTTCCCTCCGCATACTTCTATTGCTCCGTTGTTACATTAAAGCCCAGGGACATAGAATTCTTTGAAGTTGCCTCTATTGAAAAATATATATTTAGCTTTATTTACATGCTGTCGCTACAGAACCAATATCAGACTGCCTGTTTCTGTTATTGTTCCTCATTGCCTCAAAGATCATTTTAAGGAAAACGAGCGATTCTCTGAACAATTACAACAATTAAGTGTGGTTTCCCATGGAGAAATTACTGTTGGTCTCTTCAGGTAGATTGTTTATTATTGGACAAATGGTGTTTGAAATGGCCTGACATTCTGCACAGGGCTGCTCAATGTGAACTCAATTCTCTGCTGTAGCATTGAGCATTTACACATTCAATTGGTATTTCAATGCAGGACAATCTTTTAGTGTGTATTTATCTATTTTTAGGAGCCTGCTGGAATTAAGTCCCCACACCTAATTTCTATACTGTTATATAATTGCATGTTAACAAGTTTCCAGTCGCCTGTACGTCTTGCTTTTTGGACGGCCGATTTGTATTTTGTTAAAGGCATCTACTGTAGTTTCATTAAAGTTAATTTGTCAGTAATTTCTGGATTTCCACCTTAATGCTAGATTATGTAAACAAGATGGTTTGACGTTTTGTTAATCTATTTATATCTGCTGATATGTACAGTACATGACTTCTTATCCTATTCTAACTGCGGTAAAGTGCTTGTTCCACTTGTTTGTGTGTTTTTATGTAACCCTTAATGTTATTATTTAATTCCTTAAACAATTTCCCTGGTGTTGTTCCTCTTTACACCCTGTTGGACTATTTCGTCCTGCAATATTCGCCAGTTCTTTAGAATTTTTTTTATTAGAACTGTAGGGATCCCATTAGTTATATTGTCTGGCTCACTCCATCATTTGACATTATAGCAATATTTCCTTGGTTAATCCGAATTAATTAAATATCCCATTTTATATTATTCGTTTTTTGCTTTTATAGATGCATGACTTCTAAGCCTAAATTAAGAAGATGAAACATTGAAATGATGGCGCTCAACAGATGAAATCGGTGCATGTCAAAGCTATTTCAATTACGCTTGTGTTCGACTATGTACTAAGTTTAACCTTCTCATGTGTGCCAGCTGCGTCATTCATTTCATTGTTTTGGCGCACAGAAATAGAGCATCTAATGTTCAGATTAAAATATTCTATTTGTACTACATACAAGTTGCATGTGCCACAAAATCGATTAAAAGCGCGTCACAATCGTCCACCAAGTTCATTATTTAACTCAGACACTTAATAGTGTTGGAGCATAATTAATTTGGTAATGTATGTATCAAACACAAAATGTATTTGATGCAGCACTGCTGTTTCATTATAGTATATAGGCCAGAAAATGTATTTTCACAGTATAGCTATTAATAATTATTAATGCAGAATTATCTATATTTGCCAATTCTCATGCTAACCTTAAAAAAAAAAAAAGCACAATTCTATTTAATTTAAATTGTATCAAGTCAGGTGTCAAACATTAGGAATGAGGGGGGGAAAAATTGAAACCGCAAATTGTCAGGTATACAATCTTAATACACATTATGCTTTATATTTATTTATTTTTTTAAAGACGGTTTTATATCATTTAGCACTGCGATTTTTAACGCAACACAAATTTGAAAACAAACGTTCGTACATAGGCCCCTGTTAGATTAGTGATTCTCTTTTCACATTTATTGGACACTATTGTGAAACTTTACCATACTTCTTGCAAGAACAACATATTTTAAAATGAGACTTTGGTTGCTACAGGCGATATAAATATGGACCTGTTCAATGCAGTCAATGTGTCTTCTGTGACAAAACGTGCACCTTCTTTGTGTGCGACACTCATGGTATATCCTATTCTCCAATAATTTCTATTTTAAATTAAGCACCTTCATTTTGTGTGTTTTTAAAACAAATATAATATGTATGTACATATTTAATCTGAACAGTTGCTGGAAAGGAAGAGTGCCAGCGATAGATAATTTAATGAGAATCTCTCATTTGGATCGGGTTTTTGACAGGTGGAATTCTAGCAGAATCTCCCCTGCCTTATCTTGCTATTCTCTTGTGAGGACTTGTCAGTTAGATGAGGGGGTGGTAATTAAGGTGGAAAAAAAATCCTGTTCTTCCTGGTAACGACAAATTTCTTTATCCTGGCTATTAAACCTTAAAGTGAATTCTCTAATGGGCTCCCATTACAGAAGAGTGAGTCAGACAAGACATGCAGGTGGAAGTCTAATACCTTTTTTTTTATTTCTTTTGTCATATAGCTATGTAACTGGAAATCAAAGGGATAGCACACAAGCTCTGTTTGTGTGATTATACTTTCCAATTACCTCTGTATCAACTGAGGCCACGTGTGTTAAAGTAAAACATTTATCCCAGAACACAACTACACTAATACTAGAGATCCAAAAATGGAGTCTTAAGTCTTTTGTTTATGTTCTGTTTCCTGCAGTTTTATTTGTCACTTTCTTTAACCCACAAACATGTACTTGTTTCCTGAATGGAAACATGAATAATGAGAACTGTCTCTCAATGAACACATTGTTGCTAAATAATACCAAGTGGATCATAGCAACCTTGATTTAACAAATTAGATGGGGCATACCGACACAGCTTTAACTAGCAGACATCAATCTATTTTTTTTTTTTTTTTTCCAGTAGGGTCCACGTTACACGGCAGCTACTAGGTGTTTCTATCAGTAGAATGTTGCAAACCACTCCCTTGTAATCTATTACACACAATGGGTTCTCTTACTCGTTGAGGCAAATTCATTGATTTCCATATACAGTATGACAGTTTTCACTTGGAGAATGGAAAGTACTAGAACTGAAAAAATAGAGTGAGAAATGTCCAATTGTCGCTCGCTGACTAATAATTTCATGTCTGTGATGGCTGGGCACAATCTTTCTCTCTGGAAAAGCGTTGCCCAGCTGAATTTTGGACAGCACCTGACGCGCTCACGCTCGGCACTGAGCCCCTGCAGCCGCAATGAGAGCGGCTTTAGCAAGGGCTCACTTCCGCAAGCGTGCAGAAGCGCAAGTCTTGCCAAAATTTTAAAATCAAGCGCTCAAGGGAGCGCAGGGCCGGTCACGTGAGCGGTTCGCCCAATGAGGGGTGATTCTTTGTTACGAGAGAGGGGCTCTGATCCTCTTTTTCAAACAATCATTAATATTCTTCTCAACCCTAATGGGCTTTAGGATTATATTACAAATTGTATACGTTATTCCGGAAAAGACCTGGTCATAATACTTTTACCTGAGTTGATTGAATTTGAATTTTGGGGGGGAAAAGTTGTGTACTTTTCTTTAGACAGGAAGAATTTGTGGAAACGTGTTATTTTTAATATTACCTGTATTTATGTGCACAGAAATGTTCGAAATCGACCTGGCAGCATTAATAAGAATGCAGGAGGAAAAAGCAAGGACTAGAATGGATTTGTACTCTTAATTATCATGGTAGAGGACATACGTTATGCTTCATAACCTTGACTGGAGAGGGAATTGATGTTAATTAAAGGTGCAGTAAATTCACTTCTTAATAACAGGTCTGTCCTTCTTATTGGTTAGTCATCAAACAAGTGCAAGTATTTAAAATCCATGATAGAACCATTTACAGCGGGGGACTTTAAAGTAAGACGTTAATTGTTTATCATACTTTCTTTTAGATAAAGTAATTAAAATATATGTACAGCCTTCCCTGTCAACCCGCTTGAAACCCCACGATTTCACCCACTGAACTTCTCATTGCAATTAGTTCACTCTGGCCTTGTATACTGTAGGACTTCAACTTGAACATTGATTTAGTTGATGCTGGAAGGAGAAGAATATACTGTACATGAATCTTTTAAACTGTGTTCTCTAGAGCAGGGATACAATCATTTTCTTATGTATGAATTTAAAGGTCAGAATACTATGTGGATTTTATACATTAACTTTTATCTATCTCCTCAATGTATTCTGAATATGAGCAGGGTGAATGTATTCTAGTTGGTATATACATATAACACTTTGCTGTACGATACTTTTTCCTTTATGTAATAGATATGCTCTTGTGGAAAAGGCTAATAAAGTCTTTACAGTGCAATACCTTGACAGCCTCCCTGGAGCTGAACGAGATGCCACTGATCTGAACATTGGTGCTAACACTGCATTTGTTTCCACACAGTGAGCAGGATCTCAAAGGGATATTTCTGTCATGACTTTTTGTAGGAAGATAAAATATAACAGTAGGCTCCAACAGGAGTTTAAACTGGCGTTTAGTAGGCTAAATATCTATCGCCATTAAACATATTAAATTCCATACTGCTATAAAATATGAAAATAACTAAAATAATGAACAGTTGCCAGTGAATCAGATAGGTTGTTGCCAAAACCACTCCAATAATAAATATAATTAAAATAGAATATCCGAGAATAAATGATCACATTAAGATAATACAAAACGACTGCAAAATACCATCAATACAGGCTTACATTAAATAATAAAAATCTAGTAATAAAAATAACAATAAATGGCAGACATTACCAAGGAGGCCCCGTCATCATATATGCCTGGTAAACTTTTAAAGATGGCGTATAACACCGCACATTTGAATCGCACGTATCTATCTGTACATGGGCATCATTCTACCAAGCACCTAAACTATTCAGAATCCTTGAATTTAATGAAAAATATGAATTGCAACAAGTAGAGACCTCATGAGCAGTGGATCTCAATGAAAAATATGAATCGCAACAAGTAGAGACCTCACGAGCAGTGGATCTCTGAAGAATAACACCGTAAATGCTTTCACTTAATGGAGTGCTAGTTTGCTAGATTTGACCCTTTCTCTGCCAGAATGTTGCTCGTGTTAGAGATGACTTGGTTGCACCACCCAAATACGAGGGGCAGAAGGGGAAGTCTCTTCATTCTGATAGTGTACACAGCGCACAGAAAGCTGAGAATGTTCTCTCCCTAAGTTGCAAGCTCAGAAAAGGGATGATGTTCCCTGAACATAAGCATCATTAGCATGCTGATCGTGGTGATCTCCAGTTAATGCCAGGTTAATAAACAATAAATCAAATAAGGTTAATAATGTTGAAATGTCATATTAAATGACACTAATAGCTAGAAACTGCTGGTGTCACCTGTATTTAAAATATTGTAAATCCAAATTAGTTAGAATTGGCGGATACTATTGTTGTGGGTTTTTTTCACCTGTTTTTGTTGTGTGGGTTAGTGGTGTAATCACTTGTTAGACTTGACAATGTTAACATACTGTATATAGACTCTCTTACATTTATGATTAGTTGCTATATATGTAGACGTGTATTTGGGTTTTTGGGTTGGAAAGAAATGTATGGCTGTTTTTCCAGAAGGTAACTATTGTGTAGACTTCTTCTCGGGACAAACACTGAGAAGGCTCGGACTGGAAATATCTGTTCTCTATCGGGTCCTTCATCCTGCATAGTCCTTTTTATATATTTGTTCAAACTTAAGGGCACATTTTGTAAATGCCCGGATGGGTTATTGCACCCATTCTGGCATTAACTCCGAAGGAGGCCTAATGGGAGGTAACATCAGAACAGGTGCAATAACCTGTAAATGTAACCAGGGCTGGTGCAAGGGTTTTCAGCACCCTAGGCGAACCTTCAGCCCAACCTTACGTTTTTGAATTTTTTTCTTTTTCTTTATTATAGACCCATTTTCTCTCACTCCTCCTTCCTCATCCTCTCATCTCACCCCCTCCCATACCTCAATCACCTCCTCAATCACCCTTCTTCTTCTCACCTTACTGTCTCACTCCTCTTCCTTCTCCCCTACCTCTCTCCCCCCTCCGTCTCCCCTACCTCTCACACCCTACTTCTCCCCCCTCCTCTCCTTCCTCTCTCCCCTACCTCTCACCTCATTCTTCTCCCTTGCCTCTCACCCCTTCCTCTCTCTACCCCCCTCCTTCTTCCCTTCCTCTCTCTACTCCCCTGCTTCTCCTTTTTCCCTCTCACCCCCACCTCCATCTCCTCTTACCTGGCTTCGGGGGAGCAGAGGAGCAAGAAGACGGCGGGCAGCAGAAGAGGACTGAGGATCATGTGAGTGGAGCAAGGCAGCACAGGAGCTCAGCCAGGGAGAAGCAGCGCTGTAGCACTGGCAGACACCGGAAGTCAGTAAAGACTTCCGGGTCGGACCCCTGGGCCGTGCACCTCCCCGGTCATCATCCTGTGCCACCATGCTTTGCTCACATAGAGCCGCTCACCATCTTACTCCTCTGCTGCCGTTCTCCGTTCTCTTCTTCCGCTGTCGTCGTCCTCCTCTGCTGTTGCCGCTGCCCCAAAATATGCTGCTCCAGGCTACTGCCTAAGTCGCCTAGTGGTAGCTCCTGCACTGAATGCACCTTGGTGTGCTGTCGTGCTTTTTGTTACTTCTCCCATTTCCTTTATATGAAACAATGGTTTGCTACCTAATCATTTAATGAACTATAAGAATTTAGGGGGGAATAAATAAATGAAAGCGGTGCTGAACATATGTAAAGGTACCTTACTATTCTGTATCTGAATTCTGGCAGCCTGTGGCTTTGGATATTGTGTTGGGAGGTCTGTATTGCAACTGTTCCACATCACTGTATTGTGCTTTCTGGTTGTAGTGAACACTGCAACCCGAGTGGCTCCATTGGAAGTCTTCCCTGCTCAGCTCCACCTGGAAATCCGGGCAAACTAGGTGGGCCAAGGGGTTCGTATCTGCTGTCAAATTCTGTTTCCATGTGTTCACTGAGAGTTCTTATTAATGTGTTGTAAGCTGGTAAATCGTTTCATTTAAAGCTGCAGGCCAAGCAATATCCTACATGTGTGGGCTTTTTTTGTTAAAAAATAAATCAGTTCTGTACTATGAGAAAATAGTTTGTAGCATTTTTTTTAAACAACTCTGACACTTTTAATGTATTATAATGTTACAATTTTTTGTTTCTATAGCAACCATTTACAAAGTCACATCCATTTCCTCTGCTGAAACAGGCTCTGGCACACCCCTTTTTTGAGCCCTGCCCTCCCTCTAGCAGTGCACCAATTGTATCTGATACCAATATGTGCTGTGTCACAGGATCTTCCCCACAGAACTTTGCATCTTTGGTCGTCTTCTGCTGCACTGACAGCCATTTAGTGAACCCCCGAGCCGAATCTTCGCCGATCGCTCACAGGAGAATAAATCAACCGACAACTTAGCCAATTACATATCATTGTGTGGATTGTATTGATGCACATGTTAAAGGGGTGTGTGTGGTGTGTATATGTATATGTATATAGATATCTATATATATCGATATAGATATCTATATATATGTATATAGATATCTATATATATCGATATAGATATCTATATATATCGATATCGATATAGATATATTAATATTATATATATATATATCTATATCGATATCAATATATATATATATATATATATATATATATAGATATTGATATCTAGAATATTTTTTTTTTTGACTGCTGCTTTAATCTGTTGTGCCAGTATGTTTTTTCTTTCTATTTTTAATTTCTATAATCCAATAAACGTGTAATTGTTAATTAAAAACCGGTCACTGTGTATTGTAAACCCATCTCTGAGAACCGTATCAAATAAAAAATCCATGAATGATTCATACACCAAGTCACATCCAAGCATTTAATACATTCCTTCATTCAAGTTACTCCAGCAATTATGAAATCAATCCGTCAGCCAAATACTTTCATTCACTCAAGCATCCACATACACTCTCATGTGGCTAATTTTAATGTATTCCTCTGACTTTTGAAACAAACTTAAAAAAAACAACAAAAAGCTAATGACCACAGCAGTGCTATATAAAAATTCCAGCCATAAAGCTGCCTTGTGGGTTTAAGATCTATGGACATTTAATGGGTTCTTGCCCTTTTGATTCTTCAAAGCATAATTATAACAAATATAAAGCGTACCTCCATGTGTGGGAGTGTTTTAATTATTGTTTCTTTACAATGTCTTGGTTTTATTTGGCAAGAATAGTTACCCAAACATGCACCTGTGTTGGTTGCCCCACCCTTGTTTCCAAGGAGGAGAAACCAGAGTGAAGGAAGCTATTCAATTTTTCGATTTGATACAGGTTTTTTTTTTTTGTAGATTTAATTGTAGAAGCTTTTAGTTTTTGTTTATAGTAATTATAGTTGTGCTATAAACCTATATTTGTTTTATGAACAATATAGTTATAAGCAAGACCCACTTGCCAGCTTTGGGATTAAAGTGACATTTGGATAAGTGGTGGCATTTTAGAATACCACACCTACTTGTTAAATAATGTTTAAACATGGCAGGCAACTTTTAGTTACTTCAAATCCTGTTTTTTCTTTTTCATTGTAAATATAAACCTCAACAACGTTGACCCTTAAACAGTCTAATTCAGGAGTGGCTTTCAGGACAGGTTAGATTTTCAGGATATCCCTGCTTCAACACAGGTGGCTCAATCAGTGGCTCAGTGTAACGCTTGCGCGAGCCCACAAACTAGAACTGACCCCGGTACTGAGGTCGGAAGGACAGTGCCGCACACCCACAGCTGCGGGGGCGTGCCTAGAAGGCGGATTGTCAACGTAGCAGGGTCTGGGTTGGAGAGAGAGAGGGTTAATCCAATATACTTGCCGGGGTCCTGGGTTAAAGAGAGCAGCGTAGTCAATGTCCGTAAGCCAATGGTCTGGAGTGGAGAGAACAGCGTAGTGGAGGTCCGTGAGCCTGGGTCGAGGAGAAGTAGACGTAGTCGAAGGCAAGCCGGTTGGTACACGAAGGGCCAAACTGCAAGGATTCAGGAAACCAGACAGGACAAGGCAAAACACAACGAAGGATCCGCACAAGGCTACAATAATTATGCTCAGCAATGCATCCGAGCACTAGCAGGGTATTTGAGGTAGGAAGCCAATGACACCGGAGGCGGAGCGGAGGCGCGGCCCCAGCGGAGGCTGTGATAGGTGCAGGAGAACAAGGGGCTTGTTAAGGCTTGACGCGCAGCTAGAGATTGCTGCGCGGAGGAGGAGCGGAGCTTCCGAGGGGGTGGAGCCAGACTGCCTTGAGTAGCATAAGAAGCGCGCGTGCTCTGTAAAGAGCGGGGTTGTGCGCACCAGAGGAGAGGGGAGCGGAGGCAGCTGCAGTACTGTTGGTAAGAGAGGAGGGAACACGCCGCAAGGACGTGTTCCCCGATTCCTCACACTCTGTGAAAGATCGAGCCACTGATTGAGCCACCTGTGCTGAAACAGGGATTTATTTCAATCCTGGCTTGTTGGTGGCCCTTGAGGACTGGAGTTGGCCACTCATGATCGAATTTGATATAATTATTGTAGCCGGAGATTAGATCAACCGTAGTGTCAGATCTGTAGATACTGTGTACGCCACCTAAATGAAAAGGAATTCTATGCTTTTGAGGAGTGTTTTTCGTCAGTAGTGCATAGTTAATGTTCTTTCCGTTTTCATGGCCTAATGTATTTTGTTAAAGGTGAGAATTTGTGTTAAATCATGATTGCCAGGTGCTTATGATTTTTTAGTATAGGGATAAACCATATGTTTGAAATGTGCTATGCTTTTTAAAACAAGTAAAAAAAAAATGTAGCTTATGTAACGGCTGGACCCCCCTTGTCTGACCCACCCAATCTCACATTGGCCCGTGTGGTCTAACCGGTCCCCATTACAAGGTCGTGTGTGGTGGTGCACCTGCTAGTAACAGGACTCCTGAGTCTCCCGCTTGGTGTTATAGAGGATGGCAGCAGGACAGGTATCTGAGGTAGTGGTTACGAGTCCAACTTACTTCATGTGCAGCGCCTCCACCTCATCAGGATCTATGCTTCCGCAGGGAGATGGTCCTGGTGAGGAACTCCTTCTCGGTGGTGACTGCCACTGCAGAGTAATCTCACACTCACACAGCGGGGGTATCTTTGAACATGGCATCTTTATTGTGGTTTGGGATGTAGCAGACTGCCCCATGCAGCTGCCGGCTCTAGCCGCACATCTCGTCGTGCTGTCCCTTTGCCAGGTACGCCCTCCCGTATTGAAGTGGGATTCCCTTTCTCCTAGGGAGATCACCCCTGCGCCAGGTCCCTGGACACAGTGTGGCTTAGACAGACTTGATTGGTCACTCTGCTACCGCTAGTTACAGCACTAGGGTCACAAAAGTATTCCTCCAATCCCTTATGCAGGAGCATACATTTTACCAGCTGCTTCACACAACTGCTGGCTAACAACTACTAACTGACAGTGCTGTGCCCTTTATACCTCAGGGGGCAGGCGCATCTCTGATGTCACTATCCAGGGACTCAGAGCATACAGCCACTCCCGTCCTTACACAGGGCACCACACCAGTGTGTGAGGGAAAACCTCCATAGCTACTGTTGGCAGGCCTGTACTTACCAGGACTTACTGCCAACAGGGAAGATGTACGCAGTCATTATTATGCATGGCTACACTTATTTTTCAGGGGGGGGGGGGGGTGCGATGGTTGCAGAGACCCCGCGCTCTTACCCCATGGCATTTAAATGAATGCCTGGGGTATCGTGTGAGGCCCCTGCAACGTCCCTTACATTGTGTTCGGCGACAAGTCGCCATGACAACAGCGTCAAAGATCACTCTGTCACGTTGCCATGGCAACGTGACCCCGCGGCGTCATTTGACGCCAAAGACGAGGTAAGGAGGGGGGGGGGAACAGCAGGGGGCGCAGCGGGGAAAGTTAGCGCACCCCTGCGTTAAGCTATTGTGCTATATGTAGTCACATATAATTAAAAGTATATGAAAGGCGGAACGAAGAAATATATTTAGTGCACTTTTATGTAGAATCTAGTTCAGATTTTTGCTTACAGTAGTAACAAGGACTAAAAGTTTTCTAGTTATCTTCCTTTAACTGGCATTGCTCATGTTAAGGCCATTGTAATGCACTCTGCCATTTTGCACCGATTTGTGGTTTTCTGGGAGAGTATTTCTTTATATTTGCATTTTCGGTATTGTGAGCGTCATGACGGTCAATGCCTAGCTAACTGTTCAAACAGCACAAGTTTTTAACATAATTGTTTAATGCTGGACTTAGGGATTTTGTGATAAGTTATTGTGAGCTATCTCACTACTAATAAGTACATATTTACTAGTCCAATCTCCCCTAGTTCCAGTTTGAGTAAATGTTTGTTGGTTCGTTTTATGTGTTAGGTCATTGTTTGTTTATTAAGTATATTTGCTTAGATGTATCACTATTTATTTTAATTATTTGAATGAAGTATAACTTTTTAATTTTAATTCATCATTTCAAACTTTCAATGAGTGCTTGTTAAAGGGTGTTTACTTTCTTCCCATTTCACTGTTATTTTGCTTTGTTAGAAGTGTGTTCTCTGGACTGCAGAAAATGGCTTTGAAGCATTATGCCAAATTTTGTCCCCTGTAACTTGGGATTTTTGTAATTTAAATCTTTGTGTGTTGCTGTGACAGTGATTACTGTTATTATTATTGGGACCATGTTGTCACGATTACATGCATAATTGCCCTTCGGTTCAAATAATAGATAGATACATTTGCATTGCAAAGTAAATTCGCCTTATCTTTAAATTCACAGGTGGGCCCATTTTATACTGTTCTGATAATGCCTTAAAGAGCATTATCTTCAGTAGTCAGTAAAAATGTTGGTATTTTTCATTGGTTTAACTATCAGTGGTACCCCTGTCCAACAGTTTTATGTGTTCAGATTTATCGGTACTGTTTCTTTTTCAAGTGGCAGCTGCAGTATTTAAAGCCTTCATTATAAATCCTGCCCTTCCCCTTGAATATTCATGACCTGTTTGGCAGACAGATCTCTTTCCTGTCATAAGCAGCTGCTCAAGAGTCTGCTTTGGTTGACGGCCTGTTACACTTGAGCTGCCAGCTATCAGTCATTCATAGTGACATTTGGTCAGATTTTTCACACCTTTCGCCATTTAAAAAAATAAATAATGGTGCACAGCAAATTGGGAACATAAATTCTATTTTGTGTGTGTGTGTGTGTGTATGTGTGTGTGTGTGTGTGTGTGTGTGTGTGTGTGTGTATCTCACTGTCAGTTTGAAAAAAAATTAATCTCTTTTTATTTTACAATGGAATACATGTTACATGTTGTTATTTAGCTGACTCAAGCACAATGACTTTACCTGAACAGTTGGAATCCTAGATTAACTAATGATGTTTCTACACGTTGATCGTTTGGAGTTGTTCATAGCTATTATTCTAGTGTATATCGAAACCTCGCAGGCCTTTTTCTTCATGGGTCCTGTGGATACCTGATGTTACTCAATAGATTAAGTGTTGTCTTCCACACATGTGCCTTCAGCCGGTGTAATAAAAGTGTCAGATATCAGGTTTTTGTTCTTGCATCCTCAGTTCAATAACATTTGTAATTAAAGCATGTGATTTGCAATAATTGGCTTTAGGGGATTTACCCAACTCCTGAGGTATGTTCTGTCTGATACTACTGTCAATAATGCCTACTCTTAGCATTCCTCCCTATTCTCCTTTAAATTTCAGACAATTTCATGTCTGTAAAGCAGCAGTTCAAGCTGCTGTTCAAAACCCCCCCCCCCCCCCCAAAAAAACAATTGCATTCAATATGTGCATCAATACAATCTGCACACTGACAAGTGATTAGCTAAATTGTTGATCAATCCGTTCTCTTGTAATCAAACGCTGAATATTCGGCTCGAGGGTTCTTTATAGCACTGATGGGGTTGCAGAAGATTACCCAAGATGCAAAGTTCTGTGTTGTCAGGCAGCCCTATTGGTCATATCAAGTTTCAGCCTGACAACTTCAGTATTTCAAGCACTGTTGTCACACACTACCCACAAACCCTCTGAAGAAGTCGCAGACTGCGATGAAACGAGTATGGAAGGTTTTGGTTACCTGGCACTACGTAATCAAATGGCGACACGGTCGTGGCTGGATCGTGCAGCGGATACCACTTTGGCCGTTAGCAGGGAAATTGTCCATCTACATCGGGGCTTCCCCTACCTTGTGACGGGCTATCTACAGTCGGAGAGCTATGCAGACAGTCCTTCATTTCCATTGGCGGTGATATATATGCACAAACCCTTGTTTTTATCTTATGTTTTGCAAGTGCGCTTGATTTCCTTGTTTATCACCTTTCCCTTCCTTAATAAATTTCATATTGAGGTAGGGGGTTGTGCTCACTCTTTTTCTTTTCAGTATGTACTGTATGTGTATGTATTGTGACTGTCATAGACTCTGTATACATTAGTAGGAGGTGGCAGTATGCCTGCTTTCCAGTATGCAAGGAGTTAACCCCACTGATTAGGCAGTCCACAGGTGATCCTAATTAAGTAAGCTCACCTGCTTTTAAAAGAGGAAATGCCTCTGGGGCAGCAATCGCTCTCAGACACTGAGAGAGGACAGAGGAGAGCTGACAGACAGACACAGCCTGCTCATATTTATGCTGTCCCGAGGGGAGTAAAGCTCCCAGGTAAGGAGCCAAGTGGTGTTACCGAATATTGTTGATCTGGTCTAGTTTAGCTAGCCAGCCAGGTAGATAGACTAAACTTTTGTTTAGTTAGTTTCCCTAACTGGGATAGGCTTTTGCTTTGTTTTGTTTCACTTAAAGGGACAGAGCACCCATTGTTTTGTTATAGTTTTGGACAAATAAAACCCCCAGCATATTATTTCACCGGAAGAATTGTGTTGCCTCCTCACTAACCACGGTCATCCTGCTATATATATATATATATATATATATGTATGTGTGTGTGTGTGTGTGTATATATATATGTGTGTTTATATATGTATATATTGTGATGCCCACACCATGTTGTAGCATCTTTTAGTCCCAGATAAAGGCAGGAAACGTCGTATTTTCTATGCAGGGGTTTATTTACAGTGATGAAATCATATGCTAACAGGACCACTGTTCCTTTAAATCAAAACACATAAAAATAACACATATTCCTTTTAGGGAAAGCCAACTACACCAAAGCTTTCGCCCTCACTAACTGCCTGCCCAGCTAAGCTGGTTCCCAAGCCAAAACATGCCCTAGCATATGCAACAAACTACAGTCTCTACACACAATAAGGGTTGTGCTTATCTTAGTCTTTTTGGAGTAGACGTCTCTGCTTCAGCACAGCCTTATCGTCCTTCTTAGGGGATCTCAGCCCCACGTTGAGCCCAGAGAAACTCCTCTGTAGGTGCTCTATACCAGCTTCTGCAGATGGGGAGCCCTTTTATCCCCCCTCCTTCTCTGGGGAAAACAGTCTATCAGCATAGCAACTTTCAGTCTGTCTTTTAAACCACTTCCTTGTTCACTCAGACCAGGCTGATTAACTCCATTAGTTAGCAGCTGCTGCTGGCTTCTCTGAGGATTTAACTCTCTGTGGACTGGAAAGCACACTTACTCCACTGTTCCAGCCCCTAGAGCATAGTGATGGTATCACATTATATACTGTATTAGAACCACAACAAGAAAAAAGAACCCTCACATAAAGCGCTCGGACATGATGATAAAATATAATGAAAACATTTATTAAATCAATTAAATAAAAAAAGTCAATGCAAAGCAATAACACAGACAAAATAACAAACATGACTGACTAAAACAAAACCTACCTACTGACCTCTAAATAATAAGGACAAATAATCAGGACTGAACAAAATACATAAAAAAAGGAACTAAGAAAAACCCCTCTATCTAATTAGACCACACTGGGTACAAAGTACCCAAACGTGGTTTCAACCGGCCGGTTAATCGGCAAAAAAGGGGGGTGATCTAAACATCTACGCTAACTAGCTGCAAACCTGTGGCTCATAATGAAGCCAAAAGATATAATTTATATGAGAGCACCTAAAGGGACATACATAGACATACATCAGAGAAAATACTCATGTCACCAAACACATCCAAAACACACAGATTAAATAACAGAATCTCCTGCATTACTGGAGGCTGCAAACATTGCCTGATTGAGGGAAAGAAAGAAACCCTCTCCAATGAAGCCCACACAGATAATCATAGGGCAATGTTGTGGTGTTTGGAGATTAAGCCACTAGTATGGCTGTATACATGCAACCAGCCTACTGATGACTATTATAGCATGCTAGTGCAGCGGTGCGCAAATTGGGGGGCGCGAGACTGCCAGCGGGGGGGCGCGGGGTTTACAGAGGCCCCGCGTGCTTCCCGAAGGCACTTAAATTAAGTGCCAGGGGAGCTGTAGGGCCTCTGTAAACCTTCACTTACCTAGGCTCTGGCGGCTTCCTTCCTGCGTCGCCATGCCAACGCGGCGTCAAAATGACGCCACGAGGTCATGTGACGTCGCGTTGCTATGGTCATGTGACGTCATGTTGCTATGGCAACGTGACGTCATGCCGCCGGAGCGCAGGTGAGTGGGGGTTAGGGGGGGCGCGGGAGTGAGGGGACCGCCGGTAGGGGGGCACAGGGAAAAATGTTTGCGCCCCCCTGTGCTATTGCACCATAGGAACAGCAGAGGTAGATGTACTCAGCTCGTGAATGTTCATCGCGGTGGATGAATGAATTGTCCCAGTATAGGTGACCCCAAACGGGATGCAGCAGTACACGTCAATAGAAACAGTCCAGAAAGATATTTCACGGGCCCAAAAGAGAACAGTGGTACAGCGTCAGGTTAACACCACTAAAGCGTTTCGCCCTTACGGGTTTCTTCCCAGAGTGGTTAAGTTGCCATAGAACAACGCTGTCTTTAAAGGTGCTCATCGCATGACATCAGTTTTGCGCCAATGAAGGCCTCCAATCACCACATACGGCACGTAATCGCCCATGCTCGAAGTGAACAGCGCGTCCCTCATTGTTAAATCCGCTCAGCTGAGGGAGCCTACTGTTGATACAGCTGCGCTCATTAAGCATATTTATTATTCATGCGTCACGCTGACATGCGCAGCTCTCATCCTCGGCAGCATACCCAAATTGCAAGGATAATTCAGGCTTACATCCGTGGCAGAAGTTGGTAAATAGCCATATATTAAATAGAGGCAGGAACAGACATGTCTTCACGTTACTGCATTTTATCCTCCATAGCAGAAGGTCTCTTATGGTGGCAGTAACAGAGTAGTATGACACAGATCCTTTTCAAAACAGATGAAGGTATAGGCATCCCCAGGAGTATCACGATTTTGCCTGTCATACAGATGACCTCTTAATCTGAGGCTAGCAAACTCTGCCCACATTTTCTGTAAAGGATATATCTAGAGTAATGACCAAAGAGATAAATGTTGGTTAAAAATAACATTTAAAAACTGCACAAAGAGAGAAAATAGGGAATGTGGGGTCCAGAACTGTGTAGGGCTGAAAATAAATAAATATTAAATCACTAAAACATCACCCGTCAACCTAAATACATCCCAAATAACCAGAATTAATAAAAAATAAACTAGGACTGTCAGAAAACCACAGTTTACAGAAACATGGAGAACCCCAAATAGTCATTCAGACCTAGGGGCAGCATAGATGCCAATTGGACAATCCACGACAATCCCTCTGCAAGAGGGTTCGTTCAATGTCACCACCTCGTATCCCTAAAGAGACGCATTCTATAGCGAATGCAGAAAGTAATGTATTGTCAGCCCCGTGCTTCTGTAAAAAATCTTTAGCAACTGAAGAAATCTTTTTAAAAGAATCCAAATCCCTTTGAGCGAACTTAATATTACGACAATGTTCAAGAATCCTAAAGCGAAATTCCAGAGTTGTCATGCCGACGTATATCGGATTACATGGGTATGTAAGATAATAAATGACCCCATTAGAGCGACAGTTCAAAAATGGAAAAATCTTTAAAAAAAATTGTTCCTGTGCTATCAGAAAACACAGCTGTCTGTCGCATATGTTTACAGGCCGAACAACCACTACATTTGTAAAACCCCTTCCGATCAATGGAAGATAAAAAACGTAGGCTTTACATGTGAGATGTAATGGCTGTGAACCAGTTTATCTTTGAGATTAGGGGATCTCCTACTCGTTAACTCAACTCTAGGCCCCAGTACTGACTTTAAATCAGGATCCATCATCAGTATTGGCCAATGTTGTTGCAGGATACTCCTAAGTTGTAACCATTGTTGATTGAAGGTCCCTATAAATCTAATTTTATTAGAAGTACCTAGTTTCTTTTCTTTAGGTTTCAACAAAGAAACTCTGCTCACATTTTTACTACGCTCATAGCCTTGTTTAATAGCGGCTTGGCTGTACCCCTGGATCTAAATCTTGATTTCATTTCCAATGCTCTATCTTCCAAAAAAAAAATAATTGGAGCAGTTGCGTTTTAAACGAATAAATTCACTCACTGGGACTCCCAGAATTTGATGTTTTGGATGGGAACTGGTAGCGTGCAATAGAGAATTAGTTGCTGTATCTTTTCTAAAGATGTCTGTATTCAGATTGCCTGTAATATCAATACTAATGAGTAGGTCCAAAAAAAATCAATAGAGCTGGAACTGCACTTAGATGTTAACTTGATATCAGGTCGTTGTGGTTGAGCACATCGGCAAAATCCCCAAAGCCCTCTGCAGTCCCCTGCCAGAGGATGAAGATATCGTCGATGTATCTCAACCACAACACCTGATCTGTCATGTCCTTGTTAGTCTCAATAAAAACCACCTCTTGTCCCACCAGCCTAAAAATAGGTTGGCGTACGAGGGAGCCCAAGTGGCTCCCATGGCAGTACCTTTGTTGAACATAGAATTTATAAAAAAAAAAAATGTATATGTATATATATATATATATATATATATATACAGTGGTTGACAAATCACCAAAAAATCTACTCGCCACACAAAAAAATCTACTCGCCACCTAGTACCAAACGTGTGCTGCTTGGGCCAATATATACTCGCCCGGTGGTTAAATCCACTCGCCCGGGGCGAGCAAATGTATAGGTTTGTCGAACACTGTATATATATACATATACATATATATATATATACATATACATATACATATACATATATATACAAAGGCAGATGTCACTCGCAATAAAGGTAGAAAGCCGGTGCTTGTCCCATATAATATTGAATAAAATGGAGATTCCTTACCAGGCAGACCAGGAGTCCAAGACCACGCAGCAAGAACCGAGACAGCACTCAGATTGATATCAAATATAGATGTATTGAAAAAAGGGCACATACAACCGACGTTTCGGTCTTGAAACAGGACCTTTCTCAAGGGAGTGCTCATATATATATATATATATATATATATATATATATATATATATATATATATATATATATATATATATATATATATATATATATATATATATATATATATATATATATATATATATACACACCACAATACTGACTCATGGTATTCTGGTATAGCCTATCCCATAGCCTCTTTGCATACCCAGTTAAAATCAACCCCACACTGATGAGACCCATTAAGGTCGAAACAGCTGTCTGTGGGTAGTTTTCTGGGTATGCACCTTAACCCTGGCTGTGCTCAAAGCTGTGACCATGCAGCAAGCTTAAGCCTATAGGGAACCATGTTAAAAATGGTTTTTGAGGCAAAAAGTGACACTGTGTGCTCATTTGCATGTCATTTCCCAGAATCCCTTGCTGCAGTGGAAGTTCTGTATGCTGGGTGATAATGGGGAAAGGCGGGGTTGCAGACCTGCCTAAGACATGCAGATGAGCATACAGTTGTATTTGCATATTTGCTTTCCTGTGGAGGGTTTTTGTCACTTTTTTTACTCCCCATAACTTAACTCAGTATTATGGTATAGCCTATCCCATAGCCTCTTTGCATACCTAGTTAAAATCAACCCCACACTGATGAGACCCATTAAGGTCGAAACAGCTGTCTGTGGGTGGTTTTCTGGGTATGCACCTTAACCCTGGCTGTGCTCAAAGCTGTGACCATGCAGCAAGCTTAAGCCTATAGGGAACCATGTTAAAAATGTTTTTTGAGGCAAAAAGTGACACTGTGTGCTCATTTGCATGTCATTTCCCAGAATCCCTTGCTGCAGTGGAAGTGCTGTATGCTGGGTGATAATGGGGAAAGGCGGGGTTGCAGACCTGCCTAAGACATGCAGATGAGCATACAGTTGTATTTGCATATATATATATATATATATATATATAATATATATATATATACACGCCCGATCCTAGTGCATTATCATTAAAAACATTTAATAAATTCCATTGATCACAAAACTCACAAAGAATGTATTCCCTAGTGGTAATGGGTATTGAAGCTATTAAATCCACCTTGCTAAGTTGGGACAGACATAAACAATTAAATCTAAGAGAGACTTACTGGATTTATGTATTAAGTACATTGGGTCCAGAGGGTCTAAATGACTGTATCGACATCAGCACCGTCGTATAAGTAAATTGTTTCTTCCCCCCCTCCCCCTCTATACAAGGATAGGACATAGAGGTCTGGATTGAACATACTAGACATGTTCCCTCTGTGTCTTGTCTTTTTTTGAAGTTTCTGTTCGGTAATTTAATACACTTAATAATTCATAAAAAAGATTTTTGTACATAAGAGAATCACATATCTAATTTATATTACACAAGTTAAAATTGATTTGGACTATTATAATGTTAGCAATAATAGGTCATTCTATACACAATTTGTTAGGTTATTTACACAAAAATTATAAATTCATATTTTTATTATTTAGATTTTTATTAAATCACATCATATTCACAAGTAAAATTGGGGGTGGAATTTATACACATTAGTACACATTCTTATATATACTATTAAAATAAAATAAATACGTTTATACTAAATCAATTTAAGTTTACACATATTCACATATCACACAAATAGCAAATTAGAATGAAATTAGTATATAAAATAATCATCATAGGTTATATTACACATGCATTAATAAATATGTTAATTAAGATCAGATGGGATGGCTGTATGGTACAGCCTTGTCAGTTTGGAATATCACATGACCTAGGATACATGTTCGGTCTGTTCTTTTTGTTTCTTTGCAATCGAATATAAATAAGGGTTAAGAAATAACACGAGTCCCAAATAATTAATTTTATTTCTCCTCCTATATCCTCCATGTCTTTTTTTTTTTTTTTGTACATTTGAGCAATATATGTCATGGGCATTGAATGATTCCCATGTCAATGTATAATACATTTTTGATACACTGGAAAAAAAAATGGGTGAAAAACTGTTAATTGTTTTTCATTCTGCTTCCATACAAAGGTTCCATCTAGATGCCAAAATGTATACTTAATGTCTGCATATGGTAATATTTGTAAGCATCATTAAGTTCATTTTGGGTTGTAAAGATCTAATCTTACATATTTTGGATATTTACATTCACTTTCATGAATCAAGTAATTACACAATTAGATCACTATCTATAGGAATAAATGTATGTAACATCATTTCAGTGATCTATTTAAAATAGTTATTGTTGTTTCTCCCAAAAGAAGCCTAATTATCTATGTACAAGATATACAATGTCCTCCATTGTCTAATATATTTAATACAAATACTATTTAGAAACATGCTTAAACACAATTTGAGTATTATGTTTTGTATGTTTTTTTTGGGGGGTGGGGGGGGTTTATATATATATTTTAAAACTTTTTTTGTAGACCCAATGATTTGGATGTTAATAATCAGAGTACATACATTACACATGTGTAAAGCTAGTATATATCTCATCTGATTGGTCTCTGGGGGTATATATACACAGTGAGTGTACCCAGAATCCATCCCCTGAAGAAACGCGTAGGGTTACATGTGTTGCTGATAGCAAGGTGATTGTGAGTGGTTTACCTATACGGAAATACTAAGGGAATCCGCCACCCCATTCAAAATGTTCCCTGCCCGGAACTGAATGCAGTTGATGTGTTTTGCCGAAGGACCATCTGTGAACTGACACCATTGGGAGTTCCTGCTGGATGGGAGTTCGTGACGGACTGTGCAGATAATCGGAGCAGAGGGGAGGAGTTACATCAACTCTATTGGGGCATGAGTATTGATCTCATAAAGGGCCTGAATACATTCTTTGTGAGTTTTGAATTGTGATCAATAGAATTTATTAAATGTTTTTAATGATAATGCCCTAGGATCGGGCGCATTTTTCTTTTGTTTTTTTCTATGCAGGTTTGTATGGGGAGGACGTTGTACCCACAAAGAAGGCTGCTAGTATCCTGTAGTGCATCAAGTGAAAACAATTGGGATCTTTATCCAGTGGACATATATTTGTATGGTGTTCTATCTTGAACTTTTTTATTGTGTTCTGTGTGTGTTATATGTTCTTTTTTTTATTATATTTTTTTTTAAATACATTTTTGTAATATTAGCGCATATATTTTGGTTAATTTTTTCAATTCACAAAATTTAATTGTACTTTGATATCAGCAACATTTATACACTTGTATTCATTCACATCAGATCCTTATCAATCAGTAGGTGATTGATGACTGATTTTTTATGAGACTTTATAGAATTAATGAGCCTATATTAAGGGACTTTAGAATATCACCACACCTTCAATTATATAGTACCATCATACACATAGGCGCGTCTTTTTATATATTATTGAGATATATATATATATATATATATATATATATAAAACAAAACATAAAATTACAGCGCTGCATCAAATGTAAAATTAGATACACAAAACAATAACATTAACATAGTCAATGATAATTGTATAAAAATATATTAAAAAAATGACATTAACCAGTCTAAAGTAAAAGAATAAATACTAAATACAATCCTTGCTAATATTAGGACTTGAGAGACAACACTGCCAAATGTTACAAACTACATACAGTTGTGTGAAAAAGAAAGCACACCCTCTTTGAATTCTATGGTTTTACATATCAGGACATAATAACAATCATCTGTTCCTTAGCAGGACTTAAAATTAGGTAAATACAACCTCAGATGAACAACACATGACATATTACACAGTGTCATGATTTATTTAACAAAAATAAAGCCACAATGGAGAAGCTATGTGTGAAAAACCAAGTACACCCTTACTGCTTCCATAGGAATTAAGATGCTAAGTAGCAGACAGGTGCTGCTAATCAAATGCCCTTGATTAATTGATCAGCAGCAAGTGTGACCACCTCTATAAAAGCCAAAGCTTTAGCAGTTTGCTGGTCTGGAGCATTCAGGTGTATGTTAATACAATGCCAAGGAGGAAAGACATCAGCAATGATCTTAGAGAAGCAATTGTTACTGCACATCAATCTGGGAAGGGTTATAAGGCCATTTCCAAACAATTTAAAGTCCATCGATCTACAGTGAGAAAGATTATTCAAAAGTGGAAAACATTCAAGACCGTTGCCAATCTTCCCAGGAGTGAACGTCCCAGCAAATTCACCCCAAGGTCAGACCGTGCAATGAAATTGCAAAAAACCCAAGAGTTACATCTCAGACTCTACAAGCCTCAGTTAGCATGTTAAAGTACATGACAGTACAAATAGAAAAAGACTGAACAAGTATGGTTTGTTTGGAAGGGTTGCTAGGAGAAAGCCTCCTCTCTAAAAAGAACATGGCAGCACGGCTTAGGTTTGTAAAGTCGCATCTGAACAAACCACAAGACTTCTGGAACAATGTCCTTTGGACAGATGAGACCAAAGTGGAGATGTTTGGCCATAATGCACAGCGCTACGTTTGGTGAAAACCAAACACAGCATATCAGCACAAACACCTCATACCAACTGTCAAGCATGGTGGTGGAGTGGTGATGATTTGGGCTTGATTTGCAGCCACAGGACCTGGGAACCTTGCAGTCATTGAGTCGACCATAAACTCCTCTGTATACCAAAGTATTCTAGAGTCAAATGTGAGGCCATTTGTCCGACAGCTAAAGCTTGGCCGAAATTGGGTCATGCAACAGGACAATAATCCCAAGCACACCAGCAAATCTACAACAGAATGTCTGAAAAAGAAAAGAATCAAGGTGTTATAATGGCCCAGTCAAAGTCCAGACCTCAACCCGATTGAAATGCTGTGGCTGGACCTTAAAAGAGCTGTGCAGAAACAAATGACCACAAACCTCAATGAACTGAAGCAACGTTGTAAAGAAGGGTGGGCCAAAATTCCTCCACAACGAGGTGAGAGACTGATAAAGTCATACAGAAAACGATTACTTCAAGTTATTGCTGCTAAAGGTGGTTCTACAAGCTATTGAATCATAAGGTATACTTAGTTTTTCAGATATGGCTTCTCCATTTGGCTTTATTTTTGTTAAATAAATCATGACACTGTGTAATATGTCATGTGTTGTTGTTCATCTGAGGTTGTATTTACCTAATTTTAAGACCTGCTAAGGAACAGATGATTGTCCTGATATATAAAACCATAGAATTCAAAGAGGGTGTACTTTCTTTTTCACACAACTGTAAAACATACTAACAAACAACATATTAGACAAGGAAAAAGGGATGGGAAAAGGAAAGAGGAAACACAATGAACAGGGGAAAGGGAAAACCAAAAGTAAAAATGTAGATAAAACCATTGGAACTCCATACAGCTATCCACAGGATCAACCACCTTCCTTGATACATCTATAAAAACCAAAAAGGGGCTCTTATATGGTATAAGGTTTTATTAAACGTGATAAAAACAGGTCACTTAACAATTCGCTAGGACTTGCGCAATGGACACAAGTAGCAGGCTCCTGTCTTGCGCCTGCCTGTATGGGGGCTCGATCCTCGTGGTTAGAAGTCACACGATCAGTCACGTCTCGCTGCCGGATTACATCCGATGGTGTCCACACAATGGTCCCCCGGTATAGCGGTATACAAACTTTAGTTCCGCGGCGCCTTTCCTGATTTTAGCACGTTTAATAAAACCTTATAATATTTACACTATGGAGCCCGCGCTGTTCCTTGGTCATTATCCTGTCTTTTGGGATTGAGGCCACAAATGTTCGTGGCAATCCCCACCCACTTTTTCTTTAAAAAAAAACAAAAAAAAAATTTTCATTGGAGTATTCAAAAGCGGAGCTCTTTCCCCAGAGCTAAACAGTGCTATTTTTAGCTGTGAGAACCCCCCCACTACCTTCCTGTTTCCTGAGATTAGTTTTAGCTAACTGTTTACTTCCTGGATGTTCAAAGATGGTGCCCGCAGCCATCCAATCTTAAGGAAGACGTTGTGGCTTCCTATTGGCCCGCGTGATCTGGCGGCTGCTTTGATTTCCCAAACCAGAGCTAAAATACAGGCAACTAAACTGTAAATCTCTCAGGAACTGGGGTGTCCCTGAAGCTTAAAAATTGTGCCGTTTAGCTCTGTATGAACTTTTCCCCTCTACCTCCCCACGGGTCGAATTTTGGAGAGAAAAAATAATGTGGTTAAAATAAAAAAAAGCATGCAGTATTGCTGCTTTATATTTTATTTTATATTCTATCATCTGTAAAAGGAAATTTAATAGACGTTATTGTTTATTTGGTTTTGCTGCTGATGTGCTTTTTCACTTGTCAGTTTCATCAGCCCTTTGTGTGAAATTTACAGAGCTGCAGAACAGCTAAGAAGAGACAGAAAACGGAGCTGTGTGTGGATTGGTCAGGACATTCTCTGTCTCCAGTGAGGTTTCCGAGTTCAGAGAATTTATTGTGCAAGTTCAGCATTTCTTAACCAGAAACAATTGTTATAAAGATGCAGGTCTCCCATACTTGTTTGTCGCTTCCCCTCTTAGCAATTGGTGGATTCCCAGAACTGTAACTCTTTCAGGTCCTGCGTGACACTGGAGATTGAAATAACAATGAAGTACCGCAGGCACCTGGCACAGCAAGTGTCTTGGGGACGGAGTTTAGATTAATGTGCTTCAGCTTCACAGACCCCCTGCTTTCCATCCATTAAATAAGGGGCCGGGGGTGGAACTGCTTTTTTAACGTATGTAGGCACTAGGAGATCCATGTTGGTTTCCTTGCGTTTTTACATGCTGAATTGGTCATTTCCTTTCAATCTTTAGAGGAATTGTGTCAATTCCTCCCTTTACAATACATTTAATGTTAAAATGATCAAATAAGTGAATGTGCATCTGAATGTATACATGTACAAAAATGTATGTGTAACGGACGTGCTCGCCACAAACCGGGACCGGACAACGGGGCTGAGGTGGGGATGTACATACACAGACCTTAAACCACGGAGTCGGGTCCGGAGTGCGTATTCCGTGGTCAGGATTGGTGAAGGCAGGGTAATCCGTAGACAAGCCGGGGTCAGGGTTGGAGAAGGCAGAGTTAACGTTATCCAGGCTGGGGTCAAGGCAGGCGGCACGGAAGCGATGGTCATGGATACAGGCAGGGTTCGGCTGCAGGAAGGCAGGTGTGTAGCGCTTCAGGGTAGAAGCTGCAGTGTAGGAATGGCCTCTGCGAGAAGAACG
Source organism: Ascaphus truei (assembly GCF_040206685.1). Lineage (NCBI taxonomy): Eukaryota > Metazoa > Chordata > Amphibia > Anura > Ascaphidae > Ascaphus > Ascaphus truei. Next base: position 77,677,700 of record NC_134485.1, read on the forward strand.
GGAGTAGGCTATGATGAAGGCCTTTGCAAGGGGGCTATGCAGACAGGCCTCGGGAACAACAATAAAGGCTTCTGTACGAGGAATATGCAGACAGGTAACAGGAACAACGATGCAGGCCTCTGCACGAGGAACATGCAGACAGGCAACAGGTACAAAGAAGCAAGTGCTGGGAACTCCAGCTCTTCAGCACGGGAAACAGGAATGGCTAAGGCAAGGGTGTTTATGGCAAACACAGTTACATCCAAGTAGAACTTGGTTTATGCTCAGCACCTTCCAGGGGGAGGGCTGACTCTAAATAGAATATCTAGCAAATAAGAGCAGAGCTGCACAGGAGGTATGCAGACTGCAGTGATTGCAAGCGCAGGTGATACTGATTGTCAGTTCAAGGAGAAGTCTGTCTGAGAGCTCCACAGCTCTGAAAGAGTGAGTTCCAGCCCAATCCAGGAGCGGATTCCTTACAGTATGATAGTGTGTTTTGGATCGTTGTCTGAAGCTGACAAATGTAGTTAGTCAGAATACTTTGCCAGATGTTCTTTAGTGTCCACTGATGACAATGCATGAACATATAGGGCTATATTTGAACAGAGGTGTCTTCCGGTACCGGGACGTTAACATTTGGGGTTTTCTCATCTTTTGCTATGGTAACGTCTCACTCTTGCCATTGTTATGCTTTTGTTACACTGTTCTGTCCCAACAAAGTTGAAACAATTCTCTTGTAAAAATATGCTTCCTCTTTCTAGATGACGCACCTGTATCCTTTGTGATGAATCTTTTCTGGGATGTTTAAGACATATGTCTCTGTGTAATGCAACCCAGAGTATGCTTGAAATACATTCAAACGCCCAAAGCACCTTCCCTGGCCAATAATAAAAATATTTAACACATCCATACAGTATGTATGAGGTGTGTTGTTTTCTTGTGCTTCTAGAATAGGAGAATTTAAGTTGGTTAGAAACTGTGTCCTACAAATGTATTGACTGACTAATGGGGCATTTTGCCATGCAGTATTTGCCGAAATGAAAGAACGTAACTACTTTTAGGTACGAGTGATATGATGGATTCTGTCACTACTAATATCTATAGGAATTCTTGAGTTCAGGAAAAAGTACTAAACAATATGGTAAGTAAGCTAAGATGCACTTCAGAGAATAATTATATTTTAGTGAAATGTATTATTTGTATTAATGTTATCGTTTGTAAAGCACCAACATATTCTGTGGCGCAGTACAATAGGATCACATCCTCACAATTGTCCTTTTATCTACTTTAAAAGCACGTGCTCTTGAAAACATTTAAATAACACGGAAGAGGGAGGACAAGGTACCTGGCAATATTTTGAGTGAAACACACTCGCCCCATAACAAGCAAAGCAAATTGATAAATGTAGTTAGGTGTCCAATACTTTCTGTAACCATCAACAAGTGAAAACACCAATGTGAAAAAAACAAAAATACATTTTATATACTTTCCTTGAAAAGAGTGCTGCTCCAGAAGTTGGACTCAATCCAAGTCCAAGGAGATAGTTTGCGGCAAAGAATCAAGAGCGCAATTCGATCCAGGCGTGTATATAAAAAATAAAGATACAAATGTAGTGCAACACAGTATATTTATATATGTGCCGCGAGGATGAATAATTTATAAGAAATGCACTCGCATGGTATGTGAGTGTTTTTGAAGCCGTGTGGTTATCAGGAGTGACCAATTCAATTTAGAATCCAGACACCTAGGTGATGGTGTTGGTCTGGATCAGATGAATGGATGGAGTAGACAATTTTGGGGAAGAGATCCCGCATGGAAGAAAGACACAGAAAAGAATGGTGCAGGTTGCTTTTATATGCACTAAAAGTAAGCGATATTAAACTCACAAGTATAGAGCAATAACAGGCGTTTGGCCCACCCAGGGTCAGAATCTGGAACAGGAAACAGCACACCTTCCTCCACTGGTGGTTCTGCTGCCATGGCCGTACATAGTAAACAGACGTTGATATCAGGGAAGGTGGGACCTAATCTCGGCTAGAATCCTCTCCAAAATATCCTTCAGCCATTGGATAGTCCTCTAGCGTCTGTATGGCTCCACCCTACGCATTTCACTCCGTCGAGCGTCTTCAGGGGTTAATGGATGTGATGTGGGTATACATGAAATAAAAGATTGAGAAAGCAAAAGAATGTGTTTACATTGTTTAATGAGTGCACTATAGTGTGTGTACACATGTTACCACGCCCCCGCAGAAACTGCTTCATTAGTCTGTTCCTACTGTATGAAGAAGGAAAGGTAAGTAGGTGCGGGTCGATTCTTCTGCGGTCAATATAAGATGTTCTAAAGAGGACAATCCATGAGTGGTCAGAATTATGTCGAGACCAACTTACTCTGTGACCAATGGAACTAGATGGCAATGCGCCACAGGGTACAGTAACTCTCCTGAGGCAAAAATCTTAAGTGGAACCTGTGTTTCTACAGATCACCTTCACTAATCTGTATGTACTGAAACATGAACCGAACAAAAAACAGAGAGGAGCATCAATGGACAGACATACATACACATAACTGGATAGGTTAGGATAGAGGTGGGGGCTTTCAACTGAGTAAAGGATCAGCATAGCAGGCCAGCTCTTTCCCTGTATCCTGGAGATCCAGATGACTCAAGTGCTGACACCCCACACATTCTTTTACCTGTATAGTGGTTTGCAGAAGTATTCACCCCTACCAATTTTTTTCAAAAACTATTTTTTATTCAGGGTTCTAAAACTATAGTGGTTAAACTAAACACTGCATGAGGAGGTTAAATGTCGGCAAAGCCAAAAAAACAAAACAGCGAAATTAGTCCAGGCTTACCCAATGCACTCATTATTAGGGAGAACAGCATTGTATGACGGGAGGTACTAGACATACTGATAAAAAGCACAGCTGGAGAAGAGACTTATGTAACCCTCCCTGCGCAGCTGATAAAGGAGTTTACAACATATGTTTTGGAGGCTTTTCAGAGTGAATACCTTCATCCAGGGTAATGGTTTGCGGAAGTTAGGCGTACTTGCTGATGGTATAGATGGGCTCCAGGGGTTTTGTAGTTTATAACAAAAAGCCTTTATTTAGCACAGCATTTTAGTTACAGAATTCTTCCTCGCCGCTTATAAGCAGGGGTGAGGAGGCACAGTATTTGGGTTTTCATAAATAGTTCACACTTCAATATAGAACATTGAGAAGCTTGCTCATACTACCTCTTATCAGCCCTCTTTTTCCAGGGTACCCTGTATTCCTCTATGCTCAGTCCTATTGCACCTGGGCAACTTGTGATGATATTTCTGATTAGCCTTGTGCTCTATTAGGCTTGTTATATAGTGCGTGCGCGTGCTAGTGCCGCATGCTTTTTGTGTGTATGCTGTGAGCTGAGAAGGTACTGTGTGTTTGTATGTTTGTGTATGTATGTGTAATTATTTATTATTAAAAAAAAAAACACATTGGTAAAAATAAAATATGTATTAACATTGTGCAGACACACACACATATACATACATACATACATACATACATTTCAGCGCCGGTAGCGGTGTGAAATCATTCTATTCCCCGTCTTCCCCGCTGTCGGCCGGATGCACGCTCACTGCCGAGCGTGCGCGCGGCCCCTGTTTAGAAGGGCTGACTAACCTCAGCCAATTATAAGTGCCACGCACAGCGTAGCGCACGCGGACATTATATAACAGCCCTTACTGTGACCTGCAGCTCACTGCACAGTGTCACATCTAGTATTGGTATCAGAACAACCACTCCTATAGGGACTTGGTAGCTGGTTAGTCTTGAGGCCGAGTATAAAGCAGCCCTCCTGTGATGTGATATATTACTCTGTAGTCCTCCTCATTGGCCTTGCTCAATATAGACACCCTCTTTGTATTAGGGCAACCCCCTTACCAAAGGGTCCTTGGTATATAGGAACACTTTTCCTGTACTCCAAAACAGTGACTCTGGCCTAACTCTACATTGTCACTGTTTTAGGTCATTAGCTGGACCTCTGCTCTTAGCAACTGTCATCCACACCCCTCAGGAATCCTCCTGCACAGCTCTTTTATGACATCCTTCTCACCGCTTTGGGTCATCAAAAGGCAGGGCTAAGCTCCTGCTGGTAATTGACAGGTGGCTATTACAAGGGTGACTGTCTAAGATACTTGTCCTTTAACCCTCTGTAGTAACCCCAATAGGGTGGGGGTGGTGGAGGTTACACTTATAATTGGGGAAGATCCATTTTTGGGTAGGTCTGGATTTCCTTGGATAAGGTAAATTTGTTTTATCTGTGTGTATTGAGAGCTGCGCTGACAACCACACGTAAACGGACACCAACAGCACACGTAGCTTTCCGCTTATAACTAATATTGCCTGTAAATACAGTGGTGTGAAAAAGAAAGCACACCCTTTTTTGAATTCTATGGTTTTACAGATCAGGATATAATAACAATCATTTGTTCCTTAGCAGGTCTTAAAATTAGGAAAATACAACCTCAGATGAACAACAACACATTACATATTACACTGTCATGATTTATTTAACAAAAATAAAGCCAAAATGGAGAAGCCATGTCTGAAAACTTACAGTGGCGACACAGTTTATCGCACTGCGGCCAGATCCGCAAGCCGGGAGATTTCCCGGCTTGCTAGTGGCCGCCCCTCGGCGCGGTCACGCGTCTTCGGGAGCGTGCGCCCCCTGCACGCGCGTCCAGGGCTCCCCGAGGGAGCCCTGGTGTCCCGCGATCGCGGGACGGCGGCAGGGGGTTCCGGGGGACCCGGCGGACCCAGCAGCGGTAGGGAGAGCGCCCCGATCGGAGGGCGCTCTTCCGCTGCTTCGGCGCGCGCCCGTCACTCTCGGGCGCGCGCCAGGCTACTGCTGCGGCCAAGAACGGGCAAATGCTCGAATAAACTTGGCCGCAGCAGTAAGTATACCTTATGATACAATAGCTTGTAGAACCACCTTTTAGCAGCAATAACTTGAAGTAATCGTTTTCTGTATGACTATCAGTCTCTCACATCGTTGTGGAGGAATTTTGGCCCACTCTTCTTTATAACGTTGATTCAGTTCATTGAGGTGTATGGGCATTTGTTTATGCACAGCTCTCTTAAGGTCCAGCCACAGCATTTCAATCGGGTTGTGGTCTGGACTTTGACTGGGCTATTGCAACACCTTGATTCTTTTCTTTTTCAGCCATTCTGTTGTAGATTTGCTGGTGTGCTTGGGATCATTGTCCTGTTGCATGACCCAATTTCGGCCAAGCTTTAGCTGTCGGAGAGATGGCCTTACATTTGACTCTAGAATACTTTGGCATACTGAGGAGTTCATGGTCGACTCAGTGACTGCAAGGTTCCCAGGTCCTATGGCAGCAAAACAAGCCCAAATCATCACCACTCCACCACGGTGCTTGACAGTTGGTATGAGGTGTTTGTGCTGATATGCTGTGTTTGGTTTTCGCAAACGTGGCGCTGTGCGTTATGGCCAAACATCTCCACTTTGTTCTCGTCTGTCCAAAAGACATTGTTCCAGAAGTCTTGTGGTTTGTTCAGATGCAACTTTGCAAACCTAAGTCGTACTCCCATGTTCATTTTAGAGAGAAGAGGCTTTCTCCTAGCAACCCTTCCAAACAAACCATACTTGTTCAGTCTTTTTCTAATTGTACTGCCATGAAATTTAGCATGCTAACTGAGGCCTATAGAGTCTGAGATGTAACTCTTGTGTTTTTTGCAATTTCTCTGAGCATTGCACGGTCTGACCTTGGGGTGAATTTGCTGGGACGTCCACTCCTGGGAAGATTGGCAACTGTCTTGAATGGTTTCCACTTTTGAATAATCTTTCTCACTGTAGAAAGGTGGACTTTAAATTGTTTGGAAATGGCCTTATAACCCTTCCCAGATTGATGGACAGCAACAGTTGCTTCTCTAAGATCATTGCTGATGTCGTTCCTCCTTGGCATTGTGTTAACACACACCTGAATGCCCAAGACCAGTAAACTGCTAAAACTTCGTCTTTTATTGAGGTGGTCACACTTTCTGATGATCAATTAATCAAGGGCATTTGATTAGCAGCACCTGTCTGCTACTTAGCATCTTAATTCCTATGGAAGCAGTAAGGGTGTACTTGGTTTTACACACACAGCTTCTCCATTTTGGCTTTATTTTTGTTAAATCATGACACGGAGTAATATGTCGTGTTGTTGTTCATCTGAGGTTGTATTTACCTCATTTTTAGACTTGCTAAGGAACAGATGATTGTTATTATATCCTGGTATGTAAAACCATAGAATTCAAAGAGGGTGCACTTTCTTTTTCATACAACTGTACATATATATCTATAGAATATCTCTAACTCAGATGTCTTTCTATTTGTTTCTGGAACAGACCGATTTCATAGAATGATTGATTGACCGAGGAACAAATACCTATCTATAGAACTTCCAATATTCAATGTGTTTGGCATGATTTCATGTTAAATGCACCAAGTTTATTATGGTGTCCAATAGATAACATTGACTCAAAGTCTTATCAGTAGGTTTGTTCCCAGTAACACAAAGGTCACTGCAACAAACCGTAGCAGATGTTGTTTCTCTAGCTAAATTAAGACTATTCAATTATTTCAGGCTGCTTATTAGATGTTTGCTAACCCATTTTATCACCAAAAGAACATTTTTTTTTTAACAGTTCCCCTTTGGTTTTTCCTCTGTCTTTTTTATCAAGCTCTCCTGAGGCGTTCTTATTTGTTTGGATAGAGGCTATTGAGTAGCACAAGTTTAAATTGAGATTTTAAGAAACTTTAGACCTGTTGAAAATGTGTTTTTTTATTATACTATACTTGGGTGGCATGCTTCTTTTGAAGTATATTTTAAAAGTGCATGTAAGGTACTGAATGTTAAGCATTTACTGTCATTTTCGTTACTTTATATATTGTGGACTGTCAATTGTTATCAACTTTCCCCATTATTCTTTACAGCGATAGTCTTGGAGTGCCTCTTCCAGCTTAGCTCATGCCACTCTCTCTACCCATGCAACTGGGTTTTTCCCTGGCGTGTCTGTCTTCGTAGTTCCTGGCTTAACCTGGAACACACCAGTGCCCAAACCAATTCAAACCAAACGACAATATTGCATGTACTAAGAGCTATGTTTTCATCAATGATTGGCTTGCTGGCAGTCAAGTGTATCATAGTCATATTAACTATGGGCGCCAATAGCTGCTCAACAAGGAAGTTTCCCCGAGGTAAAGCCGGGGTGGTAATGCTGTTAGAAACCCCTCTGCTTCCAATGTGTGAAATGTGTCTGTGTGTGCGTGTGTATAATATATATATATATATATATATATATATATATATATATATATATATAATCAAAAAATAAATAGATGATACCGTTCTGTGGCTAACGAAATGCTTTTATTTGTGCGAGCTTTCGAGATACACTGATCTCTTCTTCCGGCGATGTTCATTGTAACATCGCCGGAAGAATAGATCAGTGTATCTCGAAAGCTCGCACAAATAAAAGCATTTCGTTAGCCACAGAACGGTATCATCTATTTATTTTTTGATTATTGAAGCTCGGCTAACACGGTACTGATACCTCTACATGTATACCTCTAAATATATATATATGTATATATATGTGTGTGTATATATATATATATATGTATGTATAACACAAGACAGAGAAAAAAAGAAGTCTCAATAATAAGCACTCAGAATATCCCTTTGTATAATATGAAAAAATTTAATGTTGTCACTAATAACACGTTAAAACATGGTTAGAACCAAAGGAGAGCAGGACCCTGAAATACACATGATGACATTCATACCAAATTGGGAAACACACTAATATTGTCTACACTCTATGATAGAGCTAATACAAGAAATGGTGTGTATGTATGTATGTATGTATTAAAATAGAAAAGATTGAGAAACATGGATTGGTGCTTTTAAGTACTAGCCATAGAGCTTATCTTTCCTAGCCGGGAGAAGATGGCTTCATACAATATTAATGACAGGCCAACATGTGTTTAATGCATCTTTAGTGCCTGAGACATTGAGACTGAATACATAACTTTTTCTAAGAATACACTGGTAGTTGAATCAGGACTTGGCGGATTGCTTAGCTGTTACTATAGTAAAAGCTTCCTCGTTGTAATCTCTGTTAAATCATACACTGCACAAAAGCGTATCTGTGAAACATGTTACTGCTAAGCAAGATGACATACAAGTCTTACATCATGTAATATACACACATTCCCAGCAAGCTCAAACCCCAAACTCACCACATCATACAGTATACTGTATATTTATGTCAAAAGGAGTGCTACTGAGCGTGGCAAATGTATACAACAAAAGACAGGGGAGCCCAATGCTACATCCAATTGACAGAACATATATGGTAACAAGTATAAAGTTAAATACTTCAATAATAATATTATATTTGTTATTTAGTTAAACCCTTTGGCCTACAACGGTCTAACTGGCAACAGTTGTTTGGAGGTAGGTGGCGCCTCCTCCCAGAGCTCACCCCTCCCTACCTTTTTTAACTTGGGAGGTTTTTTCATTTTGTTGTATGGACAGGATTCACTGTGGTTGTTCCCCCTCATACAGAGGTCAAAGGTAAGGTCACAGTGTAGTGTTAGGACCTGCAAATTTGGTTATACCTTGACGTTGGTATGCAGGCTTATGACGCTTTGGGCAAAGGGTTTAAAGTAAAATATTATTATTGAAGTATTTACACGTTATACTATTACCATATATGTTTTCTCAATTGGATGTAGCATTGGGCTCCCCTGTCTCCTTTTGTTGTATCATGTAATATACCCTGGTATTAAATAAATATCTGCAAATGCCGAAGACTATTAAAATAACGATTTGCAAGTTTCAGCTGTTTTAAGCAACAAAGACATTACGTCTAAGCTTTTAGCGTAAATAGAATTCTATGAAGGTAATGTGTGTCCATTTGTATTTGACTAAATAAACATGAAGTGCTATGAATCAGAATTTCTTTAGGAGTGGCCTATGAGTTAGCCAGTAGCAAAACATATTTTCGTTTCCTGTATTGGCTTACAATGTCCTTTGTAGTTGGCTAAATAAATATTACAAAAATCAGAATGTTTTTTGGTCCCTTTCTCTCTAGTCCTTAGTATGATATAAATTGTCAAAACTGACAAATATCAGCAGGAATTGTCAGGGGAAATGTATACTTTTGAAGTTAATAATTATATATTTTCACACGTGCTTTTCTTTTTATCATTGTTTATTACACGGCAAGCCGATGGCACATTCCACCTCGTCTGTAAATGCTTTTTCAGTTGGTTTCAGTTGCTATTTTTATTACTTCAAACCACTCTGGTACTAAAGTGTCATCAGGTGAAGAAATGTTTTTCTCTGCCGACAGCTGGATTATGTCAGTGCAGTCATGGTATCATACGGGTTGCACAGCAAACATTATTTCAAATGCTAATTTATCACAATACAGCTCAACCCCGTTATAACTCGATCCGTTACAACGCGAATCCGCTTATAACGCGATGCAAGCGTGGCTCCCAATTTTCGTATGTATGAATACTTTACTACACGATTATTGGTATCTTAAATACATTAATGTACAATGCATACAATTGTACATTATTTCTAATGCGATCCACTTATAACGTGATGTGATTCTTTGGACCCCAAGCACAGTGTTATAAGGGGGTTGAGCTGTACTTAAAATGTTACATCGTGGAAACAATTTGGAGGTTTCCTTAAAATTTTCCAGCTAAAACTGATCAGCCCACGTGTGTTAAACCAGGGGTGCGCAAACTTTTCCCTGTGTGCAGCCCTGCTTGCTTGCCTCTGCGCCTCGCGCCCCCTCCCCCCTGGTCGACCCCGGTGTCAAATGACGCGTGGGGTCATGTGACGTCACATTGCCATGGTAATGTTGCGTCATTTGACTCGGGAAGGTAAGTGGGTTATAGCGGCCTCTCATGGCCCCCTCGGCATTTAATTTAAATGACTGGGTGGAGAGCGTAGGCCCTCCTGGGGGGCACGCCTCCCAGGTTGCGCACCGCTGGGTTAATTGTCTGAGTGCGTTTGCCAGCTCATTCTTAACCCAGATTTGGTTGTGCAAACTGTGTAATATAGCAGAGTAAAGGTTAAAGGAGCAGTTCCACCAAACATGTGTATGTATATATATATATATTTTTTTTTTTACATAATAAGAACTGGAGGATTCCTTCGAGCTGAACCATGCTACTTTCATATCTTGAGTACTCCCCGGTTCTCAAGATAATCACTGCTTTTTAGGTACAGGTGCTCCCTCTTATAGAAAAACATGGCGATCGTTATCATCCATTAGGAAGCTGCAACCGATTACACTGTGGCTTCCTATTGGCCCCTGAAATTTGGCTGCCATATTGTTTACCAAGGAGAGACTTTAAACTCTGTAGTTTTACCGGTAAGCATCTCGGAACTAGGGATACCCTGGAGGCAAAAATAGTAGGGTTCAGCTCTGGCTGACAAGCGGGTTCCAATTATCTAAAGCAATTACTGTCATTACAAATAAATGAATCTCCCAAGCACGATTTTGCTATTTTAAGGGAGACTATTTACAAACTAATTTTGAAAGTCACCTAAGAACTGGGGGATTGGTCATTGCGTTAATGCTGTTTACAAACAGTATTACATTTTGAGGATGAAATGGCCATGGGGAAATTATGGAAGACCTAAATATGCACTTTTTTTATTTGTTTTGTCTTTATTTCAACTATAGCACATTTGTATTTTCCCCATAAAGTCAGCCTAGCTTTTGAAATAGACCTTTTAATGAAAATTAATTACTCAAATGTCTATTAAATTGGGAGGCATGGAGGGAATACCAATACTCAACAATTTATTAAAATGTTAAGGTTTCTAAACATACAAAACAAAATAGGTAGCGCTATATCCTAAAGTGTAGGCAGCCTATGATATATCCCTGAACCCCAGTCAGGTATCAAACAGTACAAAAATTATATATCAATGGCGCTCTGCACTAGTAAAATATAAACATATAATATATAGTAATGGAAATATACAACCAGTGGCGTGGATGTTTCTCCTGGGAATGGATGTTCCACATGTGATGAGAAAACATGTAAGGAAAAAAAAATCACAACATAGTGTAATACTGTGAGACATACATACAAACATATAACATAAGACGGACGCTGGGAACAACAAGTGACCAATTACAAACACATTTAATAAAGCATCTCATTAAAAATACATAAAATACATAAAATAGAAACTGTTAGGGCACTCCAACTCAGGTGGGGGTACCTGCTTACCAAAAGTAAGAAGGTATCAGGCAGTGGATATATAAGAGTATCCCCTCTATGGATGGCTGCTGCTGCACCGGACTGCTGGGCTCACACGTGTGTTGTTAGCCGTGGATAGTGCTTGCTCCCTCTGTTTGTAGCATAAGCCTCTGTGCGCCCTGGACACGGAAAATTCTTCCTGCTCGGCTGTTGAAAGCGCGCCAAACGGAGCTGTAGTGAACGCGGATGGATATCCGCCCGGATTCGGCAGCCAACGGGCATCTGCTAGCAGGTTCCAAGGGGGACTGGATTGACCACCGAGTCTGGAGGACCTCTTAGAAACACCCTACGCGTTTCGAAAGTCTAGCTTTCTTCCTCAGGGGTAAACGTAGTATAAAAAAGTAGTCCCTGTATGTCCCGATATATATAGTCCCGGATTAAAGGTGCAGTACATCAGAATAGACTTGCTCATGCGCAGGGGCACTAGGTAAAAGAGAATCCTTTTGGATTTATGAACTGAAAACACTCACCCCTTTCGGGCTCAATATTGAATTTGACCTGAAACCTTTCCTTCTGGACAGATAAAGTATCCATCTAAATAATAGATTATTCTATCTTAATTACACAGGGCTCTGGTACAGCACACTACTAAATTTATTGAGTATCACAGGAGAACCACTCTATATATATATCTTATAAATATCGCATATAAGTTATATATGTAATAGGTTATTTGATTAATTTCTACTTAAAATCAATATTGTAGTAGTCACATACATTTCACTGATCATAGCATACATAATTATATGCATTTTAATTAACTCACATAATTACTCGGTCACCACTGCACAATTGTTTTTTATATTATATAAAATAATTTTCACAATTGACATATTTTATTAAGCTTATAATACTTCACATACATGAAATATACACATATCTCATTCACTTCCACTTTCATACAATATTATCACATCCTATCACCCAATGTATGGGAACATATATTTTTATACCTACACAGCACCATCACATCCTTCACCCATTATAAGGGTATATATATATATATAATTTTCATATTGTTTTTTGTTTCATTAAATATATAATTTATTGTTTGGGTTAGTATGAATTCTGCTCAACATACTTCTTATATAGGGCTCACAACTGTTGTTTGATAATATCAATAATGATTTAGATTGGGCTATATATTTCTTATGTTCCATTGTCATTATTTTAGACAGTGTAAATATATTATTATTATTTAATATGTATCACTTGTCATTTTATGTTTTATGTTTGTTTTTGTATATATGTTCTTGTTCGAGACGCTGATAGTCCCAAAGTACACATCTGCGCATGAGCAAGTCTATTCTGATGTACTGCACCTTTAATCCGGGACTATATATATCGGGACATACAGGGACTACTTTTTTATACTACGTTTACCCCTGAGGAAGAAAGCTAGACTTTCGAAACGCGTAGGGTGTTTCTAAGAGGTCCTCCAGACTCGGTGGTCAATCCAGTCCCCCTTGGAACCTGCTAGCAGATGCCCGTTGGCTGCCGAATCCGGGCGGATATCCATCCGCGTTCACTACAGCTCCGTTTGGCGCGCTTTCAACAGCCGAGCAGGAAGAATTTTCCGTGTCCAGGGCGCACAGAGGCTTATGCTACAAACAGAGGGAGCAAGCACTATCCACGGCTAACAACACACGTGTGAGCCCAGCAGTCCGGTGCAGCAGCAGCCATCCATAGAGGGGATACTCTTATATATCCACTGCCTGATACCTTCTTACTTTTGGTAAGCAGGTACCCCCACCTGAGTTGGAGTGCCCTAACAGTTTCTATTTTATGTATTTTATGTATTTTTAATGAGATGCTTTATTAAATGTGTTTGTAATTGGTCACTTGTTGTTCCCAGCGTCCGTCTTATGTTATATGTTTGTATGTATGTCTCACAGTATTACACTATGTTGTGATTTTTTTTTTCCTTACATGTTTTCTCATCACATGTGGAACATCCATTCCCAGGAGAAACATCCACGCCACTGGTTGTATATTTCCATTACTATATATTATATGTTTATATTTTACTAGTGCAGAGCGCCATTGATATATAATTTTTGTAAGGTTTCTAAACATGCTTTTTCCCAGCTAGTAATAGGCTCCCTTGGAGCTAACATTGTCATAAAATATAGATATATATCTATATATTATATATATCTATATCTAAAAAAAGATACAAAAGTGCCCAAATTCTGTTAATTAATTATAAAATGAATAGTGAAATATATAGGATGCTGCTAAAATGTGTAGGAAACACACAATACCAAATACATATAGATACAAGAAACACCTAAAATAAGAAAAAGAGAGCCAATATGGTGAAGTACGTATATTATGATTACATCACGCAAGTACTGGTTCTACTTACAATTTTGTCCGATATGCCTGAATTTTCTACTGTTTTGTAAGTAGAACCAGTACTTGCGTGATGTAATCATAATATACAGGCATACCCCACATTAACGTACGCAATGGGACCGGAGCATGTATGTAAAGCGAAAAAGTACTTAAAGTGAAGCACTACCTTTTCCCCACTTATCGATGCATGTACTGTACTGCAATCGTCATATACGTGCATAACTGATGTAAATAATACATGTGTAACAGGCTCTATAGTCTCCCCGCTTGCGCACAGCTTCGGTACAGGTAGGGAGCCGGAATTGCTGTTCAGGACGTGCCGACAGGCGCATGCGTGAGCTGCTGTTTGCCTATTGGGTGATATGTACTTACTCGTGAGTGTCCTTAAACCGGGGTATGCCTGTACGTACTTCACCATATTGGCTCTCTTTTTCTTATTTTAGGTGGTCTCATCTCCTATCCTAGTGATCTGGACATTTGCTCATAATTCATTTGGTGTTTATTAAGTTAAGCACAATATATTGGTTTGCGCTTTTTTGTTTCTTGTATATATATCTATATCTGTTTATTTTGAACATTTTCATAAATTAGAAAGGTGAATGGGGAAGGTTACAAAAAAATAAGGAAAAATAGGAATCAGGAAAGTGAGGATGAGGGGTCATGGTACAATTCATGTATTGCTATGTGATCATAAATTTACAGTTCAGATAAAATACATTTACAGTACATATTTATATGATCAAATTCTGATATAATTTGACGATCCCAGGGGAGCCAAATCTCACAGAATTTAACAAAAGATCCGTTTAACAGACTTATGAGACATTTACATGGAGTGACTGAATTAAAGGCACTGGATAGAAAGGGTATGTATCCCTGTAGTACACCTCTCCTGTAGACTGTATGTTTCTTCACATAAGATAATTCATGGGTAAAATAAACAATACTCATTGGGCAACATACAAGGATATTTATAAAGGTTTTTAACCACTCACAATCTAGTGATTCTTTAAAACTTTTGTTTAAATCATACAGAGCCAACCGGTACAAGAAAGTTCTCCCATCTGACGTGTAACTGTCTCTGAGATGATAGTCTCTGCAGGAGTGCCAACATCTGGCGGTTGGTTCCGTATGATTGTACTGTAAGAAAAACTTTAAAGAATCACTAGATTGTGAATGGTTAGGAATTATTTCCCAAAACTTTTTAAAGTATCCTTGTATGTTGTGCGATGAGTCTTCTGTTTCTTGGCCATATGAAACATCTTATGTGAAGAAACTTGGTTACAGGAGAGACGTACTACAGGGATACATACCCTTTCTATCCAGTGCCTTTAATTCAGGCACTCCATATGAGTATCTCTCTTACCCACTTTCATTCAAAATCCTATTTTTGCCTGAATGGTACTTCACACCATATATTTTTTTTTTCTTTGTTTTCTCTCCCTTTTCCACTACTTGAGGTTGCTGGTCTATTTTTTTTGTTAGACTGTTCCTTAGTTCAAGAAAATTGTCTATTTTTCCATCACCACTTCCACAGATCTCTCTAGGGAAAGGACAGGGTCACCTAGATTTTTCACTTGTCGCATATTTGCGTAGAGAGATTTAGTGCTGGGTTTGTTTGTATTTTATATTTCAGGGTTTAATCTTGGTGCACTGTCCTTCACGCCCAATCACTAGGATTGGCCTTAAGATGTGCTAAGGCTTTGCACCAAGACGTAAATATGGGTCCTATTACATTGGCATATGCACAATAAACCAAATTCATTTAAAACTACTCCTTCGATTTCTGTAAGTCTTTCATTATAACGCTTAGATTTAGAAGCCATTTAGGACAGCATTTCCTTTCCCCAAATACTTGCTTTTTAAAAATATTTTAGTCCACTTATCCATTTAAAAACAAGACAAAGATTTGAAGTAGCGCGGTTTACTCAATCATATGCAGAGGGAAAGAACAAACGCAATGTTTTGGAGGGATACGACCTCGCTTAGTCAGATGTGTTATCCATTCAATGCCATCAAAAATACCCTCATTCTAGTGTTGATTCCATAAAGTGTTGCATGGATATGCATGTTACCATCATAACACACTGGTAAAACCTACAGGAGTGCTGTTAACTGCTGCTTGGAGGGTGTTAGGGCAGCGATGCACAAACTCCCTGTGCTTTGCCCCCCCCCCCCCCCCCCCCCCCACCCCCTTCTCTCCTCGGTCGCGCCCCCCCTCGCCTATAATGTTGCATCAAATGATGCTGCGGGGTCATAGACACATGTAACTGGAGCCGGGTAAGTAAGTTTACAGAGGACTCGCGCCCCCCCACTCCCCCTGAAAAGTATTGCGCTCCCCCTAGTTTGCGCACCGCTGTGTTAGGGGATGTTGGTGGTAGGCAGGAACTTTGTACAGATTTAGCAAGACTGCCTCTAGCCAGACTGTTACTGCCTTGTTCTTTAATCCAATCTAGTGTCTTCAAATTGTGTGCTACTTGGATTCTATTTTTTATCCTTTATTATGTATGTACAGTATGAATGTATTTATTTAGCAACAATGTACGTAGTGAGTAAGAACACTGGCTGAAAATAATGACGCTGAGTTTGAAGCAGGGGAACCTGGTTCAATTCCCAGAGTCGGCTCTTGTGACCTTGGGCAAGTCACTTTATCTCTCTGTGCCTCAGGCACCAAAAACATAGATTGTAAACTCGTCCGGGCAGGGACAGTATCTGTAAAAATCCTATGTACAGTACAGTGCGCTTGAACTAACCGAAAAAGTATTGGGGTATAATGGAAGAAGTGGAACATGATTTTCTGCTTCATTGTTACTAAAACATACCTCAATGCTGGGGTGTGCAAAATGGAGATTTTTGGGGGGGAGGGAGGGGAGAGGCGCGGCGGTTACAGAGGCCCAGCGCTCTTCTAACAAGGCATTTAAATTAAATGCCGAACGCGCGAGGCCTCTAACTCACTTACCTTGATTCAGCCGGGTTCGGGTGACTCGACACCATGGCAACGCGGTGTCATGTGAGATGACTCAGCTGCATCATTTGATACCGGCACAAAGGTAAGGAGGGTAGGGTGACCAGATTTTGAAAATGAAAAACCGGGACACATTTTTTTTTTACATAACAGTTTATTTATTGTAGTACACTTATACTTTACTACCATTAGTCCTTGTTACGTGTGTGTGTGTGTGTGTCTCGGATGACCTCACTAATCGAACAAATAAAAAACCAGATGTGAATGTTTCTGAACCCATTAACCAGGGTCAGGATGCCCCCTCTTCACAATTTCTAAAGCAGCAATCCCGCCTGGGATCTTACCTGATCCGCAGTCCCTCAAGGTACTATCCTGGAGGGGGGGGGGTGTTCCCTACCTGTCTTCCGATGTCTCCCGCGTGAAACTTGAGTCAGATCTGGAAGAAAGCAGGGTAGGTTACTTCGGTGTAGGTATACGGCAGTTAAGATGAGACATAGAGGGTGAGGGAGATGGAGAGAGGGTGAGGGAGACAGGGAGGGAGAGAGAGGGAGGGAGAGGGAGGGACAGGGGGGAGGGAGACAGGGGGAGAGAGAGAGGGAGACGGGGAGAGAGAGAGGGAGACAGGGAGGGAGGGAGGGAGACAGGGAGAGAGAGAGGGAGACGGGGAGGGAGAGAGAGGGAGACGGGGAGGGAGAGAGAGGGAGAGAGAGGGAGACGGGGAGGGAGAGAGAGGGAGACGGGGAGGGAGAGAGAGGAAGACGGGGAGGGAGAGAGACGGGGAGGGAGAGAGAGGGGGAGGGAGAGAGAGGGAGACGGAGAGGGAGAGAGAGGGAGACGGAGAGGGAGACGGAGAGGGAGAGAGAGGGAGACGGGGAGGGAGAGAGACGGGGAGAGAGGGAAACGGGGGGAGACGGGGAGGGAGAGAGAGGGAGACGGAGGGAGATGGGGAGAGAGAGAGGGAGACAGGGGAGACGGGGAGAGAGAGAGAGACAGGGGGAGAGGGAGGGAGAGAGAGGGAGACAGGGAGGGAGAGAGGGAGACAGGGAGGGGGAGACAGGGAGGGAGAGAGAGGGAGACGGAGGCAGAGAGAGGGAGACAGGGAGGGAGAGAGGGAGACGGGGAGGGAGAGAGAGGGAGGCAGGGGGAGAGAGAGAGGAGACAGGGGGAGAGAGAGAGAGGGAGACGGGGAGAGAGGGAGACGGGGAGAGAGGGAGACAGGGGGAGAGAGGGAGACAGGGGGAGAGAGGGAGACAGGGGGAGAGAGAGAGACAGGGGGAGAGAGAGAGACAGGGGGATAGAGAGGGAGACAGGGAGGGAGAGGGAGACAGGGAGGGAGAGGGAGACAGGGAGGGAGAGAGGGAGACAGGGAGGGAGAGAGGGAGACAGGGAGGGAGAGAGAGGGAGACAGGGAGGGAGAGAGGGAGACAGGGAGGGAGAGAGGGAGGACAGGGGGAGAGAGAGACAGGGGGAGAGAGAGAGACAGGTGGAGAGAGAGAGACAGGTGGAGAGAGAGAGAGACAGGTGGAGAGAGAGAGACAGGAGGAGAGAGAGAGACAGGAGGAGAGAGAGACAGGAGGAGAGAGAGAGAGGGAGACAGGGGGAGAAAGAGACAGGGGGAGAGAGAGAGACAGCGGGAGAGAGAGAGAGGGGGAGAGAGAGAGACAGGGGGAGAGAGAGACAGGAGGAGAGAGAGAGACGGGGAGAGGGAGACAGGGAGGGAGAGACAGGGAGGGAGAGAGAGGGAGACAGGGACGGAGGGAGAGAGAGGGAGACGGAGGGAGAGAGAGGGAGACGGAGGGAGAGAGAGGGAGACGGAGGGAGAGAGAGGGAGACGGAGGGAGACGGAGGGAGAGAGAGGGAGACAGGGCGGAAGAGAGGGGAGAGGGAGATGGGGAGGGAGAGGGAGACAGGGGGAGAGAGAGAGGGAGACAGGGAGGGGGAGACAGGGAGGGAGAGAGAGGGAGGGAGAGAGGGGAGACAGGGAGGGAGAGAGACAGGAGGAGAGAGAGAGACAGGAGGAGAGAGAGAGAGAGAGGGAGACAGGGGGGAGAGGGAGACAGGGGGAGAGAGAGACAGGGGGAGAGAGAGACAGGAGGAGAGAGAGACAGGAGGAGAGAGAGAGAGGGAGACAGGGGAGAGGGAGACAGGGGGGAGAGGGAGACGGGGGGAGAGGGAGACGGGGAGAGGGGGAGAGGGAGACAGGGGGAGAGGGAGACAGGGAGGGAGAGAGAGGGAGGACAGGGAGGGAGAGAGAGGGAGACAGGGAGGAGAGAGAGGGAGACAGGGAGGGAGAGAGTGGGAGACAGGGAGGGAGAGAGTGGGAGACAGGGAGGGAGAGAGTGGGAGACAGGGAGGGAGACAGGGAGGGGAGGGAGAGAGACAGGGGGAGAGAGAGAGAGACGGGGGAGAGAGGACAGGGAGGGAGAGAGTGGGAGACGGAGCGAGGAGTGGAGACAGGGAGGGAGAGAGAGGGAGACAGGAGGGAGAGAGGGAGACAGGGAGGGAGAGAGAGGGAGACAGGGAGGGGGAGAGAGGAGACAGGGAGGGAGAGAGAGGGAGACAGGGAGGGGGAGAGAGAGGGAGACAGGGGGAGAGGGAGACAGGGGGAGAGGGAGACGGGGAGAGGGAGACAGGGGAGAGGGAGACAGGGAGGGAGAGAGAGGGAGACAGGGAGGGAGAGAGAGGGGAGACAGGGAGGGAGAGAGAGGGAGACAGGGAGGGAGAGAGTGGGAGACAGGGAGGGAGAGAGTGGGAGACAGGGAGGGAGAGAGTGGGAGACAGGGAGGGAGACAGGGAGGGGAGGGAGAGACAGGGGGAGAGAGAGAGACGGGGAGAGAGACAGGGAGGGAGAGAGTGGGAGACGGAGCGAGAGTGGGAGACAGGGAGGGAGAGAGAGGGAGACAGGGAGGGAGAGAGGGAGACAGGGGAGGGAGAGAGAGGGAGACAGGGAGGGGGAGACAGGGAGGGAGAGAGAGGGAGGGAGACAGGGAGACAGGGAGGGAGAGAGACAGGAGGAGAGAGAGACAGGAGGAGAGAGAGAGGGAGACAGGGGAGAGGGGAGGGACAGGGGGAGGAGGGAGTGACAGGGGGAGAGAGAGACAGGGGGTGAGAGAGAAGGAGGAGAGAGAGACAGGAGGAGAGAGAGAGAGGAGACAGGGGGAGAGGGAGACAAGGGGAGAGGGAGACGGGGCAGAGGGGGAGAGGGAGACAGGGGGAGAGGGACAGGGGGAGAGGGAGACAGGGACGGAGGGAGAGAGAGGGAGACAGGGAGGGAGAGAGAGGAGACAGGGAGGGAGAGAGGGAGACAGGGACGGAGGAGAGAGAGGGAGACAGGGAGGGAGAGAGAGGGAGACAGGGAGGGAGAGAGAGGGAGACAGGGAGGAGAGAGTGGGAGACAGGGAGGAGAGAGTGGGAGACAGGGAGGGAGAGAGTGGAGACCAGGGAGGGGAGGGAGAGAGACAGGGGGAGAGAGAGAGAGACGGGGGAGAGAGACAGGGAGGGAGAGAGTGGGAGACGGAGCGAGAGTGGGAGACAGGGAGGGGAGAGAGAGGGAGACAGGGAGGGAGAGAGGGAGACAG
The DNA here is from genome assembly GCF_040206685.1 of Ascaphus truei. Classification (NCBI taxonomy): domain Eukaryota; kingdom Metazoa; phylum Chordata; class Amphibia; order Anura; family Ascaphidae; genus Ascaphus; species Ascaphus truei. Next base: position 77,697,931 of record NC_134485.1, read on the forward strand.
GGATGGAGAGAGAGGGAGACAGGGAGGGGGAGAGAGGGAGACAGGGAGGGAGAGAGAGGGAGACAGGGAGGGAGAGAGAGGGAGACACACACCCACTGATACCCACTGATACACACACACACACACACACCTACCCGCTGATACACACACACCCACTGACACCCACCCCACTGACACACCCACCCACTGATACAACCCCCCACTGATACACACACCCACCCACTGATACCCCCACACACCCACTGATACACCACACCCACCCACTGATACCCACACCCACCCACTGACACACACACACACACACACTGATACACACACACTGAAACACACACACACCCACTGATACACACACACACCCACTGATACACTCACACACACACCCACCCACCCCACTGATACACACACACCACTGATACACACACACACCCACTGATACACACACACACACCCACTGATACACACACACACACCCACTGATACACAAACACACACACTGATACACACACACACACACTGATACACACACAGATACACCCCGGCTCCCCCTGCACCGCCCGCCAGCCCCTGCACCGCCCGCGACAGCGCAGCCACCACTGGCCCGCCTCCGATGAGCCCTTCTCCCGGGGGGCAAAGGTGGGAGCGC